>NC_143058.1:58082651-58385681 GCF_052426305.1 Pelodiscus sinensis
ATACTGGACACTTCTTATGACCCGTGGAGATTTTATATAGGAAGATGATAGAGTTCCTCAGAGAGCCAGGACAGGAAAAATTCTGAGTCTGCAGTTAGTTATACATGTTTATTAGGCTTAGGAGTGTTATTTCAGAAGAAAATATATCCAGGGGAAGGAGGAAATGTGTCATCAAACAAAGCATTATATGTATACCTCTCTAATACAGGTTGTACCTCTCTAATACGGCAACATCCTTGGCCCAGTATGATTTTAGTTACTCAAATGTCCACTTAGCAGTGTCCTGCAGATTCATAAAGCTTGTTTACAGCCACCAGTCCTGGCTCTCAGAGTTCTGTGCTGTTATTTAGCTCCAATTTACCCTTGAATATCTTCTAAGAGCTCAGTAGGGGTATGTCTACACTTGCACCCTATTTCAAAATAGGGATGCAAATGAAGACATTTGAAATTGTAAATTAAGCCAAGATTTAAATATCCCATACTTCATTTGCATAATCGCGTTATGGCGCTATTTCAAAATAGCGCTATTTGAAAATAAAACACGCTGTGTAGACGCGTTATTTCAAGAGAAAATCCTTCTCTCGAAATACAGGCAGTCCCCGGGTTACGTACAAGATAGGGACTGTAGGTTTGTTCTTAAGTTGAATCTGTATGTAAGTCGGAACTGGCGTCCAGATTCAGCCGCTGCTGAAACTGATCAGTTTCAACAGTGGCTGAATCTGGACGCCAGTTCTGACTTACATACAGATTCAACTTAAGAACCCCAGGCATCCCCAAGTCAGCTGCTGCTGAAACTGATCAGCGGCTGATTCCAGGAAGCCCGGGGCAGGGGCTTCCTGTAGTTAGCCACTGGTCATTTTCAGCAGCTGCTGACTAGGGGACACCTGGGGCAGAGCAGCTGGGGTGCTGCTGGGTTGGTCCAGTGGCACCCAGAGCGGCGCTACGGGACCAACCGGCAGCGCCCCAGCTGCTGTACCACAGGCGTCCGGAGCAAAGCCGCGGAGCACGGGGGCAGCGGGACAGCCCAGACGCGCCGTGGCTATCCTGCTGCCCTCGGGCTCCGTGGCTTTGCTCTGCTTTGCTCCCCGTCCCCCTGGTCTGCAGACCAGGGGGACGGGGAGCAAAGCGGTGGAACACGCAGGCAGCGGGACAGCCCAGATGCGCCGTGGCTATCCTGCTGCCCTCGGGCTCCGCGGCTTTGCTCTGCTCTGCTCCCCGTCCCCCAGGTCTGCAGACCAGGGGGAGGGGGAGCAGAGTAGAGCAGAGCGGCGGAACGCGCGGCCAGCTGACAGCCCAGACGCGTCTGGGCTGTCAGCTGGCCGCGTGCTCCGCTCTGCTTCCCCTCCCCCTCCCCCATGGTTTGCAGACCAGGGGGAGGGGGAGCAGAGCGGAGCAGAGCAGAGCGGCAGAACGCGCGGCCAGCTGACAGCCCAGACGCGTCTGGGCTGTCAGCTGGCCGCGTGCTCCGCTCTGCTTCCCCCTCCTCCCCCATGGTTTGCAGACCAGGGGAGGGGGAGCAGAGCGGAGCAGAGCAGAGCGGCAGAACGCGCGGCCAGCTGACAGCCCAGACGCATCTGGGCTGTCAGCTGGCCGCGTGCTCCGCTCTGCTCCCCCTCCCCCTGGTCTGCAGACCACGGGGAGGGGGAGCAGAGCAGAGTGGAGCAGAGCAGAGCAGAGCAGAGCAGAGAGGCAGAACGCGCGGCCAGCTGACAGCCCAGAAGCGTCTGGGCTGTCAGCTGGCTGCGCGTTCCGCCGCTCTGCTCTGCTCCGCTCTGCTCCCCCTCCCCCTGGTCTGCAGGGGGGGGGGGAGCAGAGCGGAGCGCGCGGCCAGCTGACAGCCCAGAAGCGTCTGGGCTGTCAGCTGGCCGCGCATTCCGCCGCCGCTTTGCTTCCTCTCCCTGGTCTGCTCGAGACCAGGGAGAGGAAGTGCCCCGTTCGTAACTGCGGATCCGACGTAAGTCGGATCCGCGTAACTCGGGGACTGCCTGTAACTGTTAAACCTCATTTGATGAAGAATAAGGGTTATTTCGAGAGAAGGGTTTTCTCTTGAAATAATGCGTCTACACAGCATGTTTTATTTCCAAATAGCGCCATAACGCGATTATGCAAATGAAGCGTGAGATATTTAAATCCCGGCTTCATTTGCAATTTCAAATGTCTTCATTTGCATCCCTATTTCAAAATAGGGTGCAAGTGTAGACATTCGAAGTGTTAGTAATGCTGATAGCCAATACTGACCTCCTAGGGTTCAGCAAATTCTCTTGTTCAGCACCAGTCAGGTCCTGAGAGTGCCAGACTAGAGAGGTTTAATCTGTATTATACCCTACAAAGTCCAGTAGGGAGAGGGCAAGATGTGGAAGGCCCTATGAAAAGTTGGGGGAGGGGAATGGAGCTTTATTCCAAAACAAATTAAGCCCCTGATTAGGTCCTCAAGTGTTAAATGGACAGAAAGAACCCTATCTACTATCTCCTTTTCAGTACTGAGTATCCTATATAAAGGTGAACCATATATTTTTATTGCCATTGTTTTATGTTCCACCTTGTTTCTTATGCTCCCCACATCTCTCCTTGTTTAAATTACAGCTACGTGTTGAGCAAAGGTCTTAACTAAGATGTCCTCCAATGATGCCCAGATATATTTCCTGAGTCAATTCTCATGTAACTTATAATGTTCTAATTAAATTTTTCCCTCTGCTGTGTAAATTATTTCACATTTAGCAGATGAAATGTATTGCTGATATTATCTTATCCATTCACTAGATCAGACATACTGTCTTTTAGCAAATATACCCCGCGGTTTTTGCTTTTTGAGTTAAAAAAAATCTTGTATATCCCGCGCACGAGTATAACTCACAGGGTATACAAGGCTGTGCCGGGGTATATTTATGGTGCGGGGGGAGAGGGGAAGAGGGAAATTAGCCAGCCACTCACCACCCAGTTCCAGCCTCCAGGCAGGGGAGCCCTCACCATCCAGTTCCTGTGCAGCTGGATGAGCGCTTCCCCGCCCCTTCCCACGGCTGCGGAGGAATCAGGCGGTAAGCACTCCCCCGCCTGGAGGCTGCGCAGGAACCAGGCAGGGGAGTGCTCACCGTCCGGAGGCTGCGCAGCAACCGGGCAGGGGAGTGCTCCTCCTGCCCCTCCCTACGGCTGTGGAGGAACTGGGAGGTGAGCTGGTGTGTAAAAAAAATGTTGTATACCCCGCACCCGAGTATACCCCGCGGGAGGGTGGGGGTGTGTGTGCAGGGTTTGTAAAAACAAATATAACCCGTGGGTTATATTAGCTAAAATACGGTAGCTTGGTGTTAATAAAGGATTTCAAAGCTGCACAGGGCCAAAATTAAGCACTTAGATGTAAAATGCACAGATTTTACTTTTGGGCAAGTGCATGGGGTCATTCACATACATATAAGGCAGGGGCGGGGAACCTCAGGTCCGGGGCCAGATGCGGCCCCTGGCTTGCTTGGATCCAGCCCCTGAGGTTCAGAGCCCTCCCCCAGCACTGGGGAGCTCACGCTGGTGCTCCAGTTCCCTACTGTCCGACCATGGAGCTGGAGCACACAAAATCTACTAGGCTGAACCCCCGTAGGCTCTAGTGTGCGAGGTGAATGTGGAGAGTGTCTTTCTCCTTCTCAGTCGAGGAGGGCCACATCAATGAGGATTTGTTTGGGGTTTTTTGCATCTCACTTGTGTGCAACCCAAAAAAGGTTCCCCACTCCTATGAGGGCAGACGTTCTCCATTTTGTGGGCAGAAGGGGGGGGGTTAGCTAAATCTCAAACCATTAGAATATTCTTAGTAGGAATATACAATCCCATTTAATTAGTTAATCTATTAGACATTAAGTTTAACCGTTTAACCAATTAACCAGGGGCAGGTGCTGTGGCCAGCCAGAGCAGCCCCTGCCTGCAGCAGCGTGGCCCAAGGAGGCCCACTACAGACATGCACTGCTCTGACCAGAGGGATGGAGGCAGGCAGGCAGCTGCTTCAGCCCATACTGATTAACTGGAACCAGTAAGCTGAGGCTTATGGGTTTACCATTCACATCTCTAATTCTTACGCACAGTTGACCAATGTTCTCTGTAAGATGTGTGCTTGGGTGGCCACCCAGGAGAGATTCAGGCATCACCCAGCTGATTAGCAAAGCACCAAAAGCTACCCACAGCTGGCAGCATGTGTTTCTACTGGTGCTGTACACCTGGCCATGCCTCAGGGAACACAAAATTTTATTCCACATGTGGGTGGGGGGTGGGGGAAAAGAGGGAGAACATTTGTTGTCAGCCCAACTTTTTAAGCTGCATAGAACTTTTGTATTGTACATAATAACAGAAAAAGTATTATATAGCCACAATGTGAAAATTAGTTCCTATTCATGCATTTCACAAGAACATGACATGATGACCAGTCTCTGTACTAGACAAACCCAGGACAAAAGTAGCAGTGATCAGAATTGAGGTGAAATTGGCAAAATTCACTAAGCAGACTAGCAGGCACCTGCCCATCCCCTGCCTGGCTCAGATCAGTGCTATTAAATCTTTTTCATCAGCACAAAAAAAAAATTAACCCTCAGAAGTTTAACAAAGTGAATGAGAAAGAAAACTATTTTTCAACTCTCACATTTAAGGGAAAAGGTTAGATAATGGAATATTTTAAATGCATAAAGGTTTTAATATCAAAGCTTTTGACCTTGAAAGGTTTTATTCTTCAAAGAAATCCTCTTATCAAATTATCACAGAGAAACATGGTAAAAGTCAATCTAAAATATCAAGGTCAGGCAAAAGTCAGGCAGATGCAGGAAAGTGCTCCATCTCAATTGTTTCAGTTCAATATTTCCCTAAAGAAGGCCTTTTATAAAATGGAAGACTGTCCATTCTTAGTAAATCAATGAAGAAACTGCCTAAACACATCCAATTCACAGTATTATTCTACTATGAAAGACACTATTTTGACCACTGACCAAAATGCATTACAAGATAATTAAAATAAAGATTTGTGCCAACTATCAATCTTCTTATGCTCGCTTCACAAGAAACTTCACATTTATCTATTATCCTACACCTGAGACTTACTCAGTACATTATAAAATAATGCTGGAAAAGACTGAGGATTCTATACACTGGCTTCTGAGTGGAAAGAAAGCTACCAAAGATCTTCTACAAACTGTTAAAAGCATATAAAAGGGAGGAATAAGTATTAGCACCTAATAAACCTGGGTAACACTTCAGAGAGCTCCTTCATGCTAATCTGCCACTATGATCAAAAGCCAAAGGATGCAAGGGCTACATAGGGTTCTAGTCTCACGGCTAATTGCTCTGTGCATGTAATACTGAGCTCTAAAAAGTTTAAAATAGAGCAATTTTCCAAAAATATTATACTTTAACTTACTGTAAGTAAATAAAACGCTTAGCATTATGTATGCTCAGATCTTGCAGTATTCCTCATCACCATCTTATTTTACTATTCTATAAATCTCATGAAGATGAAAAATTTTCATTTTTGTTTCAAGCTCCAAGAAGAAATATGCATTATATAATTACCCTAAAAGATATAGCAAATGTTATAGCTATAATTACCCAATAACACTGATGTTAGTAAAATAAAAAATGGCTGTGCCCAAAGACCCCCCATTAGCAAGCAGACATAGCTCTGCTTGTGATTACAATGTATTTTTAAAATTCCAGCATTACCTCACAAAGATGTTAAACATTTCATGGAAAAAACCCACCATACCAAATTATTCTTCCTCACCCCGAAAAAATGAACACATTCCATTTATCACCATGAACAGACCAAGAGAAAATAAACCTTCACTGCAAATTGGGCTTTCTACAAAGAAACAGGTGAATGAGAAAGTCTCGAAGATGATAGGTCCTCACTTAAAAACATTATCATACTTCACTGTGACACACAGGCACTCTACTTTTTAATGGGTCACAGATATATCAAAGTACCGATGGACCCCACCCCCTTTCGAATGCCAGAATGGCTAGTATATTACACCCGGTGGCTACTTACCAGACGCAGTGCTGAGCAGCAGGGTGGCACTGGAGAGCATGAGCACCAGCATAAGGTGCTGCAGAGAGGCACTCATACCTGAGGAAGCGAAAGGAGGAGGCAGAAGAAAAAGAAAAAAAATACAGAAAAGGGAGGAAATTCCTCCTTTCGAAACAATCTTTAAAACGCTCTTGGATCACAATCCAGTCTGGAAGGGCAAACGGCAGATGACAGGAGCTGTCTGAGCTCTTACTCCTTTACACGTATCTGTCCTCATGCCTCAGGACTGGCTCCTCTTCTTTCTAGCGATCATAAGAAAAGGGGGGTTTGGTTTCCAAGCCAGGCTGCATTTCCCTTCCCCTGGGTAAGCAGTCACTCTTGCGGTCACACCGGAAACCCAGATTATTTCCCACGCAACTTGACGATATCAAAGAAGCATCCAGGTTTCGCATGAAACATATCCAGGGAGGGGGATAAGGAGAAAAATCGGCAGCAACTGTCACCTCTCCTGCCCCGGGTCCGCAGAGCCAGTGCTGAGGGCTGCGGTCAGAGGGACACCCCCATGCCGCGGACCGACGCCGTCGTCCTTCGGCCCTTTCCGCGTCGCTTAACTAGGCGAGGTCCCTCCCCGCCACTGCCATGTACAGGCGGCGCCGTGGCCCGGCCCGTCTCTGCAGGCACCCTGCTCGAGGGCGCAGCCCCGGCCCCTCGGGACTGGAGGGCGCCCAGCCGGGTGCTTCCAGCTCAGCAACGGCTCAGGCTGCAGCTCGCGACAGAGGCCCCCTCGCTCCGCCGGCGGGCAGCTCTCCAGCGCCTCGAGCAGCCACCGCGCGGAGGGAGGCGTCCCCGGACTTCAGCCGGCGGCTATGGGGTGCCGCGGAGCCCCGCGCCTTGCCACAGGCTGGCTCCCTCACGCGGCGGCGCCTGCTCCCGTCCTCGCCCCCCCGCACAGCGGCGCGGCTAGCAGGAGCGCGCGGAGGGGAGGAGAAGATCCACGCGCGTCGCCTCCCAGACCAGACACAAAGGGGAGTCGCCGCTAACTGCCAGTCTGAGCTCGCGGCCCCCTCCCCCTCCAGCAGCCCGCCTGGCCCCGCCCCGTTTGTCTCCTGCCTGCCCGCTCAACTGCCGCGCTGGTCTCCTCGCGCGAGCCAGGCCCCTCTTCTCCCCACCCTCTCGCAGAGGCCCCTGATCATAGAGGTGGGCCTCCAGGTAGCTAGAGAGGGGCTGCGGCGCCACCCTGTCAGTCTGCCTATGGTGGGGGGAGGGAGAAGGGTGTTGACAAGGGAGTTTGGCGCGCCCCGCCCGCACCGCCATATTTGTGGAGAATTGTGCGTTTGCCAGATTGCGGCCTTGAGAAAATGTGCGTGGGCGGGTGCGCTGGTCAAGGAGCTGGCCGGGTGCCTCCGCGCACAGTAGCTGCAGCAGCGCTGTTTGCAAGCCGTGAGCTCGCACTCGCCAGTGTGGCTGCCCCACCAGGCTCCTCCAGCGGCGGGGGCGGGGACACACACCCGACCGAGGCAGTCATCCTTAGGAGCTTGCTCCTGCCCATCCATGGCTGCCGGTGCAGGGCGTTCTCCGTGCGGGCTCCCCGCCTACACACGGGCAGGGCCGGGAGCTGCTGGCCCTGGCCCTGTAGCAAAGCTCCTCTTTCCTCCCTGCGGATTGGAGAGAGAGCAGCGAGGCCCCTTTCGCTCTGCTATTCCTTCATCCTCCCAACCCACCCGCATTTGCCCCCGCTCCTGCATCCACCAGCTGCCTTGTTTGTAAACTCTTCGGGGCAGAGACTGTCTCTGTTACTGTACGAACAAGTGCAGTACCCAGAGAATCCCCACTCTGCACTGGAGTGCCAAGGTGCTTCTGTCACACAAACAGCAACAGTATTTATAGTAATAGTAATAAATAATGATTGTTTGAAAAACTAAGGAGATTGTTTTTACAACTTCAGCCTACCCTTCACCTCATAAGAAACATCTAAGAGACACATGGACAAAAACAAATAACACAGTCATCCAGCAAACTCAGGAAAGACCAGATCTCATATTTCTAAATTTAAAAAAATCACAAAATTAGTTTATTTTACATTATTTGTAAATGTTACAGTATTTTTAAATTAGATATCAGACGTGACAGGAAACTCATCTGAGGCACGGTATCCAATTTTCAGTGAAATGCTGGTATTTTTAAAAACCATTTCCCCCCTCCCCCTTAGATTTTACTAACTCATAAGATTGAGTAATCCAAAGGGGAAGCCAGTGGCACAGATGGATTTGACACACTTCAAAACATTGTTAACACTCAGGGTAGGGTTTGCATGTACACATTAAAGCCTACTGACCTCTGATTCTGATTGGAAATTATGAACACCACTGTTGCCATTAGCATCATCAAAATAATATAGCGCTAGATAGTTAAAAAGTGAGCATATCCTCAGACTTCTGAATTAGATGTATATCTTCATGTAATACATTGTATAGAACTTGTGCTGTCTCAAATAAAATTTGTTTTTCTTTGTCCTCTTATTATTATTTTTGATTTAGTGACCTCCATCGGAGACTTTGAAAGCATTTTAAAACATTAATAAAATTAGCCTCAAAACTGCCAGAAATCTTGTACAATATTTTCTCATTTTTCAGCTGAAGAAACCAAGGCTATGTCTATGCCAAGATTTTTGTGATGTTCTCCCACTGTTGCTCCAGCTCTAATGTAGTTTACACCAGTTCCTCCGTTGCTGCTAGCAACTGTGGAATTATACAGGTGGTAGGAAAAACAGCCAAATATTTTCACACACAAAAATCAATGTAGGCCAGAGGGATTATATTACTTGCCCAAGATCACACACTGGGCTGGATATTCTATCATATACAACTGAAAGGATGATTGAGACTCACGGCTATGTCTACACCACAGGGTTTTTCTGGGATACCAGAAGTATCCCAGAAAAACTCTGCCGCATCCAGGGAACACGTCTGCTCTTCTGCTTTTTTTTGCAGAAGAGCAGATGCGCTCTTTCAGAAGCCCTGTCTTCCTCCTCCCACAAGGAAGAAGGACTCTTCCAAAGGAAGAGGCTTTTCTGAAATTTTGCCCAGTGTAGAGGGGCCAAATTTCGGAAAAGCCCCTTCTGAAAAAACACAATTTGCGTACCTTTTTCCGATAGATCATTGTAGTGTAGGCATAGCCTCAGAAGTATGTGATAAAACTGGGATTAGAATCTGATTAGGGCCTTATTCTCTGTCACCCTAAGATCTCTTTATATTGATCTAAAGGAGCTTTACATGGGATGGAAAAGGCCTCTTAAAAATACATTCTGTAAACCAGGGGTTTCCCCCTAGGGCTGTGGTTCTCAACTGGTGGTTCATGGACCACTGGTGGTCCATGGTGACTTTTTCAGTGGTCCACAGGAACATTGTCCACAGTCACACGGCATGAGCAGACGCCACTGTTAGGCTGTTTTACGCCATGTTCACAAGCACGCAGCACGTCATCCATAGCGTCACCTAGGACGCAACCACATTGTATTGCCAGTAACTTCCGTCTGAGGCTCTGAGTGTCAGTGTAGCTGCCACCGTCATGCTGAGCGGTTGCTGTGTCGTTCGTCCTATGCTACATGTGCTGTTTTACAGGTGTGGTGTAGTTTGTTTATAATGGCAACGACAGGAAGAAATGTCAAGTGCAAGTACTTGGAGGACTACATCAAATTCGACTTCACTTGTCAAGAAAAAGGCGGCACGGATTTGCCACAATGTGTTATTTGTTTCAAAGTCTTGGGGAATGACTCAATGAAGCCGGCTAAGCTGAAACTCCATCTCGAAAAGTGTCACCCCACCTTGTTGCAAAAGAATGAAGATTATTTTGAGCGGCAGTTATCAGGTCTGAAATGGCAGTGCCTCAGCTCAACAAGTGCATTCTACAATAAGACAAGCAATGCAGTGCGCGCTTTCTACATTGTTGCATACAAAGTTGCACAGGCCAAGAAGCCTCATGCCATCGTAGAGCAACTTGTGCTCTCCTGTGCAAAAGAGATGGTGCAGCTTCCCCTTGGTGAGGAAGCAGCAAGGAAGCTGAATGATATATCTGTCTCTGAGGACACAGTATCGAGATGGATAAATGAGATATCACAGAACATCAGTGAACAAGTTGTAGATGAAATGAAGTCTCCATTGTTTGCCATACAATTGGATGAATCAACTGATGTCACATTGTGCTCTCAGCTATTGGTGTTCGCACGATACATGGTTGAGGGAGACTTCAAAGACGAGTTCCTTTTTTGTAAGGCACTTGATACCACCACAAAGGCTCAGGATGTGATGGAAATTGTTAATAATTTCTTTGAAGTACATAGTCTGGATTGGGTAAATCTTGTGTGTGTCACCACTGATGGTGTACCTGCCACGCTAGGCTCAAGATCGGGCTTCCAAATGCTGGTGAAACAGCGTGCTCCAATGGTAACCAGAGTTCATTGCTTCATTCATAGGGAAGCTTTGGCATCAAAAACATTGCCTGATAACTGAATGCCATTTTCAAAGGGTTGGTGAAAGTGGTGAATCACATCAAATCATCGTCTCTGAACACCAGGCTGTTCAAAAGATTTTGCCTGGACACTGGTTCCGACTTTGATGTGTTGATGCTCTACACTTCTGTACGGTGGTTGTCATCAGGGAACGTACTCAACAGAGTTTTTCAACTGAGAGAGGAGTTGGATTTATTTCTCCAGGCTCACAGAAAAGAGGAATTCCAAAATGTGCTGATG
This sequence comes from Pelodiscus sinensis, assembly GCF_052426305.1. NCBI lineage: Eukaryota > Metazoa > Chordata > Testudines > Trionychidae > Pelodiscus > Pelodiscus sinensis. Next base: position 58,093,388 of record NC_143058.1, read on the forward strand.
CAGTCAAATTTAGAACTTGCGTATCTTGTCGATATTTTTGGAATCTTGAACAAACTGAATCTTCAGCTGCAAGCGAAAGGTGCAGATCTGTTCTCTCACCAAAGCGTCATCAAGGCTTTTCTTGACAAATTGGAACTCTGGATCGTAAAAGTGGAAGGCAATAATTTAGTTCAATTTCTATATGTGGATGCCATGCTCGGGGAAAAGGAAACCATTCAAACGCAAATTGTCGATCATTTACAGAAGCTACGAGACGAATTCCAATGATACTTTCCAGAGGTGGACAGAACAAGGGATGGATTATCTTTCATCAGGAATCCATTTACAACAGATGTTGTTAGTGTTCCAGAGGATCTACAGGAGGAATTCTTGGATCTGAGAAATGATTTTGCAGCTCAAGACGTGTACCAGCAATCTACCATGGAGAAATTTTGGGCCAGCATGTCCAGGAGTTACCCAAATCTGTCAGCACACGCAGTCAGATTTCTTTTGCCATTTGCATCAACTTATATGTGTGAGACTGGATTTTTGTCTTTGTTGCACGTTAAGTCCAAACAAAGGCTTGCAGTGGAAAGCGATATTCGTTGTGCATTATCAAGTACCACTCTAAACATTGAAAAGCTTGTCAGTGAGAAGAGAATCCCAAAATCTCTTAGTAAGAAATAAATTTCAAACCAAAATGTTCATTGTCTGCTCTTTTTTATCATGTCTCAAAAGAGAGGTGGTCCATCAAAATTTTTTGATTGGCCTGGTGGTCCGTGGACTGAAACGAGTTGAGAACCACTTCTCTAGTGGCTCTCAACCTATCAAACTTTAAAATTTCCGTAACTTATGCTGGGCCCCAGAATACAAGGAATAAAAAAATGGCTTAAAGCTACTTTTGTCCTCCCATTTCTCTCCTAAACTCAAGAATGGATGAACCAAGTATCAGGCTGCCAGGTCTGTAGATTCCCAGCCCAGTACCTTGAAATGGTATCAGCAAAAGTATTATGTACACATGGTGCTCCTTTATTCAACAAATCTGTTGCTTATATGAACTGAATGTCAAATTTGTTGATTTTGATGACAATAATAAGCTTTTAACTTTTTTTTTGCACTACTCATCCTTGAAAGGGCCAGCACAGATAAGAATGAATCATCATCATCATCACCATCAACAACCATGGGTTCAGCGCCTGTTGGTGTCTGATGCCTCCCTCACTATTTCTTTCCATCTTTCCCTGTCCAGTGTGGAGTGTCTTAGTTTCTATAGACTTGCTCCACACCAATCTACTATATCATCTACTCTCTGTAGGGTCTGCCTCTCCTATTTGGACCAACCATTATGCCGAATACCAGGGTCTTAACTTTTCGCTCATTGTTCATTCTGCAGATATGCCCAAATAGCTGTAACGTCCGTTGTATAACCTTCTGCAGTAGGTTCTCTTTCGGCCGTATCTTCCTATATAATTCCTTGTTGGTGATCTTCTGCATCCATCCTATTCTCAGGATCTTTCTGTAACAACTCCTCTCGAACGTCAATATCCTTCTCTTAGAATCTTTTGTTATCACCCATGTCTCACATCCGTACAACATGCTGCTAAATACACACGTTAACGTCAACACATCCGAAATTTGGAGAAAACTGAATTTTTATTTGAAGTTTTATAGTGCTTTATTATTTTTGTACTTTTTACACCCAAAAATTTCATCGCCTGCCTAGCTACAATTAAGTTGTTTAAACAAATGTGTTGCAATGGTAGAAAAAAAATTGCGTGTCTGCAAACTGTAGATACTGGGGTCACTTACAACTTTTTTCTTTTGAAAAAGGTGGTACTTATAATTTTTTAAAGGGGTACTTTATTTAAAAAAAGGTTGAGCAACACTGTTTTATACCATTTTAATATTTTGTCCTTTAGTTATGTATAAATTTGGGCCTCAATTCTGAAAATATTTTATACTGGCAGAGTCCTATATCCTCAGAAAGCCACTGAAGTTAGGATTCTCCCCACATACAACTCATTTCAGAGCCAGAGCCTTAGTAGGTTCTCCTGGAGATGAACTCGCAATGAGTGTTGGATGTGTGGAAATATTTAGATTCCTACACAAGCAATATTCAGTTCTGCAAAATGGGTAAGTTTTAAGGACAAGATTGTTATTTGTCCAGAATGCTTGGTTCCCCTGCACAGCCTACCTATATCACTGGTCATAGCGCTGGGGTAGAGCAGGAACTGCAGAACCGCTGCTTCCTCATTTTGCCTGGGTGTGGAACAGGTGGGCAGGGTCAGGCCAGGTCAAGTCAGGGAATGGGCTGATCCTGGAATCTATATGCATCTGATGAAGTGATTTTAATCTACAAAAGCTTATGCCCAAATAAATCTGTTGGTCTTTAAAGTGCCACAGGACTCCTCGCTTTTGCATTAAATGGGAAGTTTGCCAGAGGCTATTCATCATGTGAAATATCATTTTCTTCTTAAGTCCAACAATGACCTCGTCAGAAATAGATATAATGACTCATGCCAGAATTCACTCTCTCAATCTGAACAAACTGGGTATGTCATTGTCACAATCACCTTTCAGATTTTCATTGTTGTCAACAATCATATTTTTTTTATTCACTGTGGACTGTTAGAACTAAGCTTATAATTAATAGAATCCTGCTATTGTTATGTTCCTGTTTAAAAAAAAAATCACTCTCCACACCAGCTAGTTCCCATTGAAAAGACAAGATGATTTTCCAAAGCTACCTTTTCTTTTTGTTTTGTAATTGTGCTTGGACAATTAGACATAATACTGATATAATCAACATATGAGATGTAGAAGAAAGCTAATTGAATGGCGCAGGAAAAAAATTACACTTTGAGAACAGATCAATGATATTATCAACCTTTCTAGACTTGCATTTGATTTGAGGCTGCTGAGAAAGTAGGTCAGCAAGAAGAAATGTGCATGCATGAGCTGTCATGCTGTGCTTTCAACTTCACATGGAGTTCAGGGATTGCCAAATGCCAATTACATGCCTATAGGAGCTGTTTCCCATGGGAGGTATGGGGGTCATGCAGAGCTGGCCTTACCATGAGGCGAACTGAGGCAGCCGCCTCAGGTGACAAATTGTGTAAGGGTGCCACTAGGACCCAGAGTGTAGAAAATTCAAAGTTTTGGCCTGAGCAAGGGGGCATGTGGGCATCATTTGAGCTCCCCGCCTCAGGTGCCAAAATGTTGTGGGTCGGCCCTGGGGTCATGAGTCTGCCACTGCAGACTCTTTAGCAATATTCGAAAAAAATGCAATGGTTAGTTACCATTATAAATAGCTTCTTACTTTGCATAAACTAAAGTAAACTAAACTAGTAGGCTACGTCTACACTGGCCCCTTTTCCGAAAGGGGCATGCTAATTTTCCAGGTCGTAATAGGGAAATCCGCGGGGGATTTAAATATCCCCCGCGGCATTTAAATAAAAATGTCCACCGCTTTTTTCCGGCTTTTAGAAAAGCCGGAAAAGAGCGTCTACACTGGCCCCAATCCTCTGGAAAAAAGCCCTTTTCCAGAGGATCTCTTATTCCTACTTTGAAGTAGGAATAAGCTTATAATTAATAGAAGTAGGAATAAGAGATCCTCCGGAAAAGGGCTTTTTTCCAGAGGATCGGGGCCAGTGTAGACGCTCTTTTCCGGCTTTTCTAAAAGCCGGAAAAAAGTGGCGGACATTTTTATTTAAATGCCGCGGGGGATATTTAAATCCCCCGTGGATTTCCCTATTACGACCTGGAAAATTAGCATGCCCCTTTCGGAAAAGGGGCCAGTGTAGACGTAGCCGTACAGTAATTCCTTAAAACATGTATCAAGATTTCCTCAGTGTTGTTAGGTTCTGTGGACTTCAGCTACCTATCCTACTCCAAAATCACTGAATTCCTAGAATAGAAGCACCAGGTTTAGGGTCAGAAAGTGTCCTACATAGGTGTATCTTATGGAAATGTTTTAGAGTCTGACATAATCAGGAAAATATGGTAAATATAATTTCCCTTAATGCAAGTCTCAAAGCCTTCATTGTTAGATGCATCAAAAAAATCACATTTCACTGCTGAAGCCTCTCCAGTCACCAGTGCTCTAGAATCCTCAGTGACTGGGTTCAACAGACCTGATCTCACAAGAGCTATTGTGCCTTAGATACAGCCTGTGGAAGGGAGTGGTGTAGGGCTGCGCTGCTTCTGAGGGAGCACCAAGAGGCATTCTGCCCCAGCCAGAGTCATACTGGTGGGGTATGCATTTGACTAAGTAGGCTCCAGCCCACGAAAACTTATGCCCAAATAAATGTTAGTCTTTAAAGTGGCACAAGACTCCTCATTGTTTTTACTGAAGCAAACTAACATGGCTAACCCTCTGAGACTGGTAGGGGAGTAAATTTGCTCTACTCTTTTAAGCGTGCAGCATACTATGATTTGTATTGCCAGCCAGTCCTGCAGGTTGGAAAATAGTGGGGTCAGAGCAGTGATTCTGCTACTCCAGACCACTTGCCACCTTCTTTCAGGCAATTAACCCCTCAGGAAAGCAATCCAACAGCAGCCCTGCACTCCCTCAAGTGAAGAGCCTTTTATTGTGGCCAATCAGCTGTGTCTTTATTCCATCCCCACACTGAATGGCCACTTACACTCCTTTAGTTTTTCCTTCTATAGAAACTTAATTGTTATTTGGACCATCAGTTTTTAAAAGAGATAAGACCTGTCTTCAGTGACTAAGTTTTGCTCAAACTTTTCACAGTACTTCACCATTGAACTGAGAAAATGTGTGTGCAGATTCAGACTCAAAGCAAAATTTTTCAAAAAGCCAAGAGCAAATGAAAATAGTTTAGAATGGAAGTGTCTTTTAACTATAGGGTTCATTGCCATCACAACACTATAATAAAGGACAGACCTTAGTTGGAGACATTCCTTTCAAAGGAAAGATGTCTACTCAGTATTTCTTTCTTGGGTATAATAATCACTGAGGCCTTTAACACCTGTCAAAGTAAAGTAAGTTAAATTATCAGTTTTGTAATGTAAAAAGCAAATTAGATTATCTATTCTAAATAACACAAGAACAAAACTATAACTTTTGTGATTAGGAGGAAACAGTTTTATGTTTATTCCTAAATTCCTTTCTTTCAAAACAATTATACATTTATTCCTAAATTCCATGCAACTCTCAGCACATATAGAAGTCATTATCAAAACTGATTTTTTGCTATGAGTTCCTACTAATAGTTTTTTCTCCTGCATCAGAGCCTCCTATCCTAGCAAAATACCTTAATGCTCTTTTAATGAGAAATAGAAGTTCACTATATACCCAGGGTTTGTCTGGATTTTATATAAATATTTAAAAATAATTTTTAACCCCAAACAAATATTTCCTTCCACCAAATACCTCTTAATAAACCTTTCTGATGAAGTAATATATTAGAACAGAGACGTTATTTTTCCACTTAAATTAGTGGTTGGTTTCCCAGGCACATAGCCAGTTTAGTTGGCACAATAACTTCCTTTACTCCCACATTCCCTTAGGACATCCTGCATAATTTCTTGAGGCCTATAAACTTTGGTTCACAAAAGAGACACACTTGTGTACAAAGGTCACTTTCAGATCAAAACTGATGTACAGTATTTAAATCTACTGATTGCATTTACTATATGCTGTTCTCTGACTCCCTGCAGTCACCTCCCCTACTTGCTATTTAAAATAAGCTTTTAAAAATGGACAGTTATTGGTAAAAAGACTGCAAGAAACCCATCTAGATTTTTCATGTAAACGAGATCATTACCTCTTTACATTGCTCCCACTCACGAGGCTATAAGCCAGGATCTATTCATGGCAACTTTGCAATAGACACACAATCATAGAATGTCTGGTAATAGATTTAGAAAACATGCCTCCTGATTTCTGTAGTACTTTTCAAAAAGTAAAAACAATCATGATCTTCCTACAGATTTTAAAAATACATAAACTCATGTCAAAAATTAAAAGATTTTTCAAAGACTATTTAGTGAAAAATATTAAAAATAAAAATGTGCTCCATTTCAAACCCTGTGAAATGGAAATAATTTCAAAAAGTTATGATATTTTTCTTTTATTTTTGACCAGCTTTAATCTGCAGGGAATAATAAACAATTACCGGTAATGAGATATAGATTTCTCCTCCCTACTATCACTTAATTTTTTTCTTTGACCATTCTGAACCTTTGCAAAATTTCCTCAATTTTGGAAAAGTTACAAAGTGAAAAAGGGAAAATGAAGCTGTGTAACACTGCCACTCTCACCGTTCCAAAGCTAAGGACATTTTTAAAAGTGACAAAATAAAAAGAGAAAAAAATGATTAAAAAATCTAGGCACCCTTTATTTTATTGCATTAAAAAGAAAAAAAAGGAGATAGAAAAAGGAGGCACAACAATTATAGATTTGAAATTCTGAAATTTTCAGCTGCGACAAAAACTGACAAATTAAAAAATATTAAGAAAACCTTTACACTTAAAATAGTCCACCTTTAGAATAAAATATTTTGATCAGTTCTACTACAGATACTCCACATTAGGACTGGGTTGCTTTCTTCTACTGGGGCAATCAGAAATTCTAATTATCATCCCGACATCCCTTCACAGGGGCTCTAGTTATAATATACAATATTTAGCCTTTCTGTGGATTAATTTTTTACTTTGAGACAGTTACACATTTGATGATAAAGTCTGATCTTACAGTAGCACAGCCTTACTGATGCAGCTGCAACACTGTGAGAAAGCTCTCCAGTTGACATATTTAAACCACACTGCTGAGTGACATGTTTTGCCAACTTAAGTGGTAGAGTAGACATAGCTTTGAAAAGCTCTGGTAATAACATTTTGCACTCTGTATTATCAACTAAAGCAGAAGAAGCAGTAATCTTTTAGTATTATGTTTGCATGTTCCAAACCAGGAGCTGTAGTTACTTTCAAACCACCTTTGTAATACTGATAATATCAGGAGAGGAACTCCTAAGTATTTTGTTCTGGAGTGTCATTCTGATTTGCTGTGTTCTAGAGCAGGGTTTCTGAAAGTGTACCTTCAGAAACACTTTAACTGGCTGCCCCGGTTTGTTGATGTACTGGCACCGCAGCTCCCATTGGCTTCATTTTGGCTGCAAAGGACAAAACGGAGCCAATGGGAGGCACAAGACTCCATGGCTGCAGCGCTGGTACATAAACAAACCAGAGCGGCCAGTTAAAGTGTTTCTGAAAGTGTTTCCACGGTACACATTCAGAAACACTGCTCTAGATGGTCAATTATTTCACAGTTGTATAAAGGCTGATTTTAAAAGGTGAGCTGCAAAAAAAGGGAAAAAAGGGACTTTTGCTCTGTTTGCTTCCTTAAGATGTACAAGAGAGTCTGAAAGTTGTGGGGGTTTGTGGCGGGGTACCACCCGCCTCCGTCCCCTTTCTCCTGGGAACAAAGCGTGAACCACTAGCCCAGAGGCCTAGTCCAGCACTCGCGGCAGGCCCAGAGGCCTAGTCCAGGACTGCGGGGTGGGGTAGAGGGGTCCGGGCCCTCCCTCTCCACCGGACCCCAACCCAGGGCCCTAATGGTGGTGGGTGGTTCCCACCACCGGCTCAGCGGGGGGTCCTCCCCCAAAACATGCCAAGCCCACTGGGGGGGGGGGTTTCCCGGCCCCTTGCCCTGGATTGCTTCCTACCCCCAATCTGGTAGCCGACGGAGGTCCCACCTGGCGATGCTGGGTTGCCGGCAGCGGCCTCGTCCGACGGTCTTGTCCCTGGGGCAGCTGCACAGGGGCGTCTTCTGCAGCGGGGCGGGCGGCCACCGGGCGTCGGTGTTGGGGGCGGGCTCGTCCCGGGGCTGGTGGTAGCAGCAGCAGCGCCTCCTCCGGCTCTGGATCTGGCGGCAAGTCCGGCGGCGGGCCTGCAGCTTGGGCTGGAGCTCCTGCCTCCCCAGCGGTCTGCCCCAACTGAGCAGCCCAGCAGTCTTTTATAGCGAGGCTGCATTTCGAGCATGCCAAGTAGGGCTGTGGGGGAGGGGCGTGTTCTGCCCAATAAATGGGCTCCCCTTCCTCCTGCTCAGTGTGTGGCAGGTTAGCCCCGTCACAGGGTTATCTTAAGGATTTTTATTTTTGTTTTGTTTTTTATTATAAATTAATGCTTTGTGTAGCCTGAGAAACTGCATAATGACTGGAAATGTATTGAAATGATATTACAAAAGAGAGTGAAATCAGATCAAATGAGAATATTGGGCATTTGAGGTCAGACTATTTTAAACTGTTTTTCCCCCTTTATACCTAATTACCTTCAAAAGTAATGTTTTAAGAAGGATTTCTTTGCTAAAGCAGGCTTGAAAGCATTAGACATATATCAGTAATTGCTGAGAAACATCAATGTTACCATACACACACACACACAAATAAAAAATATTTCCATTGATAACTAACACTTACAAATAGGCAAAGTAAAAAAATGCTGTTTGCGAACTTACTAGAGTGTAAGGATACGTACTTTGTATATTTTGACATGTGATGTTGACAAGTTGTATTTTAAAGCTTTAACTGTTTGCATCTCAATACCTATGTAATTAAATAAGTACTTCTGACACCCCATAGTTTCCCACAACTATGATAATTTAAATCAGTACAAATAAAAGCTTAATCCCTATAATTACGTGCAACTATGAACATTTCAATCCAAAAAAAAATGAGGAAAAAACCCCTTAAAAATAAACATTTATCTTACCTATCAAAATTATATAAAAGAATTAACTTCTACCAAGTCTAACTAAAGGTTAGCAATGCTTCCATAAGCAATATGAGCGCATGCCAGTGCAGTGTTGTGTGGGCTTTGTGATATTCAAGGCAAGTATCTTTAGCCAGTTTGGGAAAGCAGTGTATATGCACACTTAGGCTATATCTATACTGTAGCCTTCTTGCAGAAAAGCATATGCAAATGAAGTACGTCATGGAATATCACCGCATTTTATTTGCATAAGTAATGAACAGCCATTTTTGCGCAAGAGGCTTTTGTGCAAAAACAAGCAGTGTAGACGGCTCCGTTTTGCGTAAAACCCCCCTCTTGCGCAAGAGCCATTCTTCAAAAAACCCCTCTTGCACAAGAGCCGTTCTTCCTCAAAAAATGAGGAAGAATGGCTCTTGTGTAAGAGGAGTTTTTTGCGCAAAAAGGAGCCATCTACATGGCTCGTTTTTGCGCAAAAGCCTCTTGCACAAAAACAGCTGCTCATTACTTATACAAATGAACCGTGGCGATATTCCACGATGCGCTTCATTTGCATATGCTTTTCCGCAAGAACGCTACAGTATAGATGTAGCCTTACAGTTTAATTTTACTTGTGTAATTAGTGCAAAACCAAGAACTATGAAAAAGAATACCCAGACTCATAGATCAGGCTTAATTCCTTTAAATCCTGTGCTTTTCTAATCAGCCTATTGCATCAAACAACAGTTGGATTGAGCAGCATACACATCTGGTCTTGGCTTTGCTAAAGCCTTCATAATAATCTCTAATGGAAACCATTTCTAGAAGCAAATTATTACTGCTCTTTGGCCTGAATGAGAACTGAATAGGCTTGTCTCTTTAATTGCTTGTTGTATAATTAACAAAAGCTCAGTCAATAGTAGTATGACAGGCAGAAAGAAGAGGGAGGGTTTTATAGCTACAAATAAATTTATAAGATCCTCCTGTACTTCAGCTAATTTGAACAGAAAAGAAATTCAAGCATGGACTAATGATTAATTTTTGAACTAAACTGAAGAGAAGCTCTTCTGTGGTTACTTTTATTTTATTTTATTTTATTTTATTTTATTTTATTTTATTTGAAGGGAAAGCACAAGGTTTGTCAACAAGAATCTCTGTCAACATGTGACAGCAAGTACCAGTGCTGAAATGAAGGCCACATTTGTTGAGATGCATTTGACCGTGACAAATAGAAGTTAGAAAGGGAAACATTTAACAGTGTATCGGGGGTTAGTGGTTGAAAGAGTAGCCACTTCCATTAATTGCTTGTATCTCTGGAAGCTGCCAAAGAAGATAATACAGTAGCAGCAGCTGCTCCTGAAATTATTTGTGCACATGTTTGGTTTCAGAGATTCCAGTGAAGCTAGTTGGAGGTCATTGTAAGGGCTGATAAGAATTCAGACCAAATGCCAAAAAGAAGGGAGCACAAGGTCATAAGCCTTCCTGATGGAATAGTAGTGCGTATTTAGCAGACAATGCTATTTTAAAATTTGGGTAAGAGATTTGATTAGAAAAGAATACAGTGGAAGTATGAAGAGTGCAAAAGGGACTTGTTTAATTCTGGCTTTGCCTTTGCTTAGAGGGATGTGGATATTGCCCATTTAATTTCTAAGCTGGGAATAGTGTTTTGGATTCCCACCGAAGATTATGAATGCTAGATTTGTCTAATGTAAAGATTTTCAATTAAACGGTGCTAAATATTAGATAGTGAAAAACTTTTTTAAAAGATGTTTTTCAAATGACTCAAGTGCAGGCATAAGACTGATAGTTTTAAATTATCCACAGAGCATGCAGTGTAGTATAAGTTTCCACACTATTGCCTTGTTAACATGCATCTAGCAGGAGCAGCCTGGATGTCCCAGGCCAGCATTGTCACCCAATGGTGAGAGTCAAGGGCCTTGCTGACCAGTCCACAGAGTGTTGCCTCTAGCAAGAGTTATGGGCCCTGCTGCCTGGAGGTTATAATCCTGTGGGTGGAGATTAGGGAACCCAGGCTTTCCCTACACCACTAGGTTCAGACTCAAGACCCTACAAAGCAGTAGACCAGATACTTGGCATAGGGTCTGGTATTCCTACTCATGCTCCCTAGGTCACTTCCCAGCTCTGTTCACTGTACCTCCATTCATGTCATGGCTTAGTCTTGGGATCCCTTCTTCCTTCCTTCCAGATTCATCTCTGGAACTCTATTTTATCAATAAACTAGGGAAAAACAACGTTGATAGGACTACCATAAGGTGGGTTGGATAACCATTCTCAGAGTAATTATCAATGGTGAAAGGCCATAAAAAGTGGGGTTCCATGGGGATCAGTTTTGTGACCTGTTTTGTTCAATAGCTTCATCAAAAAATTAGATAATAGCATAAAGGATACACTTATTAAGTTTGATGATACCAAGCTGGGAGAGGTTGAAAGTGCTTTGGAGGAAATGTCAAAATTCAAAATGATCTGGAAAGACTGGAGAAATGATCTGAGGTAAATAGAATGAATTTCAATAAGGACAAATGCAAAGTACTCCACTTAGGAAGGAACAATCAGCTTCACACATACAAAATGGGAAGTGACAGTCTAAGAAAGAATACTACAGAAGGGATCTAAGGGTCATACTGGACCAAAAGCTAATGATGAGTCTACAGTGTGACACTGTTGCAAAAATAAATCAAACATCATTCTGGGATGCATTTACAGGATAAGAGACATAATTCTTCCTCTCTACTCTGCGCTGATTAGGCCTCAACTGAAGTATTATGTCCAGTTCTGGGCACACATTTCAGAGAAGATGTGGAGAAATTAGAGAAGGTCCAGAGAAGAGCAACAAAAATAATGAAATGTCTAGAAAACATGACCTATGAGAGAAGACAAAGAATTGGGTTTGTTTAGTTTGGAGAAGAGAAAACAGAGGGGACATGATAATAGCTTTCAAGTACTTAAAGGGTTGTTACACAAGGAAGAGGAAGAAAAATTATTCTCCTTAACCTTTGCTGCTAAGACAAGAAGCAAAGAGCTTAAACAGCAGCAAGGGAGGTTTAGGTTGGACATTAGAAAAAAATTCCTAATTGTCAGGGTGGTTAAACACTGGAATCAATTGCCTAGGGAGGCTGTGGAATTTCCATCACTGGAGATTTTTAAGAGCAGGTTAGACAGACACCTGTCAGGGATGGTCTAAATGATGCTTGGTTCTCCCATCAGTGCAGGGGGCTGGACTTGATGGCCTCCTGAGGTTCCCTCCAGTTATATTATTCTATGATCTAAGAGTTGATAGATTGGCAGTGACTGTTTCACCACCAGCAGGCACCGAAGAAAGATGAGCCACAAGTGTCATGTGAATAAGGGGGAACCTGTATTCCTGATGAGATATAATCAAGTCAACAGATCTCCTGTAAAGCTTTAATTCAAATCAATGCAACAGTTACAGCAGCCAGCAATGCTTACATTGAAAACCAACTACAGAATCCCACTGACACAGCTTCACACCGTGTGCTTGATCACAGAGACTGTCCATACTACAGTTGTTGGAAGAGACTGCTGATCAAAATATAGAAGAAGGCACTGAAAGATACCATAACAGGAGAGAATGAGGCCATGATCTTACTAAATTCTGCCCTGACCATCGTTCTTCTTGTGAAGATTTTTTTGTCAGCTTTGCAGGAGGAAACAATACAAATGCAGCTTGCCAGTTCCCCAAGAACCAAACTGGTGTCAGTATTACTAAAATGCCTCATACAAGGTGGGTGAGGTAATATCTTTTATTGGACAAACTTTTATTGGCAGAAGGAACAAGACTGAAAGCTGCCCAAAGCTCTTCCTCAAATCACAATAATACCTTACATTTATACAAAGCTTTCCCTCAAAGGATGAACAATAATGAGTTCAGCCTCACACCGTGTCATTCAGGTAAGCAAGGGATATTTAGAGATAAATTCAACAATCCCAGAAATGCAACCATCTCTGAGGGGAAATACTTACAGCAAGGGTGGGGAAAAAGAAGTTACTCACCCTGTGCAGTAACGATGATTCTTCGAGATGCGTGTCCCGTGGGTGCTCCACTATAGGTGTCGGGCTCGTCCCGGCGCCGCAGATTGGAGATTTTTCGTAGCCGTAGTCCGCCAGACCGCGCATGCGCGAAGCGCGGCTCGTGCTCTTTCGCGCCGTTTGTGTTCACGCGGTCCGGCTCCCGCCAGTTCCTCCTGATCCTCTTAGTCTGAAAGACAAAATCATAATTCCGAAGAGGGGAGGAGGGCGGGTCGTGGAGCACCCACGGGACACGCATCTCGAAGAATGATCGTTACTGCACAGGGTGAGTAACTTCTTTTTCTTCTTCGAGCAGTGTCCCGTGGGTGCTCCACTATAGGTGAATGTGCAGCAGTAGCCCCTACAAGGAGGGGGGTTCGGAGCTATCGTGCTGTGGCAGTGGACAGCACCGCTCTTGCCACTGCTCCTTCTGGAAGGCGGAGGTTAGGTATGGCATAGTGTTTGGCAAAGGTGAAGTTTGACGACCATGTAGCAGCCCTACAAATGTCTTTTAGAGGTACCCCTTTGAGGAATGCCGTTGATGCAGCGACTGCGCGCGTGGAATGCGCTGTCGGATTCTGTGGCAGCGGTCTGCTACGTAGGGTATAGCATTCCTTTATGCAGTTCACTATGATTGACGAGATGCGCTGTGCTGATAACGGTTGACCCTTGGAACGATCGGCTGTAGACACAAATAGATTGTCTGTCTTCCTGATGGACTTAGTTCTATCAATATAGAAAGCCAGGGTACGTCTGGCATCCAAAGTGTGTAGCCGAGCTTGTTCTGCCGATATGTGGGGCTTTGGGTGGAAAGTGAGGAGCACTATCGGTTCATTGATGTGAAATTTCGAATTCACTTTCAGAAGGAAAGTGGGTTGGGGACGTAAAATTACTCCTTGATCAGTAAACAGAGTATATGGGGGCAAAACTGATAAGGCAGCCAGCTCACCCACACGTCTTGCGGAGGTTATAGCTGTGAGAAAGATAACTTTCATTGTGAGAGTGCGGAAATCACATGTGGCCAAGGGTTTTTGAGTCAACGTGTTAAGAACTAGCTCTAGGTCCCATGGCTGTGCTGGTTGTGTTCGGTGTGGGAAGAGATTATCTAGGCCTTTCATGAAACGTCGCATCATCGGGTGAGAGAAAACTGAGTAACCCTCCACCGTGTTGTGTAACGCAGTAATTGCAGTGACATGGACTGTAATAGAGGCGCAGCTGAGAGAAGAGCTCTTGAGGTGCATGAGGTAATCTAGGATTCGGTGGATGGGTGCGGAGTAGGGATCCAGGGATGCTGACGCACACCATGCGGAAAACCGTGTCCATTTCTGAAGGTAGGTGGATCTCGTGGACAGTTTTCTGCTATGTAAAAGAATGTGCTTGACCTCTTGCGAACAGATCATTTCTGTCTGTTTGAACCAACTAGGAACCATGCTGTCAGTGCCAGGAGATCGATCTGGGGGTGAAACAGGCCCTGGCTGTTCTGGACGAGAAGGTCGTGTCTCTTGGGCAGAGGGAATGGACGACGCGCTGACATATGCTGGAGGTAAGGAAACCATGTTTGTCTTGGCCAAAAGGGAGCTATCAGGATTACAGTGGCTTTGTCCATCAGTATCTTCTCTAATACTCTGGGGATTAGAGGTGTGGGAGGGAACGCGTAGAGCAGTTGATGACTCCAATTGTACAGGAAGGCGTCTCCCTTGGAGTTCCGACCTATTCCTGCCCTTGAGCAGTATTGGGGGCATTTGGCATTCATGCGGGTCGCAAACAGGTCCACTGTTGGAAATCCCCAGGAGTGGAATATGGTTGAGAGAACTTCGGGGTGGAGCTCCCATTCGTGCTTCAGGGAAAAATACCTGCTTAGTGCATCTGCTATAGAGTTCTGCTGACCGGGTAAGTATTCTGCGATCAGGGAGATTTTGTGGCGGATGCACCAATTCCATAAAGCAATTGCTTCGGCGCAGAGTGACCGGGATCGGGCCCCGCCCTGCCTGTTTATATAGTACACTGTTGTCATGTTGTCGGTAAAAATTCGGATAGTTTGAGCACGAATCTTTGGGAGAAAATAATGACAGGCATTGCGCACTGCTCGTAATTCTAGGAGATTGATATGTAGCATCGACTCCTCCGGGGACCAAAGCCCTTGTACCTGATTGTGTTCCAAGTGTGCGCCCCAGCCTATTAAGGATGCATCGGTAGTCAGCTGTATTGTCAGGTGTCGGCGATGAAATGGCACACCCAACATCAGATTCTTGGGGACTGTCCACCAAGTTAGAGAATTTATGACGTGCACGGGGATTGATACCCGTTTTTGGACGTCTCGAACATTCGGAGTATAAACCGTCGCTATCCAGTGTTGAAGGCAACGGAAGCGTAGTCTTGCATGTTCGACGACGTATGTCGTGGCCGCCATGTGTCCCATAAGTCGGAGACATTGTAGGACCGAGGGTTTGGGACTGGTAGTGATGGTCTGTATAAGGTCTTGCATTGCTTGGAACCTGGTTATTGGCAATAGAGCGCGAGCAGCCGTTGAATCGAGTTGTGCTCCTATGAATTGTATTGATTGTTGTGGCGTCATGGTTGATTTTGGAATGTTGATGATCAGGCCCAAGGTTTCGAAAACTGTTTTCGTGAGGCGTGTCACGCGCAGAGCCTCCGCCACTGAAGGTGCCTTGATTAGGCAGTCGTCTAGGTAGGGGAATATTATCACGCCTAGCCAACGTAGGTACGCCGTTACTACTGCCAGCGTCTTTGAGAAAACCCTTGGAGCCGACGAGAGACCGAAGGGCAGGACCCTGTATTGGAAATGGCCTGCTCCTAATTGAAAGCATAGGAATCGTCTGTGAGCCGGGTGTATTGCTACATGAAAGTAGGCGTCCTGTAAATCGAGGGACATGAACCAGTCTCCGCTGTGAAGTGCTGGAATAATGGTGGCTAGGGTAACCATTCTGAAGCGGTACCTCCGCAGGTACCGGTTTAATCCTCTCAGGTCGAGGATCGGTCTCCATCCCCCTGATTTTTTCTCTGTTAAGAAGTATCGGGAATAGAACCCCCGTCCCCAGAACTGTTTTGGTACTATTTCTATTGCTCCGATGGTGAGGAGACGATCGACCTCCTGTTGCAAAAGAGGCTCGTGAGATGGGTCCCTGAAAAGGGACGGGGTGGGGGGATTGGGTGGGGGTAGAGCGATGAATGGAATGGTATGCCCTAGTGAGATTGTTTGCAGTACCCATCTGTCGGTGGTGATGTGACACCAACGGTGTTCGAAAGGTCTCAGGCGGTGGTGAAACAACGCTTGTGGAAGTTTGTGATGGGTGTTTAGCGGGATGGTGTCCAGTCCCTCGAGTGGGATGTCAAACTTGCTGTTTGGCGTTTAGACGGCCAGATGTTTTTGGCTGAGGCCTTCTCTTCTGCTGGCACTGTCGGTTCCGTTGCTGGTCCTGCTGTCTGTATTGGATGGGCTGAAAGGTGAATGGCCTCTGTCTCTGATAGGGAGTATACCGTTTTCGACGGAAAGGAGGAGTATACATGCCCAGAGTTTTAAGTGTGGATCTAGAATCTTTACCGGAATGAAGCACCTGATCAGTTTTGTCAGCAAAGAGGTTCTGTTTGTCAAAGGGCAGGTCTTGGACTTTGCTCAGCAGGTCTTTAGGAACTGCTGCCTGGTGTAGCAGCGAGGTCCTGCGCATGACCACTGATGTAGCTGTGGTACGTGCTGCGGTGTCAGCCATGTCCAGAGATATATGAAGAGCTGTTCTGGAAGCTGTATAGCCCTCCTGGACCACCGCTTTAAGGAGCTCCCTTTTGCTCTCAGGTAGATGCTCCAGTAGGGGCGCTAATTTGGCATAATTATCAAAGCTATGATTAGCTAATAGCGCTGCATAATTTGCCATCCGGAGCGAAAGGGTAGCAGAGGACTATACCTTGCAACCGAAGAGGTCTAGCTGCTTCATGTCCCTGTCTGGGCCACTTGTTCTTTGTTGCGGACCCCTTGTTCTTTGTTGGGCCGCATCGGCAACCAGAGAGTTCGGAGGAGGGTGGGAGAAAAGAAACTCCATCCCTTTCGCTGGAACGTAGTATTTTTTGTCTGCCTTTTTGTTGGTGGCTGGTGCAGAAGCTGGCAGCTGCCATATGTCATCAACAATCTCCAGGATGGCATCGTCCAGTGGGAGAGCTACCTTCACCTGCTGTGAAGGATGGAGGTTTCTAAGCAAGTGATGAGATTTCTGCTGAACTTCCGCAAGCTGTACTTTTTGTGACACCGCCACTCTTTTGAAAAGGTCTTGAAACTGACGAAGGTCGTCAGATGGAGATGTGTCTTCTTGAAAAACAGCATCATCAGGCGAAGAAGAGGTCTGGTCGGTAGGAGACTGATGTTGAGGCTCATCCCGCGCGGTATGTTGTAAGAGTGCCTGAGACTCAGGTGGTTGTGGCGACGGGATACCTGACGGAGTTGGTGGTCTGGCTGTTGTTGGAAGAGACTGACACTCTCTGTTGGGTGGTGTGCGCGAACGATGAGGATAGTAGGACATGGAGGAATGTCGAGACCGGGAGTAGTGTCTATAATAACGATGCTCTGGTGACCTATGATAATATGAGGAGCGGTATGGAGATCTGGAGTAGTGGCGGGATCTGTGAGAGGTATAATACCCATAGCGCCCGGAGCATGATGGAGACCGGGGGGATCGGGATCGTCCTCTGGATCTCGGGGTAGGTGGAGGTGACCGCTGATAACGACGTCTTGGTGAATGGTAAGCCCTCTGCCTGAAGGATTGGGGAGAGAGTCCTGATGCGGGAGAGGGCGGTTGAGGTGAGAATTGGATGTTATCTGTAGAGGGAGAAGGTGTAATGACTCTCCTTGATGTTCGGTGAGTGGGTAAAACAGCATGTCCCGCAGAAGGTCGCGCAGACTGCGTATCTCCCTCCGTAGGTGCCGGCAGTGCCGTGTCAGGAGGCGGGGAACGTTGCGGGGAAATTGACTCCGGAGTCGGAGTGAGTTCCCGCACCGAAGAGTCACTCAGCGCCGGCGAGTTACTCGGTGCCGGCGAATGGCGCTGTGCCCGAGCATCTGACGGTGCCGGGGGGCCGCGCGGTGCCGGCGACGCGTTCGGTGCCGAGGGGTCCCTCGGTGCCGAGGTATGGGTCGGTGCCGCAGTTGCTGGCGTCGCGGCGGGTGCTCTCGATGCCGCATGTGCCGTTGGTGCCGGGAACGGTTTTGGGGCCGCTGATGACTTAGGCGGTCGAATAGTTGCGGGCTGCGGCGCCGAGGTGCTGCGGCTGGGCTTTGCCTTAGAGCCCTGCATGCCCGAAGTCCTGGGTTTGTCCCCCACGCTAACACGCGTCGGGGGAAGGGAACGGGAAGGCGATGGTCTTTTCTTCGCCTTCTTTGGGGACGGCTTCGCTGAAGGAGCAGGGAGGGATCCCGGATTCGCTCCCTCTTGTGGCTGTAATGCCCTATCGAAGAGGAGCATTTTGAGCCTCATGTCCCTGTCCTTCCTCGCTCTCGCGGTCAGTTTGGAGCAGTGAGGGCACTTCTGGGGTATGTGCCCCTCACCTAAACAGTGGATGCAGAGAGCGTGACCATCGGAGGCAGGCATTGCCTCGCGGCATGAGTCGCACTTTTTGAACCCTAGAGATCCCGGCATGGTCACCTCTGTCGTCTTCTGACAGGAGAAAGCGAAACTATGTACAGTATGAATCCTAACAGATAACTCTTGAAGAAAAAAAATTTTTTTTTTTAAACTAACGACTACGACTAAAACTAATGAGTAGAACTGGAAAGAACTAACTAACTAAGTAAATACTAAAGGTTCCTTCTCTCTCAGCCTGACAGGGTCTGAGGAGAAAACAGTATTCCGACCGCGGCCGAGGACGGTCAGGAGGAACTGGCGGGAGCCGGACCGCGCGAACACAAACGGCGTGAAAGAGCATGAGCCGCGCTTCGCGCATGTGCGGTCCGGCGGACTATGGCTACGAAAAATCTCCGATCTGCGGCGCCGGGACGAGCCCGACACCTATAGTGGAGCACCCACGGGACACTGCTCGAAGAAGAACCTTAGACCTAGATGCGGCCTCTGACTTGCTTGGATCCGGCCCCCGAGGCTTAGGGCTCCTCCCCAGCATTTGGGAACCCACACTGGCACTCCAGCCCCAGGCCACCCCACTATGGGGCTGGAGCTGAAAATCTGAAATCCTGGGCCCTCCTAGGCTCTGGTATGTAAGGGGAACATGGGGAGTGTCTTTCTCCTCAGTCAGGGGCCACATGTCATTGAGAGGGGTTTTTTTGTTGTTGTTTTATTGCTCATTTGTGTGAAGCTTCCAACTGATTTTTCTGTGGGTCAGCAGCTCCCAACCCAAAAAAGGTTCCCCGCTCTGATTTGAAGCTTCTTAAAACCATGCATCTGACGAAGTGGGTCTTTGCCCACGAAAGCTTATGCTCCTACACTTCAGTTAGTCTATAAGGTGCCACAGGACTCCTCGCCGCTTTTGCAGATTCAGACTAACACAGCTACACCTCTGATACTTAAAACCATGTAGCAACAATACACATTCATTTAAAACCAGAAATTAGAATATTTATCCATTTGAAACTGCAAATGGCGTTGTGAAGAGGCAGCAATGGTTAGATTGAAATTTAGTCAGGACATCAAGATTAATACACGTATTCTTACTACTGATGCCATGGCAACTGTAATCACCACACCACAAGAAGACAGGAACGAATTTAAAGATACCATCTGAAAAATGGCTCTCCTAGCAACTTAATGCCCCCTAAAATCAAGCATCTCAACTTAATCAGAAATCAAATATCGCTTGCAATTACCTGTGAATCCTTCTTGTCTTCCTTAGAGGTTTTCCCTCCAGTTACTGAGCCTGCTTACCTAGTGATGTCTGATGGCACGAGGCAGTATGGCTAAAGACTGTTATGTATAAATATAATTTGATATTGAATAAATGGGAACTTGCATCTCACATAAAGCTTTAAAATATATCAAAAGATGCAGTGTGAAATCCAAGTGGGTGACATCTCAACGAGGACAAAGAAAGTAACATGTACGAGCAAGCGCTCATACACAAGTTGTAATGAGACGTGATAAAGAGACACGAAACACTGACTGGTAAGAGAAGTCCATCTGGATGTAGCAACTGGGAAACTTGATTTATTCAGTATTAGAGAGTTCAGAAAAGGATTCCATCTAAGCAGAGCTCTAATAAAGGACAGGAGAAGCAGAGAAAATTCAAAACAAATGAAAGGAAGAGTCTATTAAGCCTGTACGATAAGCTTGGAAGGGGCACCTGGTTACACAGTCTGGGAAGAAGTTACTACCAAACAGGAACTGCCATCTTTAAGATGTTGCCTAGAAACAAACATCTTACAAACCAGGTCAATAAAGAGAAAGTTCTAGTAATGTAAACAGAGAAGAGCTGGTCTCACTGAAGTGCTGGTGAGGGAAATATCAATTTCCTGTCAAATGAGAGAGCTTTTGAGACCCACATAGCCCCTGGTCAGGATGGAGACCCGATTTAATGAGGGAACTCAGATTTGCAGGATTTTCTAGAATGTAATATGGGACCATGGCAGGCTGTTGGTGAGTGAGCTGATATGTGCCCTGCTGGTCCTTTCTTGCTTGTACTGATGTGCTCTTAAAAAAACCAAACGCCAAATCCCTGACCACTAGTTGAGGGGAAGGATTCAACTAATCCTGGGGTGACTATCTTTCCCTATATGAACATGGAATTCTTTGTTTTTACCTTTGCTTTAAAACTTTAGGGTTCACCCAGGCAGGGAGGGATTAAGAAAGAGCCTTTAGGGCTGCAGTCCAGGGCCCTGGCTAAGAGTGGGGTGCTCCAAAAAAAGATCTCTGGGCCACTAAAAGTGCAGATCTGTTTGTGAGGCTCTCTGAGCCAGGACCCTGGGCTGCAGCCACTAAAGGCCCTCTGGCCCTGCCTAGGAGGGGAGGGGGATGCAGCTTCATGTGTGCCATCACCATCCCCCACAGCTGGGCTGGGGCTGCGTCCCTCAGATACAGAGTCCACCGCTGCAGCCCCCATCGGCTGGGAATCATGCCTGCACAGTCACCTGCCCCTCTCATCTCCAGGGACTGTGCTGTCAAAGGGGAGCTGCCCTAGGTAACTGCTATACACCCCAATACCCTCCCCTAGCCCTGTGCCTCCTCCCACACCCTAACTCCTGCACCCCACCTCATCTCCAGCCCTGTACCCCAAAGCCCCCATCCACAGAGCCCACCCTAAACTGGAGCTCTTATCCCCTCTCAGACCCCCAGCCTGGAATCCCCTCACACCCTCTGACCCCCTTATTTTTTGCCCCACCCTGGAGCCTCTGCTGGGGGTCAACAAAATCCAATAGCCTCTGGCTCACAGATGATTTAACAGGGCTCTGCAGGCAGGGAAAGGTGAACACCCACATTTACCCTTCCCCACACATATGGGGAGAGACCACAGACACTCACACCCTAATGCACCTCCATTACACATGCAGGGGCGACTGGCTGACACAACACTCCCTATCCAGCAGGCTCTACCCCCCATGCCTGGATGGGCCTCCAGGATGGTACCTCGCCTCTCCTGGTGTGTGGCCCTGCATCTTCTGGAGGCAAAGTGTGCAGGGTGCTCACAGGGTCACAGATGACCTGGCCCATATCTTTGCAGAGCTCCTCTCTGTTTTCCCTCTGTACTGCCCCTGTGCCACCATGTGGTTGAAAGCAGCTGGTCCCTTCTTTGCCCACACAGTGTTGAAAGGCAGCTACCACCACCAGGCTGCCGCTGGTCACCAACATAACCCCGTGGCCTCTGGCTGCAGCGTGACAAGGCAAAGGTTAAGCCCTCAGAATGCACATCAGGGCCTAGGGAACCTAACTGCAGGAGCGTCAGCCAACAGACAGAAAGGTAGCTCAGCAGAGGAGGTGCCTAGGCAATGAAACAGCCCTGAGCTCCCTGGGGGCAGGACCCAGGGTGTGGGTGGGGGACAGACCCAAGTGAAGTGGGTTTCAAGCCCCTCCCTTGGGCCTATTCAGAAGTCTGCAGCTTTGGGGCTAGGGTTGCCAGGAGGGTTGCTAGATGGTTGAAACAAAAATACAGACCCCCCCCCCGCCAAAAAAAAATCCCAGAAACAATTCTGTTGAAGGAAAACAAAAGGGGGGGGGGGGGAGACCAAAGTTGTTGAGCAAAAGAAAAAAAAAAAAAGACTCCAAGACCATTTTGTGCCGGCAGCCTTGCAGAACCAGGTAAGCATGGGGGCTGGGGTCAGGGGGCTGGGGGTGTTGGGATCCAGGGGAGGTTCGAGGGTGGGGGGAGGCAATTTGCTTCTCAGTTTAAATCTCTGTGGTAATCACAGGGATAGGATCACTGATAGGGTTACCAGGTAGTCATTAAAAAAAAATACCGGACATGCTTCATGGGGGGAGGGGGGAAAAGGACCGGTTGGGAGAGAAGTGGTGCTGGCCAGGAAGTGGGGGGGGGGGGGGGGCGGGAAACAGAGCTAATGGAGGGGGCAATGGGGCTGGCTGGGGGAGATGGGGGGCCAGATGGGAAGCAGGGCTGGTTGGTGGGGGGGGGTTGGGCGGAACAGGGCAGGCCGTAGGATATTGGGGGGGGGCAGGCGGGGGTGGAGCTGGCTGAGGGAGCTTAGGAGGAGGGGAGAACTGGCTGCCGGAAGCAGGGTTGCCAGGGGGTGCAGCGGGGCTGGCCGGGGAAGATCCGGAGCAGGAACCAGCTAGCGGGATGCAGAGCTGGCGACAGTCCAGTATTTGAGCATTCTGTTCAGGAAACAAACTGAGAAAATATAAATGAGAAATAGAAATGCCCGGTGTTTTCTAAATAAGCTGGAATGTCGATTGTGACGTAATGTCGAGTGTGTCCGGTATTTTTGTTGAAACCAGCTGGCAACCCTATTTGGGGCATGAACAGGCTGGCAATCGCTCCCCCACATCCCTGCTGGTACTCCACTCCATAGCTTAGCTGAGGGATGGAGAAGCTTCCTCATGCCAGCGCTTTGCAGGACTTTGGCAGGTGTAGGGCTTGGTTGCTCCTGGCCAGAGGTTGTAGGGGAATGAAGGAGCCTGCTAGCTCAGCACTCCAACCAGGGCTGGTTCTCACCCAGCACTGGCAGCAGGATGCCCTGCCAGGCAGGGCTGGATTAGCTCTTCTGGAGTTCAGGGTTATGAGATTTTGTGGGGCCAAAAACAAGGAGTTCCTACCGTGGGAAGGCCTGCACGTTGAGGTAGGGCATGGGGGGTGAGGGACTGGCCACCTGGGGGTATGGGCTGTAGCGTGGGGCTGGAGATGAGAAATGTGGGTTGCAGGAGGAAGCTCCAGGCAGAGGCCAAGCGGTATGGCTCAAGGTAGGAGGGTGTGGTTGGCCTGATTGGCCTGGGGGTGGGGAAGCTTGGGATGTCTCCTCCCAACCAGGGACATGGGCACCTAGGAGGGAGGAGAGGCAGGCAGGCAAAGGTCTGGGGGTGGGGAACCTGGAAGTATCCGGCCACACCCCTTCTGCTTGAGACCCCGCTCCTTCCGGTAAGGCCTACAGCCACTTTAGGCCCCAACCACTGAAGCAGCCTCCTGCCACCCAGCACACAGCTTGCAGCTCCTCCGTCCCCAGCCACTTGAGCAGCATCCTGCTGTCCACCACGTGGCTCCTCTGGCCTCAACTGCTGGAGCAGCTGCCTGCCGCCTGCCACGTAGCTGTGCAGCCCTGCATAGGAGGTGGGCAGGTTGGAAATGTTTTCTGTGCACTCACACAAGTGCGCAGCTTAGCGGGAACCCTGGTCCCAACCATGGGATCATTTCCCTCTGCTCCAGTTGGATGTTCTCCTTCCCTCAGACTTTCATCCTCCACAACAGCCCTGGGGCTGTCTGACTGGCAGGGGACCGCTCTACTTTCTGTGACCCTGAAAGTGGGAATTAAGAACTTCTCTGCCTCCCTTCCCAATTCAGCCACCCTGCTCTCCAAAGCTGGTATGGCCTCTGAGGGCCACAAGCTCCTTGCATGGAATGCACACGTATGCCCATAGGGCTGGTAATCGGACATACTCTGTTGGGAGCAATAAACAGGATAGCCCCACTCTGATAGGCTTCTGCCTGCATTCTCTTTTTACTCCAGGGCTTGGCCTTTTCTTGTTTTGTTTTAAACCAGGTTGTTTTGGTTTTCGTTTAATGAGTGTTAAGCGCATCCAGCCTCCGTCAAACTCTGCCTCAAACTCCCTAGCAAAACTCTCCTCTTAGCCCACCTTTTAGTTCTTATCTTTTTACTGGAGAACTGGACAATGCTTTTGAGACCATCTAAGGAACCTTAGTTCACTTTAACAACAACCTTTTGTTATCTTGATCACCCTGCCTCTGTTTATAAACAAGCTCCCTGCTGCAAAGGCTGTGTTGCTCCCAGCTTCCCAATTCAGTCTCACTCAGGCTGTGAAACAAGGAGAAGTCCTGTGGTACCTTGTAGACCAACAGATTTATTGGAGCACATCAGATGCACAAAGTGGGTCTTTGCCCATGAAAGCTTATGCTCCAATAAATCTGTTAGTCTATAAGGTGCCACAGGACTCCTCGTTGTTTTTGCAGATTCAGACTAACACAGCTACCCCTCTGATACTTGTCACTCAGGCTGGGTTGCAACTCATATTGCTGGAGCCAAATCTCCATCCCTGAATATTCACAGTGTCTGAGCACTTGGGGCCCATATATCTGGCTGCCAATGCATAGATCAGATTGCCCCAAAGAGGACACTGCCATAGTGGTGGTGGGGAGGTAATTTGCGGGGTATGTGTGTTGGGAGGAGTACCTAGGGAGGGGCTGGAGCAGGTACACAAGGCCTCACTCTCAAGGTTTTGCCCAGTCTCTCTCCATGTCACAGTGGCAGGGCGACTGGCTCAGGTCTGGGACACAGCTCTAGCCATAAGTCAGCGCCTTCCTGTGGGACACTCCCCCTCGGGACTGGGGGCTAGGCAGGAGGGATCTAGCAGCTGTGGACCAATCAGGTGTGGGTGCAGAGAAGGAACCAATTGGGGCATGCAAACAGCTCTTTCTGAATGGCAATGTCTGCTCTGCAAAACCCATCTGGACACAACCTCCTTTGAAAAACCCATCTGGACAGAGAGCAGAGCACCAGAAAAGGAGTCGTAGCCCAGATGTATGGTAAGCCTAGGTAGAAAGAAGATCAAAATGTCTAGTTATGGTGCTGGCCAGTTGGGAGAATAGTATATGGAGAGGAAAGGCAATCTCAAATCATGGAGGACAAAGAGTGGGATTTTTGGGGTGAGTGGAAAGAGTCTGGAATTAATGGGTCCTCCCAGAGCTAATCTCAGTTATGGGAGGGTGTGAAAATATTAAAATTCACCCCAGTGAGGTTCTCTCTAGAAACTGGCAGTGGCTGAGTAGTTGGTGTGAGATAGCAAGAATCAGCTCTGAAGGAGTGTGAGAATAACAATGAGATCAGTTATTTCTCACACAGCTAGAGTGCTGCCACTGGTCACGCCAAGCAACAAGGAGATTCTTTAAAATAGTGCCAGGAAAAACAGGTGATAGCCTGGGTCGAGGAACATGGGCTCCGGCTCCTTGTTTTCAGCCGTCTCGATGTGCACCCTGCTGCACATGCAGTGCCAGGAAAATCCAACACCCAGCATGAAAAAAATAACTGAAACATGATAATATGAGAAATGAGAACAATCAGAAACCATGATTGTGAATTAGTGATGTCATAAAAGCTTTTATCTCAAAATCATAAAACCAAACTTCTAAGTCCTTTCTTCATCAAATTCTCACCAACTTTCCCTATGAGTAAAGATGGCGTGATCTGGCCCTAAACCAGTAAAACTGGAAGGAAAAAAAAAAAGGTTTTCGTGTGCAGCTAACCCATCTACTGCAAAATTTCTGTATGGCTAACCAGGTGAGCCAACAGGGCCCCTTGGCCAGCGAAAGGAGGCCTGGCTCTGTGTGCCCAGAAGGGGAGGGGGACTGAGTTGGAAGGGGCAGGGCTAGACAGCTGGGACTGTGCTGCCCCTCCAAGCGCTGCTCCTCCAAGCACTCTACCCAAGGCTCTGCAGAACATTGTGTGGGGCTCTGGCAGCTATTTCAAAGCCCAAGGTTTCTGGCTGTTACAGTAGCAGCGGCAGCAGCCTGGAGCCCCACGTATCTTTGAATCGCCAGGTCCCAGAGCAGATGTCCCCTTAACTCCGCCCCCATCAGCAGGCCTGTGGCCAACAACCCAGATTTCCACATCAAACTCCCCCCTTGTGTATTATACGCAGCCATATAAAAAGTTTGTAACTTTTAAAGTCTGCTATGATTGCTTGTTCTGCTGTAGTGCTGTACAAATACAGAACAGATTATTGACAGTCTCTTGTAAGGAGCTTATGATTTAGGTATGAGACAAGAAACAGCATGGATACAGGTAGATGAAGGAGTAAGACATAATGAGATAATAGTGGCCAGGATGAAAGACACTGGCCCCTGCACACCAGAAACTTGACCGTTGTCAGGGTTTTTTGTAGACATCCCAGCAAAGGAGAGTTTGGAGGAGGAATCTGAAGGCTGATTAAGCAGTGGCTGTGCAGATGTTTATGGGGTGCTCCTCCCACCCTAAGGAGCAGTTTGGGAGAAGAGATGGAGGCTGACATCACAGGCTGATGGGAGGCAGACCTTGGTAGATCAACAGTGAGTCCAGGCAGGTATGGCAGAGAAAGACCGTGAAGAGCCTTTTAAGTGAAGACAAGCAGCTTATGTTTTGATGCAACAGAGAAGAGGGAACCAATGTAGGGCTTCAAAGAGAGGGTAATGGTCAAAACAACAAATTGGGAAAATGATCTCTACAGCGGCACTCAATGGATGAGGAGAGCAAGACTGTATTCATCAAGGCCAGAGAACAGGATGCTGCAGTACCTGAGATGGTCTCATATATTAGTTATATTATAACCTAAATACAATATTATAACTTGACAATTTGATCAATTGTATGGCTGATCTACGGTGAAGCAGGAATAGAGTATTGCAATTCTGAACACTCCAAGATTAATACACTTCTTATATTGAAATCAGGTACTAATTCATATTCTTTCTGCTGAGACCAATCTAATTGGATTAATAGTATACTCTTTTGTAATAGAAACCATAGGGCTATGTCTATACTCACGGCTTTTTGCGCGAGTAATATGCAAATGAGGCTAAACGTGGAATATCACTGAGCCTCATTTGCATATCTAATGAGCCACCATTTTTTTCAGAAGACGCTCTTGCGCAAGAAGGAGTGTCTACACTGCCCCTTCTTGCACAAGAAAAACCCTCTTGCGCAATGCCGTTCTTCCTGAAAAGTAATAGGTGTAACGGGATTGCACAAGACGGTTTTTCTTGTGCAAGAAGGGGCAGTGTAGACGCTCCTTCTTGCGCAAGAGCCTCTTCTGAAAAAAAAATGGTGTCTCAGATATGCAAATGAGGCTCAGCAATATTCCACGCTTAGCCTCATTTGCATATTACTCACGCAAGAAGCTGCGAGTGTAGACATAGCCCAAAAGTATAGAGTGCCACCGTAAACAAAGAAACATCAAATAGTGACTTAGTGCTTATGTAATACTTTACATGTTAAAGCACTTGAGATATAGCTGTCTCACTATCCCACGAGGTAAGGAAACTTATCTTATGCTCAGGATCATGTTTATACATGCAGTTAATACGCATGCCATTGAATTTAATGTCTCTGCTCACTTGACAAATTACTTGTGTGTGTGTGTAAGTCTTTGCAGAATCAGGATGTTATTTTGTAGGTTTTAGCTAAGCAGGCACAAAAGCACTAATGTATCTGGATTATAAGCAACCAGTGTCTAGACAAATATTGCAAATGCTGTCTCAAACAACTCTCCTGCCCATTAAGCACCTGGAAATTGCAGGACCCACTCAATCTTCATTAAATTTAGCTTTTGCCTACAAATGAATTCCATGCAGTAATGCTTTACCATTTTTCACTTCAAGAAGAACGCTTTTCTTTCTGTTTGAGGGCTATTAAGCACATCAGCATTCCTAGTCAAGGCTTTTGGTTTTGCATTACCAGTCGTGATATATTGCTAGCTGTAATGTTAAAGGGCTATCAAATTCAGCATGATAAAATAATTAATATTTGAACAGGAAGCATTTAATTGCTAAAGTCAAGGCACTGTACTGGTCATCCTAAAATAAAAAAAATTATACTCAAATACCTATAATAAAATATAAAACGAATGTTTTCCAGACAAAAACAACTTGTTTATGGAGTTTCTAAAGGAAAAAAAATTGGACGGGGTTTCAGGTGAAAACATATTTTACACCAGTGGGCAAAAGTAAAATAGATCTTTCACTTCCCTAGGGCTGTGCATATCATTGCCTCCAGGAGGCACAGAACACAATTTCCCCCTTAATATGTCAGCTCTATGAAATCCCACCAGAAAAATAGGGCATTCTAGATCCCACAATACCTGACGGCAAGAGCACTTAGCTTTCAATGGTCCACTATAAATCCAGGATAACTCCACGGAAGTTATTGGAGTTATTATTCTGAGAGAGCTGGCACTGGCCTAAACAGACTCAACAATTGCTTACAGCCCCAAGCAGCTCAACTTTTTGTGTGTTGGGGCAATATTTCTATTTAGGGCCCCCAATGAGTTAGCATTGTCACTGTATTCTGGATTTACTTGGGTATAACAGAGCAGAATTTTACCCTTAAATTGTGACTTTAAGCCCTTTCTGTTGTGGATCAGGTGCAGAATCCTGTACCAAAGTTCACGAGGGTTTGGTGTGGTAGGGGTATCTCTGTTGAGTCTTTGGGCAAAACAGTTTTGCTTAGTGTAGCCAATGGCACAGTTTAGTGACTAAAGCAATGTTCTAAATAAAGCACTAGAATCATGTCAATGCACACCACACTAGATGGGAAAAATCCATAACAGTCCCTTAGATTCTGGAATTGTATTCTATGTGTTTTGATGTAGAGCTACTTTAAGGAAGAGCCGGTACAAAGAAAATAAAGCAAAGAGCTTGCTGGATTTTTAGAGCAACAAAGTCGAAGTGTGAGATCATGGTTCTTGTTAATTATAATATCGGTGATCAAACTGCATTAAGTCAAATTAGGCTACATCAATACAAGAATTTGTGAATTCATCCTGGTTGATTTCCAAGGCTTATGTTGAAGACACTGTATTCGACCTGAATGTGGCCTATAGATTTTAAGAATTTCTTGTAATAATGCAGAAGTGGCAAAAACCAGAGGGTGAACTTCTGAGAACTGAGAAGCTCCATAGCTTCATCAAAATGCGGATTGACTTTTAAAAAAATATATCTCCTAGGGGGCTGTGCCCCCTGCTTCCTGTGCTCGCCAACCCCTCTGTTGTGGGGGGTAGGCAACCCCAGCTCTCCCTTGGCCACAGGAGAGGGCCCCCGCTCTGCTAGCCCAGGCCCCTTCTCTCCTCCTCTCACCCTCTGCCAACCCAGTACTTTCTATCCCTCCCCACCCCCCACCGCGTGGGTCCCACTGCTGGCACAATGGAGCAGCCGTTTTTAAAACGCCAGCAGCCGCCCATCATGTGGTGACTGCCAGAGCTTCAGCCAGCCACTGTGCAGTGGGTCAAGGGGCCAGGGTGCACCTCAGTCCTGACCCCCTGCCACGGGCCTCACTATTGCCTGCCCACTCGCCACATGGTCCTGTCCCCCTCGTCCTTCCCCCACAAGCCCAGCAGCAGCTTACCTTCAAGGTGCAAGGAAGGCGAGTGCTGCTGTTGACTAGGTCAAAGAGCCGTATTTAGATCGCTCGTGAACCATAGTTTGCTGACTCCATTATGGGGTTAGGAGCAGGCTGGGTAGCCGAGAGGGGAGGGGCTGTGAGACACAGAATGACATGATGATGTCGTCATTCTGGCGTCCAACAGGAAAAACTTTTTTATAGGTATAGTACAATATGTCTGCTATTGTTTGTAAATTTGTTACTGACTGTTTAGATTTCCTCTGGTGGCTATTCAAACAGGGTTTTATCAAGACACTAAGCCCCAAATTTTAACTATGGGTGCGTCTACACTGCACCCTTACCTTGAAATAGCACCAAATTTCAAAATAAAGTGCTATTCCAAAACATCCCTTAACCCATGCGGAATGAGGGTTACAGGGATGCTGGAATAAGCATACCCGTTATTTTGAAAGATATTTCGAAATAATGGGCTGCTTTAAAGCATATGTCAGGATACTTCTGGTGCTCCGAAATAGCACTGTCTAGTACCCTACCTGATCTCTGAAGAGAGCAACTTTTAAGAGCACCTTGCTGATAGGCACTGTGTGTGCGCCTTTCGTTTTAATGTTAATTAAAGCAGCTTGGCTTGGCAACAAGTTTGCAACGTGCACACAAAGCAGACTAATTCTTCTACAATGTCAGAGATCACACAACTCTGAACGCCTTCCAGCCAGCATTACTACATTCCCAACTGGCACATCTCAGCATGACGGACAGCATTTTGATCAGCAAACAGCATCATTCACACAGCAGGGCTTGCACATGCCACGCGTGGGAGGACATGATGTGCGGAGCATCCTATTTGCTGGTGGCTAAGGCCACAATTCCTTCATAGAGGTCACAGATTCCGTGACTTTCTTGGACGTCTATAACTTCCACAGCGACTGGTGTTCCCATCTGCTCAGGGGTCCCTTGGCTAGCCACTCCAGCCGCTGCTGGAGCAACCCAGGGCCAGCTGCTCCAACAGTCCCCGAGGATCACCAGACCAGTGATCCTGGGAGCCGCCCTGGAGCAAGCCAAACTGGCTGCTGCTTCAGTGACCCAGGGATCCCAGACAGCTGGCTCTGGGAACCATCAGAAGAATAACTGGTGTGGCTGGATCTGAGCAGTGATTCTGGAGATGCCCTGGGGACTGCCTGAACAGCAGCAGTCTCAGGGGAGCTGGAGCAGCAGCCCAAGAGGTGCCCAGAGAGTGGGAGCAGGGGCTGGAGGGCAGTTAACCCCCCCCACCACACACACTGGAGCAAGGTGCCCCCTCCAGAGCAGTGGGACCCCAGAAGTAGATTTAGGCAGGGGTATTTTTGGTAAAAGTTACAGGTAGGGCACCGGTCTTGAATTTTTATTCATTGCCCATAACTTGCCCATGACTTTTACCAAAAATACCTGAGACTAAATCTTCCTTACTAATGGCACAACCATCTCGGGGCCACAACCCAGTTTGGGAACCGCTGCCTCAGTGCTCTGGGGTGTATTTGACATAGAGAGCAGTTCACATGAACAGGCCTAGGACGGGAGATTTACAGGTCAATTGTCCAAACCTGAGACATTTGAAACTGGAGTTTCTGTCTCTGAACTGCTTGCTAAGACTGATACCTGCCCGCCCCCCCGCTCTGGCAAGACTTACTTCCCTTGATAGCCTCACCCTGGGGCCTAAGTGGCATTTTGTAGTGATAGCTGCCCACCCCTCCCAGCTTGCTGAGCGATGTCACCAGTGGATTATTGAATATTTGCAACTGTCATACATATGTCGTGGTTGTTCCTAGGGATGTTGCTAAGGGGGTTGGTCACATCTACTCATCCCTAGGATGGGAAAGTAAGAAGAATGCACCAAACATAGACCCAAGTGCCAAGTCAGCAAAATAATTAACCTTGTGACTAATCCCAATAAAGTCTATGGGAGTACTTGTGCTTAAAAGTTAAGTACTCATTTAAATACTTTGCTGGATGGGAGTTATACAAAGGTAGAAGGGTAAGCAAGCTGTAAACCTAACGGGATGGTAGCAATCCAAGGAAGATAAATTGTCTTGATATCATAAACGATATTGGCCCTATAGAGATATTAACGCTGCTGCACAGGACTTCAAAAAAATGAATTGTTCAAGTATCTGCTCAAGTTAAATGACAATCTACCACTCTGTTTGCAATCTACAGTTTTCAATTAGGCTGTGTCTACACTGGCGGCTCCTTTCACAAGAACAGCTTTCTTGCGCAAAAACTTGCTGGGTGTCTACACTGCACATGCGTTCTTGCGCAAGTAAATTTACAGTCTAGCGTCGGAAAACAGGGCTTCTTCCGGAAGAGTTATTCCTTTCCCCACAAGGAATAAGCCCTTGTGCAAGAGCTCTTGTGCAAGAGGGCAGTGTAGACAGGCAACATGAATTTTTCACAAGAAACCCGTGACTAAAATGGCCATCAGCGCTTTCTTGTGCAAGAGAGCGTCCACACTGCCATAGACGCTCTTGTGCAAAAGCACATGCCAGTGAAGATGCGCTCTCGTGGAAGACTTTTTGTGCAAGAACTCTTCTGCAAAACAGTTCTTGCGCAAGAAGCTGCCAGTGCAGACGTAGCCTTAAAGTCTTTGAAGCTAACACCCCCAAACAGGTATTCAGTGAGGGAACTACTGAGAAAACAAATTAGCGTAAGCTACCACTGTGCGTTGGTGTTTACTAACTATGCAACAATATTTGATTCAGCAGATACTCCACAGTGCCAGGAGGGAATAAAAAAACCAACTAAATGGCACCTTCTGAAAGAGGAATGTTAAAATGAAAGAACACAGGGCTCTGTAGTACTACAGCAAGCTTCTGGGCTGCCATTTCAGAAAGAGGTGCAGTGAATCTGAGCACTGCTACTGAACACAAAGCAGTGTTAGTTTACTTAGTTGTCCTCATGTTTCCTTTACTGCTCTTTTTAAACCCAAGCTTGGTTTGAAATCCTGCCGTCACAGTTTTAGCGCAGTATGAGAATCCACGCACACAGAGATGCTGTTCAGTCTTGCAAGAGCCAGTGAGAATGAATAAAAGCTTTGGGGCATTGTCGACATGACAAAAACTTGCAGTGCTTTAACATCAACTGGCTTTTAAGTGGATTGAGTTAAATCGATGCAAACCCTTATTTGGACACTTATTTCAGTTTAGCTTAAAACCTGTTTTTGTACCACTCTAGCCGTGCCAGAGTGATTTAATTACCTAATTTGCATATCCTGGAGTTAGGGTTATGGTCCTCACAACCTGCCCTGGGCAATGGTAGAGGTTAGACATGATGCTGCACAAAACCTGGCAGCTGTAGCAAATGGTGTTACATACACATTAGGTTGCAAGGCTGCTACTAGCAGATCAGGCTTCTGTACCAGATCTAGACTGACCACAGAGCCTCCTTCTCAGAGAGCTACATTAGCATCTTCCATAAGATCCCAGCTTAACCCATTGCCAGGTGTACCTGCTGTCTGCTCAAATACAGGATGTTACATGCTGCACCACCTAGTGGCGGATCGTAACAGCGTAGCATCCCATTACACTGGAGGCTGTCTGGGGCACAGGTGGCTAGAGTCTGAGTGGGGTGCTAGAGGGAGCTGGGTGGGTTGGCTGCTGGGGTCTCCAGTGGGGTGGCTAGTGCTGTGGCTGATGAGGAACAGAAGGTGCTGTGGCACAATATTAAAGTAGCTCAAAGAGCTGGTGTCAGACCACTTGTGCTGGGCCCTTCACCTCACGCTACTGCTGCTGCCCCTGCCTCATTCTGAGAGCTCCTTCCTCGCTGCCTGGCACCCAGCAGAGGCAAAAAAACGCCCCTCCACTCCCAGAGCAAACCCACCCAGCTTCCCACTCTGAACCCTCCACCCCGCTGTGCGTGGCTGCCTCCTCCACAGCACAAGACAGTGGCTCTGCTGCCATGAGGCCGAACTGTCACACAAGCCTCCCCACTGCTGTCACATGCACAGCACGTGAGACACGTGACAACTGGGTGCCCTGCCTGTTCCCAAGGGCCTTCCAACAAAAGAGGAGGCTGAAGCAAGTGTCCACACAGCCTCCTGCACCCATTTAATTACATTTAAGATAACACTTGTGTCACACACTCCTCCCGCTCCCAGGTTTTGATTGGCCTGGGGGCAGGGGAATGGCTGGGCGGCCATGGGCCAGATCTGGCCCACAGAGGCTGTCTTGCCCACCCCTGCTTTAAGCAGAATTTTCCATTGAAAACACTGAGGGGTTCTGGTTAAAAAATGACGGTAGAATATGGGCGGTTTGCCTGAAACAAAGAGAGAATCCCCGGTCATGAGGATTGTTGCTGTTAGCAAAAGCAGCAATCATCACCACCGAGTAACTCCAGCGGAATTAAGGGATGCGCAGAGGTGACGGAGTCAGAAGGCAGGCAACAGTACCCTCAGTTTCATGGCGGGTCTCACCAAATCTTCTGGCTACTGATTTGATTGAAGATCCTATAGACCCATAGAATGCTACTGCAGAATCCCCAGCTGAAGCCAGTCCTTAGCCAGCAAGGCTGAAGACAACGTGACCATGCCCTTTGTGACTCTCAGGATGAGGATACAATAGGCCTATGGGGACTGCTAAAAGATAAAAATCATGTTGCTTGGAAGAGTGCCAAGCTGGTTTCTCCCCTCCAAATTAGTCTTGAACTGGTAGGGCTCCAAAAGGATTTCCTCCAGGAAAGAACATAATGACGGCAACTCTCTAGCCAGCCAGCCAGTCTCCAGAGTGGTACAAGGGGAAACAACCTCTAGCTTTTCGGTAGGACACACATGACAAAGTGGAAAAAATGAGATGCTATCAAATATTTGAACATGGATTTCTATTTTTAATCTCCTTTCTGCCAGTGGCAAGTTCATTTATCTGACATTTGATGTTGATTAGATTTGTTCAGTTTATTATACCCTTAAGAAATAGATTTTTATATATTGATGCTAAAACGGTTCGATATTCTTACTTGCACAAACACAGTGTGACCCCAACAGCAGCAATAATGCTTCTGGAAGAAAGGATTCTTGGATCCTATTTGTGGTCCTCTTGGACTTTTTGTAATTAAAACTGACTCGTTACACTGGGGCCCATCAGAATGCACATGCGCTATTTAAGGTTTGCTTTAGCTCTCTTTTGAGACTGATGTTGGATTTAAACCAGAGATGGGGAACCTCAGGCCTGGGTGCTGCTCCTGGCTTGCTTGGCTCTGGCTCCGTGAGTCTCAGCCCCTACCCCAGCATTGAGGATCCTGTGCTGGCACTCCAGCCCTCCCTGCTGCCCCACTGTGGGGCAGGAGCACACAAAATCTACTAGGCTGGACCCTTGGAGGCTCTGGTGTGGGAGGGGAATGTGGGGATCATCTTTCTTCTTAGTTGGGGACCAAGTCAGTGAGGTTTGATTTTTTTTTGCTTCACTTATGTGCAGCCCTCAAGTGATTTTTCTGTGGGGCAATGGCCCCCCGACCCAAAAGAGGTTCCCCACCTCTGATTTAAACAGTACACAAGTCTTGTGCTGGCTTTCTACATAGGCCATTTTCACATTATGTGACTTTGGGCAAGACATTTAACCTTACTCACTCTTCTTCGGAATCAGGCTAATCCCTTGCTGAGCTGCTGAGAGTTGACTGATCCCTGTAATACCTGTTAATATCATGGCAGAAGTACCTCTATGTTACCTGACACTCTGTTTGATAAGGTAGATTTCGCTGCTGGTTGGTGGGTTTGGCTGGCTGGCACCAATCTAATGACATTTCAGAGAATAGTAATAAAAGCCATGTATTGTTTGTAATGTTCTTATTATTCCCCACCCCAGTACTGATAGGCGGAATTCAAGACTAACTTGCCATTGCCACACTATTGTCCATTATTGCTTCAGTATGTTGCAATACACTTTCTGGGTAACTGGTAACTTTTTTCTCTTATCACTGTAATGTTATGGTGCTGCCCTCACAGCTGTATAAATAGTCTCCCATTCTTTGTGGCTTCAGTTTGTTATGAGCTTGCAATCCCATAACAGAGCAAGAACATGTATAGAATGAGAACTCAGATCTCAGCAAGTCTGCTCCACCAGATAAATGCAGGGATGTTCATTTTAAGTTAAAATGCTGGGGTGATAGACCAATAGTAGGTCATTTTGTTAAAGCTATTACGCAATATAAAATGAAACAAGGAACTTTAAAGATTCTGAAGTATTTTTAATTTGCCTTTTAGCAGGAAGGAATTGAAGGTGGCTACTATGACAGAGCCCTTGGCCACAGTGTGAAGAGATTTCATTTTGGTTTCAAACAGCCTTACTGCACTGTGGCCCCAGAGACTCCTCCCCTCCCCTCCCCTAGTACAGCACACTGCTATAGCACAGCTTACCTGAGGCTCTCCCAGTGCTTCACAGATACTGAATTCAATCGTATAAACTCCAAGGTGTTGGAAAGAATCTTCTTACTTCAAAAGATGAGGAATGAGAGAGATAAAGTGCCTTATGTCTGGGGGCACAGATGAAGTGTGGCAAAACCAAGGGGGAGTGGCCTGATCCCGTCTTGAGATGGGTGAGCGGAATGCAACGGAGGTACTGGCCGCGTGCTGCGTGCTCCACGCTCCACAACTTTCTGGAATGGAGTGGGGAGGCCTTCCTCCCCGCATGGATGGCAGCTGAGGTACAGACTTATGAACAGCCCTCCACAGCTGCCATCCGTCAGGTGCACCAGGATGGGGTGCGCATCTGAGAGGCCCTGACGGGCATGTTCGCACAGGCCCCATAGTAGGGTCACCTCAGTTTCCCCCTACAACTCCCTCCCATCCTCTACCCTTCTCCTTCCCCTCCCCCCCCAATTGTAAATTTACTGCATTGAACAAACCAACCTTGGTTATACTTGTTTGGGTACGAAGACTCCTGGTAGTCTTGTCTGTCAGGTCAAGCGGAAGGCTTGCACCTACCAATTTAAATTGCGTCCAGAGTTAGGTTTAGTTAAATTAGCTATCGTTGTCATGACTGTTCGTCAGGCAGCGTCAGTTCGAAGCATATCAGCCATCATCGTGCATGTTTGTCGGGTGCGTCGGATGTAGCTAGGGTTTTTCTTTTAGTTTAGGCTAGGTTTTAGGCCTGTTTGAGCTGTCCCAAAGAACAGGAAGAGGATCTGTGGTTCATGTGGAAGGCTCGAGTCAGCGTACCCGATTCCAGTCGTCTTCGAGGGATCTCCTGGCAGTTCCTCGTCTGAGGCCCAGAAGGACCAAAGGATTGAGGTCGCCAGCTTTGGCGTCTTCCGTTGAGGACTCCTGGCTGTTGTTCTTCCGAGGCCTGGAAGGACCAAAGGATTGAGGTCGCCAGCAACACTACAATCGTCCCTGCGTCTAGACTATGTTACATATTCTTTGTGTTCTAACCTTTCGTTTGTTATCTATGTTAATATAGTCTTGGGGTTTAAATTTTACTTAGTGTCAGTATTTATTTATGCGCCACAAACCAATGACCAATTAAGGGAACGACCGGTGATAAATACAGTATTTGGTGTCTGCATTTTGTAATCTTCTTAAATTTACTTGGCTAATTGGCATCTCAAATCAATTATTTAAGTTACCTTGAGTAACATCATAAACAACACAGTTTGGTTTTCAACAGAAAAACTTGTATGTTTTTATTTACAAGGGGAATGGGGGAGGAGACCTTGAACTGGGAGGGGAAGGAGACCTTCAACAGGGAGGGGGAGGAGCTACTCCTGAGAGGGGTGGCCCCTGCGACCGCTCCTGCGGGGGCAGACCTGGACATGGGGGGCAGGCCGCATTGGGGCAGGCTGCATGGGGAGGTGGGCAGGAGGAGCAGGAGGGGCCATTGCAGGAGATGGCAGGAGCAGTGCTAGGGGAGGGATGGCAGGGGGCGTGGGGCAAGGCCATGCCATACTGTATGGCATGGCCAATGTGGGCGGTGAGGGTGGCGATGGAGTCGGCCATCCTCACGCACTGGGCCTAGAAGGCAGCCCAGGCCTCCTGACACCACTGCAGGTCCGCATCCACGCGCTGAGGGATGGCAGTCTCGACATGCTCGACGGCCTGCACGTAGCGCCGAAGGAGTTGGTCCCAGTGGCGGAGCCTCTGCCTCGGTTGTTGGGCAGCTGGGGGTGCCGCTGCTGCCGGACTGGAGGGTCCCCGGCTTGTGCTTGGTCCCGCTGCAGGGAAGAGAAGAAAGGATGGGTCAGTCAGGCAGGCCAGCCACTGTCCCCACATCTCATGCCCTTCACCCGAGCCCAGGTGACACCACAGTAGTGTGGCTTGGGCCCACTCGGTTTCCCCCTTGCCCCCCATGTTGTATGTTTGCAAAGAGGACCGCCCCTGGAGTAGGGTCCTCCTCCATGTATTGTAATCACCAGTCTGTGTCCTGGCCCCGTGGAGGGTGGGAGGGCGCTTGTGTTGCGTTAACCTGTGGAACTCCCTGCCAGTGGAGGCTGAGAGGCTTTGGGCTAATCACTGGTGTTTGACAGGAAGCGAGATGCATCCCCACACAGTGCCTGGGAGCACATCTGGCAGACGTGGTCTGGGCTCTCAGATCCCCATCGCGTGGGATATCTCCTGGACGGAACTAGGAGAGTGACTGGGGAGTGTCCCATCCTTGCAGCAAAACTCAGGCGGCCCTAGGGGCGGCCCGAGCACTTCCCCCCCTTCCTCCCTCCCACTATCCCTCGCACATGTAGCCCAGGGACATGTGGCCGCAATGGGGACTTCCCTCGGGGAGCCAACCAAGGCACTGGGAGCAGGCAAGGGGCTCGGTGGGGGCCATGTTCACAGGGCTGTGACGCTGTTTTTCCCAGGAGCAGCTGGCTGTGCCTCACAGCCAGGCATGGGACAGTGTGCTGTTCTGTGTGCCGCACCCTTGCAGAGATGTGGGCTCTGGCCTGAGTCCCTGGCTGGTTCCAGCCGGCATCCACCCTTCCCCCTGATCCTGCTGGATGTGTGAGAGCAGCACAGTCCCAGGCATGCCCTGGAGCTGCCTGCCGCGGCCACATGCCGCTCGGTCACCAGGCTGCACATGCTGCTTCCTGCCTAATGCTACACAGTGTGCAGCTCATGTGGCTTGAGTGACATGCTCCCCCTCCCCCCTGGCCCTTGTGAGTGCAAAGTGCAACACTCACCGGTGGATCCTTCCCCGGCCTCCGAGGATGCGCGGGAGATATTGGAGCTGCCGGAGGGGGCCTGCAGGGTGGCAGTGCTGGCCTCATCCTCCAACGCACTGTCGTCGTCTCTTCCCCCGCCTCAGTGGTCCTGGTGATGGGGGGGGGGGGGGCGCACGCTGCTGTTGACAGGGACCTCCGGGGATAGTGGGGCTGGCTGGCCCAGGATGGCGTGGAGCCGGTCGTAGTGGGGGCAGGTGTCTGCTCCTGCCACCTGGCCTTCGCTGGCCCGCACGTAGCCCAGGTGCAGCTCCTTGACTTTAGCCCGGACGGCCCTGCTGGGAGAGCGCCTGGGCCATGTGGGCAAAGATGTCTGTGTTCTGGCGCCGGGAGCGGGTCTTGTGGAGGGCCGCCTCCTCCTCCTGCCAGAGATCGAGCAGGCTGTCCAGCTCCCCCGACGACCAGGATGGGGCCCTTCGTTTGCGGCCCCTGGAGGCCTCCTGAGCTGGGGAGAGGGTGGCTCATACCCAATGTGGACCTGCCTTCGTGCTTGGGGGGGTGTCTGCCGGACAGCAGGGGCCACGTGGCAGAGCTCTGGCCAGAGGGCTCCTGCCTGGTGACCTCAGCAGCCTGCGTCTGCTTTAAGGAGGCTCGGGTTACCAGGAAGTCCAAGAGCTGATCCTGGCTACAGAGCCTCAGAGCGCCCATAGGGCTTTTTTTCGTTTAGCCTGCTTCTGCGCAAAACATCTTAGCTGCCTGTCTACACTGTCCCTTTTGCGCAAAAGCCTTTCCAGAAAAGGGCTTTTGCCCGAATGGGAACGTCAAAGCATTTGCGCAAGAAGCACTGATTTCGGACAGTAGATCGTCAGTGTTTTTGCACAAAAACAAACGGCCAGTGTAGACAGCTTGCAAGTTTTTGCGCAAAAGCACATGCTTTTGCGGAAAAACTTGCCAGTCTAGACGCAGCCAAAACGTCTAGATTATTAAAATTACTGAATTTTCTGCTGCTTATATAAAGACTTGCTTTATTTTGCAATGACATTTTTTAAGTCTCTCTACATGCAAAATTAACTTAAATAATCAAATCCAGGTGGTGGTGAGAAGCTGAATCTGGA
Organism: Pelodiscus sinensis; assembly: GCF_052426305.1. NCBI lineage: Eukaryota > Metazoa > Chordata > Testudines > Trionychidae > Pelodiscus > Pelodiscus sinensis. The sequence goes on from NC_143058.1 coordinate 58,133,063, forward strand.
CATTTTTCATTGTACAAATGAGGCACAACTTTGGTATGGGGCTGGATACAATTATATCTGAAGAATTACAATCATTCTAAGACCTGTTCCAGTTCTCTCCCATAGGAGATGACAGAAGGAAATGTTTTTCCATCTTAAGGCATGCCTGCCATTCTAAATTCTGTCTTCTAAGTAAGATCAGAATAAAGTCTAGACAAAAGGTTGCACTGGGATGCATAACTGCTCTGAATCAGGCAGAATACAGACTTCCGTCTGGGATTTCCATGTCAGCCCAACACCTAAATGACCAGACTGCAGAGAGTGGTTAATGCATACATGCATTTTTTGTGTGAAAACTTTGGAAAGGTTTTATTGTCATTCCAAGGCAAAAGAACAGATTTGTAAACTTTGACAGTTGCTGCAAAACAAGAGTTTTCATCCTCCAGGGTACTCCAATATTTATTCTCTCAACAGCATCCAGATCAAGCTACCTTGTGGTCTTTCCTCTTCATGCATCATAGAAAGTAACAGAAGTTACAAAATGAGAACTTCATGGACAATTGCCCATTAAGAGAATCCAGCTCACACTTCCCCAAACCATAGTAGAGCTACAGTGCTAATAGCAATCCAATTTTATTTCCAACAATGCAACTCTCTCAGGAAAAATATGGCGTCATTTTTAGTGTCACATTTTTGTGACTCCCACTGACTTAATAGGGAGAAGTTTCAACTTAGTTTAATTATAATGTAAAGAAAAAAAATTACTAAATTTTGAACAAATGTGAGTGCTCATGAAAGTTGCCAGAATTTAAGAGGCCCAGAAGAGGGGCCTGTACTGGCTACTAGAAAAGGAGATAATAAGTTAGGTAAACACAGTCCAATAGACAACAAAAGGTAATAAGAATATGCTATAGGACCCCACAGGTTGGCTAAAGCTTCTCTACCAGAACTAGAGGGAGAATACAGAGATTCCTAGAAGGTGGGAGATGAGAGTAGAAAATGCCATAAAGTCCACTACAGACACTGTCCTGCACTTGGATCCTACAATGTAGAGCTATACAAAATCCTAAACTAGATTACTTTCTTTCATTGCTAGTCTAGATCAAATGCAAACCCAGGGAAAAGTTTTTGTATCCTATTTCTTAGTCCCAGAACCACCCAAGCGCCATAATATAATTTTAAAGGGTAAAATCTCTCAGGCTAAGAGAAAAAAGGGTGTTATAAGAGGCAGTTGGGGGAGGGGGGAGGGAGGAGCAGGAGCCAGAGCTGGAGGAGCCAGGGGAATAGCAGGGAAATAGCAGGGACCAGGTGCGAGCCAGGACAGCTGTTTCCTGGCTTGCACCTGGTTCCCCTTGCTGCGCTTCAGCCTTTTAAATGTATGAAGAGCCAGCCAGGAATCAGCTGTCCCAGCTCACACCAGGCCTCTCCCACTGCTCTTCAGCCTTTTAAATGTATTAAGAGCCTGCTGGTTCTTAATACATTTAAAAGGCAGAGCCACAGTGGGGTTAGCTCCCGGGACTTGGAGTTAACCCCCATTGCGGATGTGCAGTTTTCCCCCACTTGTCGACTAGTTGATGGAAATTCCATTGACGAGTTGATTAAATGCAATTTAACATCCCTAGCTGCTGGTCCACACCCAAGATATTGCTGACTCCTCTATAAACACTTGTTAGTGCCTCAAAATATATTAGCACAATTTAATTTCCCTTCTCATTTTCTATGGATGTGTTCCCATAGAAAAGCTACCCAAGAGTGGGCCTAACAATTTGGTTTGAATGCTGGTATCAAGCCTTTTGGGAATACTAAAGTCACATGTCTTCAACAGATCCCTCCTGCCACTGACGATGACTTTCCCCTTATCACTATCAGAGGGAGAAGTGGTTCTTGAGATAAGGGCTGCCCAAGACAGGACTCTGAACAGGTCATCAGGACCTTGAACATAATCTGCTCCTTTCACAGGGAATTAGCACAGTGATTGGCACAGTCTAGTGAAGCCTTCACTGTATACCAAACAGTCTTCAGTCCAAGTGGAGCTACCATAAAGCACTGAGGTCATTACTGACCATTGCAGCCAGTCATCCTTTGTCAGGATGATACAAAGTCGCTTCAACAGCTGCATATAAAGCAGACAGCAATACCTGCATCTATATATTTTAGTATATCCACTAGCTGAGAGTAGTGAAGCACGATGCAGAGACTGCGCTTTCCAGCAGGCACAAGAAACATTTTTGAGCTTTAAATATTAAAAAAAAGATTTTGCCTCAGGTTATTTTAAATCCTGAAATGAGACCGTGGATGTGCAGTTACCACACCTCCACATAGAACAAAACTCTGGTCAGTCTTATTAGATCACAAGTACTTTAGAATATAAAATCAGTTACCCTAAACTGGACTAGAAAAGGCTTCCAAGGTCATCAACAGCCTCACTGAAGACCCTACCCCCTTTTCCTGGGCCTGACCCAGCGGTCAGTGTGCAACTTTTAGTCATAAAAACTCTTCAAAGACAGTAAGGAGCAGCAGCTCAAATATTTCAGGTAATAAAAGCCTTTCGTACAATTCTAGTTTCACTTTGGTCATTGAATTTCCTTCCTTTCATGGGGCAGCACAAATGGCAGTTGTAACTCTATGGATCCCACTGTCCTGGCTGAACTGCCAATTTCATCCAGGTCTACACGTTTCTGCACCCTTGTCACCTGAAACTGTTATATTTAATCCATTTTATTAGTTTTGTTTTGCACACAACCAAGTTTGAAATAACACCCTCTGCTAAAAGCAGCATGGCTCAAATTCTTTTCTAAAGCCATTAGCAGCAAAAATTACTTTCAAAAGAGGAACTCAGTATAACCAACTCAGTGTTAAATGCCTATAGCAGCAGACAGATTCAGATGAGTTAACCCTGGAGCAGGATGACCATTTTAGTGTTGTCATATTGTTTGTGTTTACAGACCATTTTGGCAGAACGTTGGCTTATCCAAATATTGCAGTCAGGCAACTAGTTGCTCTCAGGCAGTTCAACCTGGAACCAGATTTCAAAGTAATCTCCAGCATTGCTCAAAAGAGGAAAGATGTGATGCCTCACCTATCCAGGATCCAAAACTCAACTGTCTACCTCCCATGTTCCTGGTCCAAAAAGACCCATCACCGTCAACAAGCACCGAAAACCTTCAGCACCACCCCATTGTCAGAGTGGGTTTGTTCTGAAATACAAGAACCTGCAGCACTTACAAAAAACCATAGAAACGTGAACAATTTAAAAAATCCTAATCTGACTGATAACTTTTGTTTAGCTAATAAAAGGTTCATGCACATTTTCTGATTTGGTAAATGACATAGGACAGTATCTGAGTACTGAATAATTTAAGACTTTTTGGAAAGCGACTTCAATAATAAAGATGATATTGAAATTCCTCATCCGTAATTACTTGTAGTTGAGAAGACATTTATAATACAAAAGCTAAAGCATTCTAGCAAATATTTCTTTCTTTCATGGATAACTGTACATGCTTTTTCCTTCTGTTACTTAGCCAACAAAATCAGAACGCACTCAAATTCTGGAGATATCCACAGACCTCTGCAGAGCTGCACTGCATCATGCTCCAAGTAGGGAGAGATCACCTCACGCAGGGACTGCAACAGCACAAAGGACCAGCAACCCAGGCTTTGTCAAGGATAATCCATGGGTACAGAACAGTAGTATGTGTCAGAGATAGGTGCCTGACATGTGGATTCATAGCATCCCGAGAAGCCTCCCTCTGCTAGTTACAGCTGTTCTCCTTTGAAAACCTAGGGAAGGCAGTGGCCAAGCATTCACACTGGCAGAGAAGCAGGATGCATTTTGCATCTTCTACACACCAAGAGGGGTGAATAAAGCAAATAGATTAACTTTTCCATTAGTCAACATGTTTGTGCAATCACAAAGCAAACCCGGGCACACAGTTAAATGTGAAATTCTGGCCAATAAATAATCCACCACAGAAAATCAGCAACTGTGATGACCTAAAGCAGATATCAAACATCTTCCAGCCAGAGAGAGAATCCCAATTGCATTAGAAAGAAGATAAGATGCCTTGTTAAAAAAAAAAAAAAAAAGATAAGAAAAAGGACTGCAGCAGAGCTTTGCCGCAAGGGTAATCTACACTAAATGTTGGGCTAAGGTTGATTATCTAATAAAGGTTGAATTTGATTTTCCATAGCAAACCTTATAATCAGGGTCTAATAAGTCTTTCGAAGGCTCAACAGGGCAGTATACCGTTTCCTACCCAGAAGCAATACAAACACTTAGCAATAGTTAAAATGAGTCATGTATATTTTGAAAGCAAAATAAAAGCTTTCCTTTTCAGTTTAGTCACTAAGCAACTGATGAACTCAATCCTTTGAATTTGAGTGTCAAGTAAAATGGAATTGTTAAATAGCCACAAAAGACAATTTAGAAGTTCACTCACATTATTATAAACTTAATTGTCTGTTTTATCAGTCATCTGCAAAATCTTGTAATCTTTGCTTCCAAATTCTCTCAAGGTCTCATTAAAACTGCACTGTACACTGATAATGTAGCTCTTCTGTTCTATACACAATTCTTCTGTAAAGATTAACGTTATTATGAATACACAGCTATTTACATTAATTTTAGGGTATATCTTAACACTGGAATAGTACTACACCTTTTGAATTGACTTTGGAAAAATATACAACAAAAACCTCTTAACATTTAAAAAAAGGTAAAAGACAGATCCTTCTCTTCATGGTCACAAATTTTACAAAATCACATTGACTTAGAAACGTTAGTGAAATTGGTTACTGTGTACCAGAAAATCAGAAAGAGGCAAAACAAACTTGGCTCAAGATGTATACAAAAAGCAGTTTTATTCGGTATCACAAAAGACCACAATAGAACAAAGACCTATTGTGAGCTTCTCAAATAAATTGCAATAAGGCAGTGGCCCACCCAAAAACATATTTTGTTCTGAAGAAGAGCAGGCATATACTTATCAAGCTCACCTGCCCTCTCCTATTATTGGGTTTTGAGTAAGTATTTAAAGAGAAAGTGTTTTAGTGAATATATTCTGAAGTAAAGTGTCCAAAGGAATTATTTCTTCCCCATTAGTCCTCTTGTTCTATTTTGATTTTCTTCTTTTTCTTCTTTTTCTCTGTACTCTACAAATCAAGAGAAATACTTCTGTGACGAAATGATAATGTAACAGGAAATTCAGAACACCAACCGGGACAGATAGATAACACAGCACTTGGTCAGTGCTGCTCATATTCACAAAGCAGTTTACAAATGTTCACGTTCTACCATTAGGGATGCACTCATTCATTTCCTTCTCTAGTCTCAAAAGAAAAGGATGCTCACAGGACTCCAGGAACCAACAGTCACCTCCAATGTAAAGCACGGCAAGTTGAAGGCTACAAATATGGAGCTCAGTCACAGAACAGACTGATTTCTAAGGTAGGGATGGGAAACCCTTTTTTTCAGTCGGGGCCCATTAACCCATATAACAATAGGGGGGCACTCACATGTGGGAACCAAAAATAACTCCCAAAACTACAAGAAGCACTCAGCCAGCAGGGCACTTGGCTGCAGCTGCTCCCAGAGCTCTCCTGCCAGGCTGCCTTTCTAAGAAGCAGGCAGGTGAAAGGGGCTGGCTATGAGGGTATGCACCTCCACCTCTCATCCAAGGCTGCTCTAGCCCCCTCCCGCCAACCACTGCATATCCTGAACTCTGATGCTCTTCCCCTTCCCTGACTGTCAGGGAGGAAGGAGAAAGTGTGCAGGCTGTGCGCCTTCCTCTAACTCCCCGCTGCTAAGGAGAGGGGGTACAGGAGGAATGCCACACACTACGCACTTTCCCCTTGCTCGCTGACCAGAAAGAAAAGAGGAAGAACAGAAGTGATCCCGTATGTGCAGCTGCACCCCCCGCCCTCATGAAACGGCACCTTTGCCCCCCGCACTCACTCCTGCATGCCTCAACCTCCTGCCCTAAGCCCCCCCACCCTCAGCCCCTTACCAACTTCTGTACCTGTACAGTTCCCCTGCTCTGAGCCTCCCACACCTCCGCTCATAGCTCCGCCTCATCCCCAAACCAACTGCTGCACCACCCACACGCCCCCTTGTCCTGAGCCCCTCCCTGCAACACATACATACATTTTCTAACAGGTACTGTGGTATGCACGTCCCCCAATCCTGAGGCTCCCCCCCAGAAGGTGCGATACAACAGTACCTGTGAGAAACTTAAGTTACTTTCACACCTGCTAAGGAGTAATGTTTGTCAGAAACTCTCAACCTTTTTGGCCAACAATCCACAACATGGTTGAAAAATCATCCCTCAACTTGCCATAGCTTCCCAATGTACAGTGGCCGCAACATCATGGGTTTGGGGATTACAGAGAGAAAGACCGGAAGGTTTTGAGCAGTGGAACAGCTGGGGCTGCTGAATGGGAAAGGGTGTAGTCTGAAGGAGCTGCTGCTAGCATTGCTTCTTCCTCCCTGCCCCCACAAAACTCACCATCAAGGACTGGAGAGATCCATTTTGAGGGGTTGCAGAGCTAGCCTTACAAGGGGGAGGAACCTATTTTGAGTTGGAGGTGACTGACTAAAAAACAAATCAGTTGGGGACCAACACGCGTGAGAAGCAAAAAACCCACAAAAAACAAAATACCGCCTTACAGATGCGGCCCCCAACTGAGAAGCAGGGAAAAAGAAAGGTACTCATTTCACTCCCCAGCTCCGTGCTTATCCCAGAGCTGAATTAAGTCTTCTCAGGGTCCAACTAGATTTTATGGGGGCCTCCCCAGGGCTCTGGGGTGCAGCCAAAAATGAGGCATTCAGTATGTGGAAAGGTTGTGGGGGGCTGGATGGGACAGAGGGACAGTGCAGGAGCAGGATGGATATTCTGGGAAGAAGGGAGGGAGCAGGAGCAGGGTGTGTGGTCTGAGTGGGGTGTGTGCAGGAGCAGGGCACGTGGGTGCTTACCTGGTGCAGCTCCCGAGGGAGAGGTGCACAGGTGTCTGCACACTGCAGAGAAGCGCTGCCTGCAGAGCCACTTCTTCCAGAGCAGCAGTCTGACTGAGTGCAAGCAGTTTCTGCAGCCCTGGGGAAGGGCAGCTCTGTGCTGCCTCTGACTCCAGCATGGTCAGAGCAGCTTGCTTTGGCTGGGAACTGGCCAAGAGGGGCAGCGTTTGCAGGTTCAGGGCAACAATGAAGCACAGGGCAGATCTTCCCCTTCTCCTCCAGGGGCTGCACACAGAGGGTGCCTGCACTCAGCCAGCCAGAGTTTCCAGGAGCCTCCTGGGGTCAGGGAGAGGCAGGCTGCCCGAACTATTGCACTGCAGATTGGAAGCTGTCTGTCGTAAGTGCTTCCTGGCTGCTGCCAGCACCTCCACCCCCCAGACAGCCTCCAAACTCCCTCTCTGAGCCCACAATCCTCACTTTGTCCTGAACTCAACACTGTCCCAGCCTGGAGCCCCCTCCTGTACCCAAACTCCCTCCCAGAGCATTGGGGAGCAGAAAGGAGTGAGGGATATGGGTTCTGGATGCAAATCTGGGCACAGGCTGGGACAAACTCCCTCCCAGAGCTTGCACTCTTTGCTCCTGCACCCCAAAACTCTGCCCCAACTTGGATCCTCCGCCTATGCCTTTTAGAGCCTGCCACCCTCATCTCCTCTAGCACCCCAACCCTCTGCCACAGCCAAATGACAGTGAGTGTGTATGGTGGGGGGGGGAGGGAGGGAACAACCAAGGCAAGGCAGGGGAAGAAGGGGATAGAGTAGGCGGGGCTTTGTGGAAGGAGTGGGGCTTCAGGAAGGGGGCAGAATTTCTGCGTTTCCCTTAAACTCAAAAAGTGATCTTTGGCACAGAATGGTTGGAGACACCGATTTAGAAGAATTCTCATCTCACCTCCATTGCTGTGCTAGTGGATGGCTCTTCAGTGGAAGCTGCCTCTTCCTCGATTCTTTGTTTTTTTTCCTTTTTCTTTTTCTTCTTTTTGACTGGTTCACTTTCCTCTACATCTTCCTCTTCTGTACCAGAGAAAAGCAAAATGCAGGCTGTCAGTTGTTAAAAGCACTTAAAGCAGAATGAAAGCCATAGGTGCCCTGTACGTGCCATACGAGGGAGAAGCTGTGCATGTTACAGCGCATTCAGGAGTCCAACATGCAGTTTCATTTCTCCACACCACCCTTTTATCCCTCTCCATTACACCTCCCTTTTTCACATGCCTGGTGCCTGCTGATGTCAGGATTCACATTTCTGCTTAAAATTTCATCATTCAAATCAGTCTGAACATGCTGCTACCTCAGTATGGTCTCCCAACAGCTATTAGCATATCAGAAAACATGGGCAAGCACAGGATAATCTAGTAATTCATAACACAAACTAGGGATGTAAAATCCTGTTTAATTGGTTAACTGGTTAAATAATGTTTAGCTGTTAACAGACAAATAAATGGGGGGGGGGGGGCTACAGCCCAACCGCAACAGCTCCTGCCTGCAGGGCACCTGGGCCTGCCATGGACAGAGGCTGCTTTGTCTGGGACTTCAGAGCAGCCCTTGCATGCAGTGGGCCAGCTGGAGCATCCCCAGCCCCCACAGGTTAACCTGAACTGGTGAGCCATTCACATCCCTAACACAAACACTCAGACACTCCACTTAGCTTTAGGAACCTTCCAAGAAACCAAGGAAAAAGCACTACTGATCCAACATCCTATGCAGCACGGGCACACTACCGCTACAGCCCCACCTCATTACATTTCTTTGCTTAACTGAATCAGTCTTAGATACCAGAGTCTGTAGTACCAGTGGTAACTCTATGCTTTTTTAACCCATGAACTCATGATGTAGCAACAATATTCAGTTTCTACACAACTGGGATGTTGACGCCAGCAGCATTTGTGGCACGCAGTCATGACTCAGAAGGGGAAACAATCCTTATATCACTTCCAAAAATCAGAACACACTCAATTGTGAAAGAGTGGGTGAATCAAACACAAAAAAAAGTAAAGAATCACTTCCAACAAAATAAACCAAACAGACTTGGACTTCCCAACTTGCAAAAGTGTAGCAGACTAATTGCTCAGACCAGCAGAAGAGTAATATGATACAAAGGAATGTTTTAACGTTTGTCTCAAGCCCAAACAGAAGATTAGAAGAAGATTCCAGATGAAAGACATTGTATGTACAATAATAAACTGATTCCACAGCAGATATGCAGGCCAACATGTGAAGCATGCAACTAATGTGTGTGTATATAATCTCCTGCACCAACTGATAATATATACGTAAAAAGTAGTAGTAGTACCATAAATGTGTATCAGTACAATTATTTTTATTTTGCTATATAATTGTGACTCAAAATAACGTACTTTTTTTGCCCAGTATTCCAAATGAGTGAAAAGACCGAGTTTTCAAGCAATGTGCTGTGGTTACCTTTGGAAGTTAACCTGTGTTATTACTGTGTCATTTGCTTTAAGACACCAAGCAAGGGCACTATCACATAAATTTCAATGCAAAATAACGGGTTTGACATTTAAAGGCCTTGTCATTACTCAGAGCTAGCAGGAGGACGCCTCAGTAAAGGCTTCAACTGCTAGCTTCCAACAGAGCTCATCACAAGATTTCACGTGTTTGAACCTGAACACAATGAGGATAAGCGCTCCAGGGAAGCTGTTCTTTCCTTCCAGGCCTGGCATTGGCAAGTCACTCAGCCCAGTAGGGGGGTTTCTATAACAAAAGCTTCTGCCAGCAGGCTTTAGAACAGAATGAATAGCACGCACAATGCATTAGCTTGACTGAGGTCCCTATGCTCCATCAGTACTGGCAGGTATCAGTACCATAAGTTACACCATGAGCTTTTTACCATTCAAAAATATTCAATGCATTTTTTACAGACCAGGCACTATACATATATGCATCAGACTCCACTCACTTCTTCCAGTGTACAGATGGCAGGTCAAATAGCAAGGAATGTCCTGAGAGGTAGCACTTGTCACTGGAGCCTGCTCTGCAGGGTTAACATCATCAATTTATTTTAAAAGACCTTTCCCCTCTTTGCAGGGCAGGAGTTTAAGAGACAAGCCAGAGCTACACTATGACCAATACTGTACACAATGGTTTACTGGTGGGTTGGGTGAGCTTTATCAGTGAGCATGTTAGAAGGTTAAAACCTCAACTCACTCTGTTGAACATATGCTTGCACTGATTCATACCCAATCTCCTAGAGGGATATGAAAGGTTAACCAGTTAACCTTTAAGCTTCACTCTCAACAGGTGATGCTCACCGGTTCTGTTTAACCAGCGGGTGCTGGAAGATGATGAGAAAGGATATGTCTGCACATGGGCAGTAAGAGATAAATAATCTCTTCAGATATGCCTATTAGTGTGTACAGCCCCAGCACAATCACACCTCAGTCACGACTGAGACATCTGGGAAACAGTAAGCATAGTACAGGTGGCTTAAGCAATGAGAACTGGAAAAATGTCAGGATGTGCAGGATGCATGGATGTAAAAGGGATGTTTTGCAGACAGTGCAAAGCATATATGTTGCTAATACAGACCATGAAGTATGTATAGCTGTGTGTTTTGGTGGAGGATGAAAGATGAGACACCATGAAGGTGGTTTATGGTACCTCAACTGGCCTTCCTATAAATCAAATTCTTACTTCTAACTTCACTTAGGAGTTTGCAGCTCTTCAGTATTTTCTGGGTTTTTGTTTTGGTAAATTAAATATTTCTTTTCCTGAACTACTTACACTCTTAAAATCCAATTTAAGAAAGTTTGTCTGAAAATGATTGTGCTACAGATGTATTATGCTGTAGCACTGGGCAAAGTCAGCATTGTGACTTTTGCAAGAGAGTCACACTGTTGATTCATACTTAACTTGTGGTACACTATGACCCCTAGATCCCCTTCTGCAGTACTCCTTCTTACATAGTAATTTCCCATTTTGTATGTGTGCAATTGATTGTTCCTTCCTAAGTGGAGTACTTGGCCTTTGTCCTTATTAAACTTCATCCTATTTACCTCCCACCGTTTCTCCAGTTTGTCCAGATCACTTTGAATTATAATTCCATCCCTCAAGGCACTTGCAACTCCTCCCAGCCTGGAGTCATCCTCAAATGGGACACTCACTGTGTCATTATTTAAATCATTAAGATATTGAACGGAACAGGCCCCCAGACTGATCCCTGCAGAATCCCACTCATTATGCCCTTCCAGCATAATTATGAACAATTGATAACTAATACAGTAAACTTCCGATAATCCGGCACCTTTAGGACCCAGAGGGTGCCGGATTATCAAATATGCCGGACTATCGGAAGGGGGGGCTATGAGGGGTCTGTCCCCAGACCCCTGATAGCCCCCCCTTCCGATAGTCCGGCTCTGCCCCAAGCATCCCTGATTCAGCTGCTGATTCAGCAGAGCAGCTGGAGTGCTGCTGGGTTGGTCCAGTAGCGCCGACCCTTGGTGCGGCGAGACCAACCCAACAGCACTCCAGCTGCTCTTGGGGACACCTGGGGCAGAGCAGCTGGGGTGCTGCCGGGTTGGTCCGGCAGCGTCGCTCCTCGGCCAACCCGGCAGCACCCCAGCTGCTCTGCCCGAGGTGTCCCCAAGTCAGCCACTGCTGAAACTGATCAGCGGCTGACTCCAGGAAGCCTGAGGCAGAGCTGCTCTGCCCCGGGCTTCCTGGAGTCAGCTGCTGGTCAGTTTCAACAGCAGCTGAATCGGGACGCCTGGGACAGAGCAGCTGGGGCGCTGCTGGATTGGTCCCTGCAGCGCCACACCTCGGCGCTGCGGGGACCAACCCGGCAACACTCCAGCTGCTCTGTCCCAGGTGTACCCAAGTCAGCTGCTGCTGAAACTGATCAGGGGCTGATTCCAGAAAGCCGGGGCAGAGCAGCTCTGCCTCGGGCTTCCTGGAGTCAGCCGCTGGTCAGTTTCAGCAGCGGCTGAATTGGGGACAGCTGGGTTGCTGCCGAGTTGGTCCCGCAGCCCTGAGGGGCAGCGCTACGGTACCTATCCGGCAGCACTCCAGCTGCTCTGCCCTGGCTTCCCGGATTCAGCCGCTGGTCAGTTTTAGCAGTGGCTGAATCCGGGAAACTGGGGGCAGAGCAGCTCCATTGGTCCGGTTGCCTGGAGCACTTCCGGGTTCTTGATGGTGCCGGACCATCAGGAGTGCCGGACCATCAGATGCTGGACCATTGGAGTTTTACTGTATTTGGGAATGGTTATCCAACCAGTAATGGAGCTAGGTATTTCTCTAGTTTGTAAACGAGGTCATGAGAGAGTGTACAAATGCCTTATTAAAATCTTGATATACTACATCTACCCCTTCTCCCTAATCCACAAGGCTTGTTATCCTGTCAAAGATAGCTATCAGGTTTGTAGTGACATATGCTATCTAGGGATGTCAATGTGTACTTGACGATATGATTAACCAATAAACCTAGGCTTATGGGTCAATCTTGTAGACTACATACATTTCCTCCCTCCGCTGCCTCTGTATCATAGGCAGCAAGGTTGGAGAGGAAAAGCAGGCTTAAAAACCAGTTCTCCACAGCATCAAGTCTGAGGTACCGCCTGTCTCCCCCACCCTATACCCTCCTGCTGCTGCTATCAGAGGCAGCAGTAGCAGGTAGGCTGGATGGTGGAGAGCTTGGGAGGTTGTCACAAAGCAGCCTCTGTCCAAGGCAGGCCTAACCACCCCATGAAGCAGCAGGGCAGCCTGTCTGTGCAGGCTGCTTGTTTTTAAACTCTGTATCAGATCACGTGGTGGTAGGGGGCTTTCCGGAAGTGGGGCCAGGAGCGCACTGGCTGTTGGCCCCTCCCCGAGGACTATCAAATAATCATGTAACCGCTAATATTTCTTGTGATTACACAACTTTTCAATTACTCGATATCTAACACCCCTAAAGTCATCATGTGCCAGTAATGCCCCACGGTCATGTACACTGGCCAAACTAGTCTCTCTTGAAAATTGCCATAATCGAGTAAAAAAAAACCTTAGAAAATGGACTGTTAAGAGCTGGAGTTCATATGCAAACCTGATACTATTAGACCGTGTCTGAACAGACTCCGAGTGGCTCTCTCATTACAAAAAGTTATTTTCCTACTTTTGGTATTCTCACGTTCTCATCAACCTTTGGATGTGGTCTACACCCTCCCTGGTTGAATGGCCTTGTTAGCACCCATCCTCCTCCTAGTAATGTAACACTCCTATCTTCGCATGTGTAAATATCCCTATCAAACTCCAGCCCACAAAAGCTTATGCCCAAATACATTTTAGTCTTGATGGGACTCGGATTTGCTGAAACAGACTAACACAACTACCCCTCTGAGATCTAAAATGTCATTTATCTGAAATTCTTCTTTCCTCTAATTTTGGATACAACCCAAGCTATTTGGATAAAAGAGGTTTATCCATATACGGAAACAGGATAAAACAAGGGAGCACTGTGCCAAATTTTTAATGTGAGCCCTTTCATTTTATGATACCAAACAGTGTCTGTTAAGGATTAATTTATTCAGCAAGTAATTCTGTAACAGACAGTTGAAGCTTATTATTTTTAAGCTCTTCTATGTTATGTATACAGTACCACTACCTTTTTAGAAACTTATATAAAATAAAAGCAGTCCAGTTTCAGCCCACATCAAGATTAAAAAACCAAAATCATGGAAAACAAATGTGTATTCTGAAAGGTCATCAGATGCCATTCTAACTATTTATAAAATGCATACAGGAAATACTTTAGGCACAAATACAATAACCAACCTATAATTTCTACTTTGATCTTCTTTGCTTTCACTGTAACCTCCGTCTGCCCTTCTTCCATCTCTTCAATTTTACGCTTTTTTGGAACAGCAGGGAGTGTAGAGTCACCAGAGGGGTCATATGTTTTCACTTCACTAGAATAAAGAAAACCAAGTAGTTGTAAACTTGCAAGGAAAAAAAACAACACTGTTAATAAGATACAATAGTAAAACAACATTAAGTGTAGTATCTTATTAGAGCACCTTCCGCTGGTGAAAGACAAGCATTTGGACTACAGCCTCTCCCCGAGATACGAACGAGATACAGACTAAACACTTGGCCGTAACTCGATCCGTTCGTAACTTGCACCCCATTGAGTTACATGCTGTACGTAAGCACGGGTCGCGTTCGTAACTCAGGGACCGCCTTTACAACCGCTCCATGGGAGCTTTGGGTCGTAAGTGCGAACGGTCGTAACTCGACTGTTCGCAACTCAGGGAGTGGCTGTACACATTTGGACTCTATTACTCTTCCTCTGGTCCAGTAAAAGATAACCTGGGACCAACAAGGCTGCAACACCATGGCAAATGCAGTGCACCAAAAAGCCCAATTTAGATAAGCCACATTGTATTTTTTATTATAAGGGTCATTGTAATCAAGATTTCAATTCTATTCTAGTCAGAGACCTCATGTCCATTATGTAGTTCTGAGCCTGAACAATTCTTTCCTTCAAAAGGATGTGGCCATGTGCACACGCATAACATAAGAACAGATATATTGGGTCAGACCAATAGTCAATTTAGCTGAGTAGCCTGTCTTCTGACAGCAGCCAAGACAGATGCTACAAATGAGTGAACAGAACACGGCAATTATCAAGTGATACATCCCATTGTCAATGCCCACCTTCTGGCAATCTGATGCTAACGGACATCCAGAGCACAGAGTCTTAGCTAGCAGTCACTGATGGACCAATCCTCCATGAACTTAGCTAATTCTTTTCTGAATCCAATCAGTTTGGCCTTCACAACATCATCTGGGAATAAGTTCCACAGTCTGACACTTATATGAAGCAGTATTTCCTTTTGTTTGCTTTAAACCTGCTGTGTGTTATCTGCAAAGGGTGACCACTGGTTCTTGTTGTATATGAAAAGGTAAGTAATACTTCCTTATTCACTTTCAGGATCTTATAGACCTCTCATATGCTCCTTAGTCATCAATCTGCTAAGCTGAACAATTCCAATCTTTCAAAATATCCTCTTATATGGAGACTCTTTCATACCAGTAATATTTTTGCTGCTATTCTCTATTCCTTTTCCAATTCTAGCATATTTTTTATCAGATGAGATAGCGAGGCAGGATTTTCTTGCCCCACAATGGAACTGAAGGGGTTACGGCAGTACTCTCAGCAGCAGAAGCCACATTCCAAGGCTGCTGCAGTATAAAAGGAAGCCACTGAGGAGTGAGGAGGAAGTCACCAGCTCCAGTAGAGGAGCAGCCAGGATCCCAGAACACAGGAACAGGAGGCAGATACCCAGGTACCTGAGGACATTCCAGGGAGAATGTCATCACTATCCAAGGAACCAGAGACTGAGGATATCCTGACTTCAACTGCAGGAATCATGGCAGGAAGTAACCTGGGGAGGGTCTAGCCAGTATCCCTGTAGCAGTGGGTATATGTTGCAGTCAGACTCCCTGTTGATGTGGTGGAGCAGAGAGGGCCTGGTACCCCCTAACCCAGCCCTCCAAACCCCCTCCTACTGTCTCTATACATCAGGCCATATTTATCTGTAGCCAAGAGGAGTCCCATTGATGGCAGCCATTGGGTCCTGCAGCCATATTTACTTAACCCGAGGCTACCATGCCCTTGACTTACCCACAGAGTGACCTTCCTCCATGCAGCATTCAAGGTGCTGAATACATGGATTTATATAGTAGCATTAGGATAGTTACTGTCTTATTATGTATATCCCCTTCCTAATGAATCCTAACATTAGATTTTGACTAGGGCTGCATACTGAGGTGATGTTTTCAGAGAACTATCCACAATTACTTCAAGATCTTTCTCAAATTATAACAGCTGGTTAGACCCTCATCTTTTTGTACATATAGCTGGGATTATGTTTTCAAAGGTGAATTAGGTCTGTAGACCTGGGCTCTGAGAGATGCACTGCTGCAAGTTTTAAAATGCAGTATAGATATTCCCTGCAATTCAGAAAGTCTACTCAACAGCACATACAAGACAGATTTTTTTTAAAGGCACGAGAAGCAGTTAGAAATTCAATTCTGATTTTGGCCTTGGGAATTCTACTTGCAAGTGTCTTATATGTCTACACTGCACTTTAAAAGCCACGGCAGTGAGTCTCAGAGCCCAGGTATGGGCTTATGGTATAGCACTAAAACAAGCTGTGCAAATGTTTGGGCTTGGGGTGGAGCTCAGCCAATGAAGCCCAAAGAGGAGGTGGGTTTCTGAGCTCCAGCTACAATATCTAAATTGCTGCCGTTAGCATCATAGCACACTCCCAGTTCCACAGACCCAGGCTCTGTGAGTTGCAGCTACAAGTTCTCCTGGAACCTTCCCAGCTCTACTCATCCTCATCAGCATGCCCCACCTCAGTACTCTGCTCGCTCCTATATTCAGACTTCTTTCACTACCGCAACATCTGTTCCAGGCCCTGGGACAGTTAAAGGCTTGTCCCAGCCAAAGACAGTTACTTGCTGTCTTTGGCATCAGTGAAGAAAAGAATTTCTCCCAAAGTGGAAAAAGCCCTTCTAACAATCAGAATATTTTATGAGTATGCATTTGCTGTTTCAGTAGTGATGGCAGGAGGAATGCACCACCGTAGTATTTCTCCTTTTGTTCATCACTAAAATACTAGTGTAAGCCTTTGATCATCAATAGATAGGCAAAATTTGATGTGCTGAAAAGCTTTTTTTGGGAAAAGACAGTGTTTAGACCATTTCCACAAAACACTGTACAACAGATTCTAAGTGCAGTCAGATACATTTATGACTCTCAAAGGAGATTACAGCCCACATTGCTTTCATGTGGCAGTAAACTCTCACTCTTCACAAAATGTGAGAAGGATATTTCTGATCTGCCTGGCTATGGCCATCTTAGTCAAAAGTTAGATGAGTGACACAGTCATTCAGGGATGGTCCATGTCAGATAGTAACAAGAGATCCCTAAGACACTATGATATCAATTCAGTCACAAAGAAAACTGACATTTAGCACTTCAAATAGTGAAAGCAAAAATTATTTTGATTGTTAAATCAGTATTACTGTAGAATAGAATCTAGTTTACATCATGCTCCCAAATTACTAGCATCAGAAAAGCTGCTACTTTTCAACAAGATGGCCACTTCTGGTAGGAAGCTCAAATATTTTACTGCAAATAAACTGTGGAAATTAACGTATTCTTCACCTTTTCTATTCCAGACTGCTAGGGTGAGAGTCAGAGATTTCAAATTATCATGTGTGTGTTCATCTTTTAAGCCTGGAGTTTCATTTGTTAGTGCTGTAACATGTCCAGCCAGGAAATCAGGACTTCCAAAGTAAACAAATTGAGGATATAAAGGTATCACACTATCCTCCTACTCTCCACTTTAAAAGCCCCTGATGCTCCACTTGCTTCTATTTCAAAGCTTTTCTATATGTAAAACCCTGCCATAAATCACATCAGGGAACCAATCTACATCACTGAAGTTTTTGAAGATTTCTCATGGGAGATGTTTAGCTTTGTGACTGACAGCCAGGACTGAAGCAGCTATTATGAGACTGCATGTGCAATGCAAACAGAACTACCCTTTCAACAGTGCTTTTGCTGCACACATATCCAGTGTCCACCTGCACCAGACAATTCACCAGGGTAAATAAGCTAAACTGTCCTCGGCCCACACGGGAAATTAATGACTTGTCTGTTGTTTATGCCAATTCTCCTAAAGTTGGGTGTTTCACATTTTGAGCTGCATTTTCCAGCATCACTGCAGATACCAGAAATTATCTTTTTAATATTTTGTCATACTTTTAATATTTACACAGAATATTTATTGGTAAGGACACAGTAATACTGGTTGCATATGGGATTCAAATAAAAAGAAGAAATTTTGCTCAGCACAATGACTGGAGCATTTTCTATAAATGAACTGTCAGAAAGCCAGTTTCTAGTGTGGTTATCAAACATATTATGGGAAAAGTGGAAAGTTTACCTAAACCCTGCATGAAATAACCCAGATAGATCCTCAGAGCTATCAGAGTTTCACAACTGATGCTAATAATACCCAAAGTCCTCCCACAGGATGTCTCAGCAACACATTCTTAGAAAATGAGGGCAGTTATCCTAATCCACCTGCTTTATTCTGACAATTGAGTAAACTAAAAGAAAAGTAGGCGGCACTAAGGCTGTGTCTAAACTACATCCCTTTTTCGGTAAAGGGATGTAAATTAGGCACGTCGATATTGCAAATGAAGCCGGGATTTAAATATCCTGTGCTTAATTTGCATAATGAAAGCTGCCGCTTTTTTCCAAAAAGGGGATTTTTTTCGGTGGAGGAGGGGTGGGCGGGGACACACAAAAAAACCAAAACCCATGCACACAATGGCAGTTTAGATAGGAATCTTTCGAAAATAAAACCATTTTTTGAAAGATCCTGTAAACCTCATTTTTTGAGGAGTACAGGATCTTTCAAAAAATGTTTTTATTTTTGAAAGATTCCTATCTAAACTGCCGGGTTTTTTCCCCCCGAAAAAACCCCATTTTGGAAAAAAGCGGCAGCTGCCATTATGCAAATGAAGTGCAGGATATTTAAATTGCAGCTTCGTTTGCAATATCGACATGCCTAATTTACATCCCTTTACCGAAAAAGGGATGTAGCCTTAGAAATGGGCATGTTATCAGTATTCAAGCGCATGAAAAATGTTTCCTGGAACTCAAGTCAGCAGAGATCAAAACCCAAGTCCCTGGGCAATAAAAATAAAGTTATACCCAGCTAAGCTGAACAGAAAACTACCCACCTTCTGTGCTGATATTTGTCTGCCCTGGCCAAGGCCTTTCCTGTGCCACTTATTCTTCTTATCTAGGACAAAAATGTAGACGTGAAAAACAAATTACTCACAATGAAAACAATTTAGAACAAACACCACAGCCCTTGAAAGGAATTTTAAACTGTAAAGACAAGCATACAATGCTTGGCAAAAAACCTACATGCTCTCAAGGTGCCAGCGAAGTACAGGCAGTCCCCGAGTTACGCGGATCCGACTTATGTCAGATCCACACTTACAAACGGGGCTCTCTTTCCCCGGAGCTCGCAGGCAGCAGGACTGCCCACAGCGCAGCGGTCCCACCACCTCGACCTCCGGGGTGAGAAAAGCTGCTCCCCAGCAGACCAGAAGCACCGGGAACAAAGCGGCAGCGGAAGCGGAGTCCTCTGAGGCTTGGCACCACGCCGCTGCTGCTGCTTTGCTCCGGGTGTCTCTGGTCTGCTGGGGACCGTCTCCAGCAGACCAGGGACACCTGGAACAAAGCCGGGGAGGCTGAGGCAAAGCCGCTGCAGCTTTGCTCCCCGTGTCCCTGGTCTGCTGGGGGGGGGCAGCTAGACCAGCAGACCAGGGAAATGTGGAGCAAAGCCCGGGGCCTGTGGTAGAGCAGGTGGGGCGCTGCTGGTTGGTCCCGCAGCACCGCTCCTTGGTGCTACTGGACCAACCCGGCAGCACCCCAGCTGCTCTGCCCCAGGCGTCCCCAAGTCAGCCGCTGCTGAAACTGACCAGTGGCTGACTACAGGAAGCCCCTGCCCGGGGCTTCCTGGAATCAGCCGCTGATCAGTTTCAGCAGCAACTGACTTGGGGATGCCTGGGATTCTTAAGTTGAATCTGTATGCAAGTCAGAACTGGCGTCCAGATTCAGCCGCTGTTGAAACTGATCAGTTTCAGCAGCGGCTGAATCTGGACGCCAATTCCGACTTACAGATTCAACTTAAGAACAAACCTACAGTCCCTATGTTGTACATAACCCGGGGACTGCCTGTACAGCTAAACAATATTTACTTTTTGGGAGAAGCTGGTGAGTGGGGTCATTTGGATTTAAAAGCATTGGTGTCAAATGTACAGTTTTCTAACCCATTCAAGGTTCATGAAGTGCAGGTTCCTTTTTATAATTCACAAGAAGTGTCAGTACTGAAGCTTGTGTGTGGTAAAATGTCTAAACTTTAAAAGATGCACCCATTGGAGCTAAACAAGACCACTTGGAGCAGAATAGATATTTCACCCAGAAGAGAGCAATGATACTGTCACAAGAGCAACATACAGTAGACTTCCGATAATCCGGAACCTATGGGACCTAGGTGATGCTGGATTATCAGATATGCTGGATTATCAGGAGGTACTGTAAAATGGTTTATATATGTGTGTGTGTGTGTGTGTGTGTGTGTGTGTGTGTGTGTGTGTGTGTGTGTACACACACACAGTATATATACTGTATATAAAGTGTTCTTAACCCTTTTTATTGTACATACTGTAGACAGTATACTGTAATGTTTTCGTTTAAGCCTTTTTTACCCTTTTTGCTCAGTTCAGCTGCTACCACTGTTACCTTGTGACTCATTTTTTGCCGAAGCTCACTCACTAGGCTCTTGCCATTTTGATGCCGGACTATCAGGAGTGCCGGATTATTGGATGCTGGACTATTGGAGTTTTACTGTATTATGTAAACAGATGCAACACAAGTGTTGGAAGGGTGGCAGGATGCTTAGTTCTTGGTAATGGGAGAGCAAGTGAGCACAACACATCCTCTTTGGCTGACAATGGCTCTGTTTACTGGCTCTAAAGAGAGTTCTTGTGGTCTACAAGTGTAGTTGACACAAGAAAGATTTTCAGAATTAGGAGGTCCAATGCAGACAATATTAGAAGAGAAGAATACTTAAAGCTCCAAGGAGCTTACTTCCTGAAACAAAAATGTCACAAATTATCAACCAACCAGACTAGCAATATCAGGGAACATATGTCTGTCTGTCTGTCTGTCTCCTTATCAGAATTGAAGTTTCACGCTGAGATCTAAATGTAAATATGGAAGGAGGGAAACCTAATGCAAGTGATAGTTTAGGAATGCAGAGATGGGCCCACCCAGAAGTCCCTGTTCTAGAGACTTTCTGTTCTAGGCTAGGCCAAGGAAAAGTACGGCAAAAGAAAGTATCACAATCTTATGATGGAAAGAAAAGTTAGCAGAAGTGCAGTCTAAGAACCACACCCCTCACTCTGCACAAACAAAATGGAAGTCTCCTCCCTCTTGAATAGCTTTAATTTAATTATCTTTTCAACATTGCATTGTAGGCTTACCCCTCTCTCTTCTAAATGTCTCAGTCTAGTTTCTACTTTTAATCTGTTCTCAGCTCCCATTTCAGCACTGGAGTCCTCTCCAAGAGCATCATAACGAATAGTCAATGCAGTTTTGGCTGCTAGCATTCGAGAGATCTAGAAAAAAAAAGATGAATGTTAAATACTGAGATAGAACCCAAGACAATAATTCACTATGTTCTCAGCTCTGTAAACCATGTCAAGAAACAGGAGAACAAAATGACCGTGTAAGTAATATTTAGCTTAGAAAATAAGTACATCCCATTCAGCCACATCTGCAGTGTTGAGATTTTGTGATATTAACTTTACTTCACCAATCACCCAAATCAGTCCAACTTGACATATGTGCTGGAAGCAATCTGCCTTTAAAAACCAACTAAATAACTTTTTACCTCAGTGTGAACACATGTTCAAAGTCACGTTATAAAAAAACACCTTTAAATTTGTTTCCTTTACACGTAGGTTGTTAGTTCCAATATGGAGTAGAAGCTTATCATTTCAGGGATTTCCTCCTCTGAAACTAAGTACGTCTAATGTACTCTTAGCACATTTTGCATTGATAACTAATCCTTCTTTCTAATATGAGAGAGTGTGTGACAGCTGACTGCAAGATCTGTGGCACAGTGGTATTTGCATACAATCACAAAAGAAGAAAAGCATAGCAAGCAATGGAAAAATCCTTCCCATGACTCTCAGGTTATCCATCTAATCTCCATAGATGTTCACCTGCATATGAAAAAGCTAACTAGCAAGATAAATCATTTCTGTAACTCACCTTTCCTTTGTTTTTTGCAGCACTTTGTCCCACGAGGGAAGCATGATAAATTAGGCCAAACTTGGGAGTGTCCCGTTTAGTCTTCAGGGCTCTAAAAAGAGCTTTCTCAGCACCCAAAATCTGAACAGTGGAAGCTGGATGTTTAGCCAGATTCAAAAGGGAACCTAGGGCAGCAAAAGTTATGGAACTGTTAGTTTATCAGGCTACTTCTTCATTACCAGGAAGATCAACTCTGCAGCAGTTGATCTTCTGGAGTTCTATTTAGCGGGTCCAGTAAAGCACGTAAAGAAAGGGTGAAGTGAGGAGCATGCTGATTTCACACTTGAACTGGGAGGCCCATGCACTCGCTGCTATGGATCAATTGGCACACCTGGCAAATTCTACGCACACAAGTTCAGTTAGCAAAACTGCCTTATCCTGGGAGACCATTACGACAATCTTGCGGCCCAATGAGATGAAGAAGGGACAGTCATGCAGCCCACTCACTAACCTAGGTTGTCTGTCGCTGGCCGAAGGATATGCCCACGTTCCAATAAAATAACAGTGGCTGACCCGGGTCAGCTAACATAGGCTGATGGGCTATAAAACTGAAGTGGATCTTGGGCTCTGAAACCACACAGGTCCCAGGCTCCAGTCCAAGCCCAATCATCTACACTATCATTGTATACCCCTGCCGCCTGACTCAGCTGACCCAGGCCAGCCCTGGTGGATATTTTAGTGCAGTGCCGACATTTTGAGACTGCACAAGTCTGAGCAGGATAACAAGAAATGAGTGACAGTAGGAGGACAAGCTTCATAACAAGAGGATTTATAAGGTGATTTACATTAGTTTCTAGGAGGAAGCTGTGGTGTTGATACACTGCAACTTAAGTAAAAATGCTTCAGACCAATTCTGTCCCACCTCCAGGCTTACATTTGGAAAGGAGGTGGGAAGACTGACTTGAAAGGAAACATCCCACTGGATTAATGCTAGTGCTGATGGCACTCTGCAGTAAGAATGCAGACAGCTTGATCTGTAGCTGGTACTACCACTTTAAGAAGGTGAGAACCCTAACACTTTTTAAAGGCAGTCTGACATCAGCTTAAACCTAAATTCCTCACAGTTTAATTCAGATGTGACTAAGGCTTTGTCTACATTGTCAACTGAAAGATAAAACTGTTGTTCACAAGTGCTTAAAAAGCCCCCCCCCAAAGGCAAGTGGCAATGAACCCCACTGGTAGGGGTGTGTGTAAGTATTCTGTCAGCAAAAGTACCAAATAAACAGCAATCGCGCTGTCAGAATTTAGTGACATGGCCTTGTCAACAAGACTGTTGCTAAAAACTGTGCAGCAAAGAAAGCCGAAACTATTGGCAACAGGCTCAGAAAGTGTCTCAGAAGAGGTAGTGACTGAAGTTGCCTTCATATTCTAAAAAGAAATCAGGCAAACTGAAAAATTAATCATCATTGACTACTTCTGTGCTCATGCCAACATTCTGACACCACTGCATGTTCTCCTGGGTATCATCAAAATGCTGTACATCAAGAGCTGAGCAAAACGGTTTCAACTGACCAGGTCCTCAGGGAAAGCTACTAATGGACTTATCTTGTGAAGCCAGTTCACATCTAATTTGCTATACACTGATCAAAGTGACTTACCTGCATGAGCAATGAGCCTTGCTCCAACCAATTCACCCACCATAACAGTGAGATTAGGTGCAATGGCCATCATTCTGTTCTTGAGATAATCATACAGCTGCGTTCGGTACTCTGAGATGTCTATCACCTGGCACAGACACATAGGATCAGGTTAAAGGAATCTAACAGGTGTTAACCAACTGTAAAAGTGTTAGTGTGTGTCAAAAAGGGAAAGCCCCAAAGACAGCAGTCAAGAGGCTGCTAATTCAATAATACAATTACAAATTCACAATATAATTGTGTATTCAAATTTCTAATGTGAATTATAGCAGAATGAAATGTAACAGGAGTGTGAAATCCTAACAAAGCCAAAAGTGAGGTTTATCTGAAAGCTTTATATGGGCAGCTTCATGACAGATCCATATGAATACAATACATACAGAGGATAAATACAAATGTTACGCTGTTGTTATCAGTAAAGGGACTGACAATATGCCAAGTAAAGGGAAGGACAATTACTGAGACCATTTTCTGCAATATAAAACATGGAACATTCTGCTTTACCAAATATTTGTAACCACTTTCTTAAGATGGGATACTATTTACCTCAAAGAATATTCTTTAGACAAAGAAAATTGAAGTGTACTAATAGGCAGCTAGTATGACACTAAACTTAGTCTGCTGTAAAAGCCAGGAACTCTCTACTTCTCATCCCACCTCTGTCACTGAGGGTATGTCTACACTACAAAGTTAGTTCGAACTGACGGATGTTAGTTCGAACTAACTTTCCTAGGCGCTACACTAGCGCTCCGCTAGTTCGAATTTGAATCGAACTAGCGGAGCGCTTAGTTCGAACTAGGTAAACCTCATTTTACGAGGACTAACGCCTAGTTCGAACTAGCTAGTTCGAACTAAGGGCTGTGTAGCCCTTTAGTTCGAACTAGTGGGAGGCTAGCCCTCCCCAGGTTTCCCTGGTGGCCACTCTGGCCAACACCAGGGAAACTCTATGCCCCCCTCCCGGCCCCGGACCCCTTAAAGGGGCACGGGCTGGCTACGGTGCCCGTGCCAGGTGCAAGCCTGCCAGCACCCAGCTAGCAGACCCTGCACCTGGCACGGCACAGAGCCACCCACCCGATGCCCCCCAGCCCACCCCCTCTTGCCGGGACCAGGCTGGCGGCTCCCGTGAGCTTGCCCTGGACCGCAAGAGGCGGGCACCTTCCTGGGCTAGTGCGGACATCGTGGACCTCGTCCACGATCTCCGCACTAGGCACAGGAAAGTGGCCGTCTAGGGCAGGAGAGCTGCCAGCCTGGCCACCCAGGAGCAGGTGTGCATGAAAATCAAGGGGGTCCACTGAGACCCCCGACCCTGAGCCCTGAGCTTACAATGGCCGTCCTGGGTCAGACCAAAGGTCCAGCTAGCCCAGTAGCCTGTCTGCCGACAGCGGCCAACCCTAGGGACCCTGGAGGGGATGGACCGAAGACAGTGACTCTTGGGCCATTTGTCTCGTGCCATCCCTCTCCAGCCTTCCACAAACTTTGGGCAGGGACACCACTCCTACCCCCTGGCTAAGACCACTCCATGGACCCAACCTCCATGACTTGATCTCACTTGCCTTTAAACTCTGTTCTAGTGCTAGCCTTCACAGCCTCCTGCAGCAAGGAGTTCCGCAGGTTAACTATTTGCTTTGTGAACAACAACTTTCTCTTACTAGTTTGAAGCCTGCTACCCATTCCTTTCCTTTGGTGTCCTCTAGTCCTTTATGGGAACTCAGGAAGAACTTTTCTGAATGCACCCTTTCCACCCAACCCCTGCTTTTAGAGACCTCTATCCTGTCCCCCCTCCGTCTCCTCTTTTCTAAGCTGAACAGTCCCAGTCTCTGTAGCCTTTCTTCATCTGGGACCTGTTCCCAATCCCCGATCATGTTAGTTGCCCTCCCCTCTCCCAGCCTTTCTCTTCCCCTCTCCCCACCTCCTTTTCCCAGTCTCCCCCAGTTTTGTTCAATGAAGACAGAGTCAATGTTGGAAGAAACGTTATCTTTATTTTGTACATCAATAAGAAGGGGGGCTAGGGAAGGGTAAGTGGAAGGAGGTGAGGGAGGAATGGGGTACGAGCCCCCGATGGGGAGGACTGGGCTGGCTCTGCAGGCTTCTGGGGGTGGAAGCTCTCCTGCAGCCCCCCGATTGCCCCCTCTCCCCAGATGGCAGTCTGCGGCAAGTGCAGCTGGGCTGATGGCCGAGTGGTGTGATGTGCCCAGTGTGGGTACTCCGGGCACTCCAAGCCAGAACTTCTTTGCAAGCGGGGCACCTCTTAGAACTATGTGTCCGGGGTGGGGGTCGGGACCCTTTAAGCGCAGCCCTCGGCTAGCCTGAGACAGCATCTCCATGCTCTAAGTCCTCCTTTTATGCCCTGCCGGCACTGCTTCTGGCCATCCTTAAGCCCTGTTCAGAGTCCACTCAATGTGCACTTGCTAGTTCGAATTAGCAAAACGCTAATTCGAACTAGTTTTTAGTTCTAGACGCGTTAGTTCGAATTAGCTTAGTTAACTAATTCGAACTAAGTTAGTTCGAACTAGCGCTGTAGTGTAGACGTACCCCGACTGTGTTAGCTTGGTTAGGTACTAAATAGTCTGACTGCACAACTCAAATGGGAGTTTTTATCTTTCACAAGACTTGGACCTTAACCCATCTGGAGTCAGTTTTCCATCTACAAAATGGGGCCAGCACCATACTTTTATAAAGCATTTTGAAACACAGATAAAGGGGCTATATAACTTAGAATTTAAATAGCATCCTTCTAAGGATCTCTGAGTACTTTTTAATATGCTTTTCTCCCACAGTCACATCTAATAACATTAGTGTCAGCAATATAAGATGGCATCAGATGAGGTAGTGACTGTGCACCCTCATGTTTGTACATCAGGTGAGCAACAATACAGTAATCATCACTGCCATTGAGAAAGTATGATGGAGCAGTCATAGGAAAACTGCCCCTTATAAAATTGTCTGCAGAAGCAGCCACCCAAATTGCTACACGTCTTAAATTAAAGGTCTAAATTAATATGTACCTGGTTACAAAGGTGCAGTATATTGTTTATATCTTCTTCTGATACTTCTGTCCCCATGGAGATCTCTGCAGCAGTCTTGACATCCTCCTCAATCTCTTCTGGCAGGATGTCTGAGAGGTCAGCGGTAGAAACGTTTTTTCTGTCTCCTGCAGGACAAGATTGAAGGTGGGGAGAAAAGAAGAAAGATGATCAGGTCGAACAAAAACAGAGGGATCACAAAGAAGTCAGATCCAAGTGAATCAACATGGCAACACCTATCCATTAGAAAGGAGTAATCAACTGCCCAGACACAAAAGGGGAAATGACTGCCTAGAAAGTACTGCAGAAAAGGATCCAGGGAGTACCAATGGATAAGATCAGCCATACTGGGTCCATCTAGCTCAGTATCCTATCTGCCGACAATGGCCAGTGCCAGATGCCCCATGCCCCAGAGGGAGTGAATAGAAACAGGTAATCATCAAGTGATCCCTCTCCTGTCATCCATTTCCAGACCCTGACAAACAGAGGCTAGGGACACCATTCCTACCCCACCCCGGCTGATAGCCATTGATGAATCTATCCTCCATGAATTTATCTACTGCCTTTTAGCAAATATAACCTGCTGGTTATATTCATTTTTTACAAACCCCACACCCCTCCCCTTCCCGGCGGATTATACTCGTGCGTGGAGTATATAGGTTTTTTTTTTTTAACTCGATAGAAGAGGATCTCCCCACCCTTTCACTACCTTTGCCAGGCTGGGGTTAGGCTCCCAGCTCGCGACTGAACAACGTGGGGAAACTTACAAGGGGCGCAGCAGCCAGGAATGCTCTGGAGCCAGGGCAGAGGTATCCCCAGCAGAGGTGCAATGCGGGAGGTTCCCAGCCTGGGCTGACAAAGGGAAGGAGCCCGGAGCAAGTTGCTCGGTGGCCAGCAGCAGCGACGGGAGTCTGCAGGCGGCCACAGCTCACAGGAGTGGGGCCAGGGCATGGTGCTTGTTGCTCATTGCTCCTGCGCGATCCAGCCGGGTGGCCCTTCCCTGCCTGCAGCTGCCGCACGATGGACCCGCTGCGCGCTCGCTTGTTGCTCCCGGGTTGGCACCTGCCTTGCCACCCCAGCCCAGAAGCAACAAGTGGGGCATGGTTCGGGGCAGAGGCTTGACAAAACCCTGGATGGGTTGATTTAGTTGGGATTGGTCCTGCTTCGGGCAGGGGGCTGGACTTGATGACTTCCTGAGGTCTCTTCCAGCTCTATGATTCTATTTATAAGATATTCTCTGTCTTATTCTCTATCCCTTTAATGATTCCTAACTTTGTTTGCTTATTTTATGGCTGCTGCACACGGAGTGGATTTTTTCAGAGAACTATCCACAATGACCTCAATATCTCTTGAGTGGTTATAGCTAAATTAGTCCCATCATATGGTACATATAGTTGGGATTACTTTTTCTAACGTGCTTTACTTTGCATTTATCAACATTAAAATTCATTCGCCATTTTGTTGCCCAATCACCTAATTTTGTGAGATTCTTTTGAAGCTCTTCAGTCTGCTTTGTTCTTAACTATCTTGAGCAGTTGGATAATCATCTGAAAATTTTGCCACATCACTGTTTAGGAATAAGACTGATTCCAGTACAGACCCTTGAGGGACACCACTAGTTACCTCTCCTCATTCTGAAAAGTGACATTTTTTCCTATCCTTGTTTCCTCTCTTTTAACCACAAACAAAATATGAGTGAATAATGTAATACTCTTGAAAAAATGCAAGTATCATTCCAGGGTGTATTAGCAGGAGTGTGGTAAGCAAGGCACAAGAAATAATTCTTCCACTCTACTCAGCACTGATAAAACCTCAATTTGAGTTCTGGGCAGTGCAACTCAGTAAAGATGTAGATAAACTGGAGGAAGCCCAGAGGAGAGCAACAAAAATTAAAGAAAACATGACCTACAAGAGAAGATTAGATTTGTTTAGTCTGCAGAAGATTGAGAGGGGACGGGATAAACAGCCTTCAAGTATGTAAAAGTTTGTTACAAAGAGGCTGTTCTCTTTAATCACTGAAGTCAGGACAACAAGTAATGGGCAGAAAGGGAGATTTAAGTTAGATATTAGGAAACCTTTCTAAACACTGGGGATGTGAATGGGTAACCAGCTATCTGGTAACGGTAATGCTTACCAATGAGCCGTTAACTGGCAGCCCCACGGTTGGGGGCTGATCCGGCCCACCATGCCACAGGGAAGGGGCGACTCCAGTTTGGCTGGACTGGTGTGCCCCCGTCTACAGGACCCTGTTTAATCAGTTTAATGTAACATTTACAGTTAACCAGTTAGCTGATTAAATGGGATTTTATATCTGCATTAAAACATTAGCATAAATTACGTAGGAAGGTTGTAGAATCAAGAACAGGTTGGACAAACACCTGTCAGGGATGGTGTAGATCAGAGGTTCTCAAAATAAATGTTTTGGTAGCCTCAGCGTGTCTACATTGCTTACATTTTGTCCTAAAATACTTAATTAGCTTTAGGGAAAACAAATTAATACGCATGTATAACATTTTAAAGCAGTGCGCTAATGTTAAAAGTTCTGACCCACCAAATACAAAGGGAGAATTTAATGAAGAGAGCTAAGTCAGTCATTTATCACTATCAGGTCCTAATTTATTCCTCCCCAACATGTTATTGGAAATGCCCTTAAAGTCACAAATTCCACTGTGAGCTGTAAAGCCATGACATCACTGTACAAATCAATAGAAAAGCCATGCCTAGATGTTGAAATGCACATGTCCACAAGATTAAATCCATTGTTACTTCTCATCCAAGGAATAACTATAAAAATATCTGTGGTTTCATGAAACACCCAAACCCACAAGTGTTTCTCTCTATATATTACTTTTAAGCAGTAATTCCCAACTGTCACCTATGAACTAATGGTGATCTGTAGAGTACTCAATGTACCACCAGCAAGAACAGGCCAGTGCTAGCTCGCCTTGTTTCCAACGGCTAAATTGCCAAATTATATTACATTACAATTATTAACTATTGCCAAATTATATTACATTCTTAACATCAATTTCTCTCAGAAACATTTGTTGGAGTTGTCACGGAGAGGATATATGATCATGAATAGGTAAAATGGTCTACACATTAGCAAACAGTGGGAAATTTGGTCCACAAAGTGTTTCCAATAAGCAATAATCGCACCTTGGATTAGCCTCATTTGCAACTTAATAGTAATGTAACCAGTCATACTAATACATGCTCAAAAGTTTTACTCACCAACTTTCCACACACATTTACAGTACATTAGGTTATCTGTGATGATTTTGCCTAGTTCAGGGAAGTGCCAGCCATACCACTCCCTACAGCGCATGATATAGTTATTCAGCTCCTTATCTAGATCATCAAGAAGGGCTGCAAATAGGACAGACATGTTACAAAAATATATTGTGAAGGGAAGATTTTAAATCAGATATAATGAACACAGCAAAACGAAATTTTTCCACAATATATTTTCCCACAATGTTTCCCCTGAATGAATACAAATGTCAATGTTCTGTGACAAAGATGGTCATCATTTTATTTTAAAATTACTGAAAAATGTTTCAGTGAAAAAATGTACTTTTCAAACAAAATTGATCAAATGACACATTATGTTAAAGGAACATTAAGGTTGCTTAGTCAAACACTCAAAAGTCAGGACATGCTAGATTAAGGATGAATATGCAACTTTGCATTCTCAAAGGGAGCTGTATTATCTTCCACAGAAATAAGCCTCACTGAACATTACCTCTCAGTAATGCATGATTTGATGAAAATCCATTAACCTTTTCCTCACTTAATGACCTGACTTAATTGTACCTGCCAATATGTGTGCTATGGATCTTCTGTACAAAGCAACTTTGGAATAGACTCTCTGAAAGTTTAACTGATACTAATTTGTTTCCCATAGGTAACTGCCACCAGAAAAGGTTCAATTTAAACATCCAACAGAGAGGGAATTTAGAGTTATGGCTACCATTCTATTCTTAACTCATCCCAATGGGCCGAGGTTTTGCAGGGAATAATCCCATATGAGCACAATGGTGGACACACGGATGAGTTCTGATTTTGAAATGTTTTGTTTATTTGGTCAAACTTTTCATTAAATCAAACATATCTCCCCAATAATGTAAAAGAATCATTAGTTAACATGATAGTAAGGCCTGAGGTTTCGTCACAGGAATTTGCTATTCAAATAATGGGCTTTTCATATTTCATGCACTGAATATATTGCATATGAAAAGTTTCCTACAACACTGGTGGTGATAGGGAAACAAAGAGCAGCAGTCTGGCTATCTGGGAGCTCTGAGTCATCCATTCAAGACAGTGAATATGAGGCTGTCTCAGGTATAAAGTGTAGTCCTCTTTTTTTTTTTTCTTTGAACAGGATGCAAATGCCAAAAGCCACACTGCTTGACTTTAAATTACAGTAGCACCGCAAGACCAAGATCAGGATTAGGACCCTACCATGTGAGGCACTGTACAGATATAAATACAAACAGCATGGAGGTGATACACTATCTTACAGCCATTTACACATGCATAATAAATTAAATATGACCTGCTCCATATGACATGTAAGTTACAATGTGTGTTTGAATTAGGTGTGAAGAGTCCACATAGCCTGCCCCAAATGTAATAATAAAAGAAACTGAAGAGCTATAGGTTCAGCCAAAGAAACTTTTTGCTTTGTAATAAACCCTTTAAGCATGTTTAAAATAGAAACATACTTAGAATTAATGCAATAGGCTGTCTACTCCATTTTGTGCTCCAGATCTGAGCTATAAGCTTATTTCTAGCATAGCAGCATAGGATACCCACTGTACATACTGTTACAAATCCCCAAGGCTACAAGCATTTTCTTGTAATACAATATGGGCATTCCCATCTGCTGTCTCAGGAGAAGTAATGAAATCTTGAATTCAATCACTGTCACCTCAACCAGATTCCGCTGACAGAACATGGAATTTGCAGTACTGGAATGTTCCAGCCACCACTGCCTGAGAGTGAGCAACTCCATTTTAACATGTATTCTTCAAGGAATAATAAGGATTAGTCTGGATTTTCAATTTGACAAAGAAATTTGAGTCGGCTTCCTTTAAGAAAAGCCAGGATACAGAATGACACTGTCCTTTAAATAGTTATTTTCATGCATCACTGAACTGTTACTGTGTTGTGGTCTGAGTTCACTTCACACAAGCTACCACAAGTGGTACCAATAGCAAAGGTGCAAAGGACCAATTCTTAGGGGAGCAATTAATTTCTCATCAATGTTCAGGTTGAGTCACACTGGGAATTGAAGGAATGGGAAGCTTGAACTGCCACTATATGTGCTATAGCTATTTTCTGGACAACCAAAGGACTTCTTCACCTTTTAATACCACCCTCTCCAACCATTTGATATTTAAATTACAGTAATACCATTCATAAGCAAAAGGGCACATTTTAATAACTATTAGCAGCCTCCAACAGAATACTTTAAATATAAAATTCCAAATATACTCACAGATTGCTTGAACAATCATTGTATCCACTTTGTCTGGGCTGAATTTCAGCTTGTATCGGGAGAGGCTAAAAAACGCAGATATCGTTATTAGCTGCACCCAAGCATTCCAATGCAAAAACCTTGTATTCTCCACCTGTTTTATTTTCCATGAATGTGCCCAGTTGTAGGCTCATTCACACTTGTTTAATTTAAAGCTAAAGACTGGCCTCTGCTGGACATAATGATTATTTTAAAGAAGCACTGTTGCTGGTTAATCCCATAACAGCTATAGCACAACACTAGCCAGTATGAAGGGCAGAATCCATGCACTAAAAAGGAGATGGCTGGCTGTACCACAGCATTGGCTGCACATACACTGTGACAGGAAATTTGTTGAGTTACTTTTTGCAAATTTCTTGATATAAACAGACTAAATATTCCCAATTTTGCAGTGGCTGGGATTGATCTAAGGCAGGGCTACTCAACTTTGGAAGCCCTGGGGGCAACAATGATACTCACAGCACATGCCGAAGGCCACAACTTAAGTGTGGTTGCATATACATGCAAATATATATGCAAATAGCTTATTTTACACTGATGGACATGAATACAAAGATTAAGGCAAGACTACGCAATACACAGGCCCCATTTAAGTCAGTTCTGCTGATATTAACAAAATATAATATTTACTTGATTTCCACCCACATAACAGCACTTTTAATGAGCAATGACAGTCCAGGAATTTAACTACTAAAACGCATATCACTGTTATATTCAGGGCTCGCCGGACTGTGGCCAGATGCGCTGTGTGGCGATCTGCGCATGCGCAGATCACCCGAACCTGGCTCTTCCAGGTTGCAATATACTCACCATGGGCGAGTAGACTGCATTATTTGTCGAGCCCTAGTTATATTAATTGCTTTTTTGTTTTGGCTCCCACCAGCGGGCCACATGTTGACCCCACGTAAACCCAAACTGTAGCACGGGCCTCAAACAAACGGGCTGTGGGCTAAATGCGGCCCGCAGGCCTCATGTTGCCTAGCCCTGGTCTCAGGGAAAAACTGTCTAGAAAGTAGTAAAATTCAGGAATATGACAGAAGAACTAACCGATAAACTTCCCTTGCTCTAGTTATATTTTAAGACAAGCCAAACATTTATACATTTAAAATACATTCCAGGATCTTGCATTTGGATTATGTCGAAAAAAACCTCTCGTGTTACATACAGATTTATATCTTCAAAAAGCTGCACAAACATTAATCCTCTCAATTACGTGAACAAGAAAGGTAACAACCTCCATTTCAGAGGAGTAAATTAGAAAGATTCAGTAACTTGCTCAAGGCCAGGAAACAAATTCCCTGCAAAGTCTAGCCTCTGGCACCTAACTGTACTTGTCATACCTCTGTGTGTTGAGCTACTACTCTGCTTACATCTACCATCAAGAACATTGCCTTTAACATTTAGATTGTGTCATGGAACTAGAACGTATGTATCTCCAAGAGACCCTGAACAACATATTTTAGAGTGTTTGTGCATCTGTGAGTCTGTTCAAGAACTCCTCCTAAATGGTAACAGCTAGGCCCACCAAAATTTGGTAGGCAGCTTCCTTTTATACTAACTGTAATCAATGTCAGGGTTTGGTTGTGCCAGAAAAAAAGGATGCACCTGGAATGGGACTGTTTTCCAAAACACAAAAAAGGTGCTGTTAGCAGGAACTGTTATACTTTAATTAATATAATGGTCTTCTGTTGAGTAACCACAGGGGGCAGGTGCATCAGGAATAGAGTGGCCACCTGTCCAGGTTAGTAGCCCTCCTATTCCAAATCCCCCTCCACTCCCCAGCTGCAGCACAGAACTGGGAGCATCGTCTTCCAGCCAGCAGCCACATCGCCCTGGAGCAGTACTGCTGGGAGCCAGGTAGCTCTCCTCCCCAAGGAGCACCACCATGGGCTGGGGCCAGGCAGTCTCCCTACCAGGGCAGAGTACCACAGCGCACACACTCCGGAGGAGCTAGGGGGGCAGCTGCAGCATTGTCCTCACTGCTGCAGGTGGCCCTGATGAGCCCCCCAGACACCTGTTCTGAGCCCCCACACACCCAACCTCCTGCCCTGACTCCTGCACTTCCCACGGCACCAGACTCCTGCCCTGAAGGACTTGAGCAATGCCAGATAAGTCTTTTAGTTTATATTAAAGCATTGAAGTATCAGAGACCTGAGTGATTATGAATCAGTTTGCCAGTAACTGCATTTTGAGTAATACATTATTCAAGTATATTCATAATAAACAAGAAAAAGCTACTCAACACAGCTTAAAGCTACATCAAGTATAAAGAGGGACCTGCTGTACTAAACACAGTGAACTCTGCAAGTTTTATTCTAAGACAGGATTTAACAAAATTTTGTGCTTAGAGACTTTCGGCTTAGTCCTGTATTCATTTCACACTCTAGACTCCCTCTGATATCAAAGGGAGTCTTGGGTATCCAAAGATTCAGGAATGGAAGAAATACAGTATAGCGTATTGAACTACAGCATCAACAGCAACTCACCTATGCGCCAATCCTAAACACATAGCAGCCATTTCCCGTGATGGAAGGCCAGTAATAAGCCCCTCGATCTGAGAACGAATTCCTCTCATCAGTTCAGTAACCATTGGGCTATGAATACAACTTAAGTTCAGCTTATCCTATAAAATTAAGATGAATGTTAGGTGTTAATCAAGTTAATTTAAATCCTGTTACAAATTCTCTTTCAATTATCTCTCTATATGAAAATACTTTTCCCTGCCAGGCGACAGAATGTCATCAGCATTTACAGGTTCTCTCAGCAAAGCAAAAGCAGCCAGAAAGAAGGGGGTTGGAGAGCATAGCAAGCACGGGGCACAACCCCCTAGTACTTTATATTGATGATTATTCTCCTACAAAGATATATTTGCTAGCCATTTATACTAATCAAAGATTTTTTGCAGACAGAAGCAGTGACAATCCTCAGGGGTAAATATTAGGATTTCCAGCACTATAATAATCATATGTAATTGTCATTTTAACTTCCTGATCCTAGGTGCAACACCACTTGTAAGTAAGGTCCTGTGTATTCTGCCCCTAAATCTGGGTCAAGACCAGGATTTTGCAAGTGATTAGGTGTACACTGGACAATAATTTTTCTTAACCTACCATTGTGCCATTGAGCAGATCACATTAGAAAGTGGAGAATACATGAACATATTTGGGGGCAGAGGGACTGTGAACTCCCAGTGACCCTTATAAGAAGCAGCTGTCTTTCTTGCCAAAGCAACCAACAGTGAATAAGCAGATCAACTGTATGTTTCCTTAAATAAGATCAGTAGGTCAATGATTAATAAATTTATGCGGTCTGATTTCATAGTTAAGTCCTCATTGAGGCAAGAAGTGTGCATACCTGAATGAAGTTTCAGGTTGTCCATTTTTAAATCAGACAACACCCTCTCATCTTATATTCAGCTCACACCTGAAAGTTTCTTTCCAATTATAAGAACCAGAAACTTATTTCTAATGAACACTCATTATCTGTAACATGGCTACAGAACCACAAAGGCCACAAGCCTTTGTTCATAATATCTTAGCAGAATAAAACTAAATTAGAAAAGAAAAGTCAGTTTTCACCTTTATGACACCTCCAAGTTTGGCATCTGCTATTGCCAGCTGTTCATGGGCATCTTTTGCCACTAACTTCTTTAGAATTTTCTTCAAGCTCTTGCTGAGCTTGCCCTCTACCAGGGCTGTGGATGCTGCAGAGGGAAGAGGAGAACAAAGATTCAAGTAAAAAATAAACAAATAAAACTTTCTAAAATCTAACAGGTACTAAAAATAACTATGTTCACCTGGATACACAACGTTGTACACTCACATTCACACCTCTACAAGCTACTTTAATCAGAATTGAAGTTGTAATTTTTTTACCCTGAAGTCATTCAAATGAAGAAAATGTAGCAAAATGTTCACAGATTATCCAGAGCCTACAATGCTTTTGTTCTTAATTCCTAAAAATTACTCAAATGGCATGTTTTGCATAGGCTTACAAAAAAATTCAGGAATTTATAATCTTAGAGAAAAAGGCATTTATCTAGTATGCAAAGATATCCACCATACATCTCCACAAAGTGCAGAGTAAACAGCTCTAATGTATTCATTACTGGCATTTTATCTGTTGTCTCAGTGGTAGTGACGAAATGTGGTATTAAATCATTACATTTCAGTTTAACCAAGAATGCATCATTGACAACAGAGTATAAAGAACAAACCAGCATAAAGATGTCAAGAGTTTTTATTCACTATTGGTTTGTATACTCATAAGCACAAATACAGGAGCAAATAATTAGATTTCAATATTTTTATATGGTGTCCAGAGGCACGGCAGCTGCCCCAGAAAATACCTAGGTCTTTGTTCAGAAGCACCTTAAACAACTAAGATATAGTAAAAGAAGAGCGCAGGGTATATAATGAAAGTATGTGATTGGTTCTTTTCAGAAAAAAACAGCTGTCAGTTTTAGCTTTCATGCCTTTACTTACCAGCAAGGGCTTCTGTTGTATCCTGAAACTTTTCAAAGTGTTTCAACTTCACTCTAGAGGAGAGAATTTTTATATTCTAGTTTATATCAGAGTAGTCTCGTCCTTCTCTCTTCCTTTATGATGAATAGCACATCTTAACTTTCCAAGCTCCTATCATAAATATCAGACCCCTAATTCCCTGTAACATCACAGGAGGCTGAAGTTTGATTTTCAATCTCCAAACCTCCAAAAAAAAGGAACAGTCTTGAAACTACAAATCAGCTTTCAGACTCCTGTTATTTCATCACCCAAGCCCCCAGAGATCTTGCAAAAGACCTTCAAAGGGGTGAGAAATCAAGATCTAGTATGTCTAATGAAAACATACATATAACCTCCCCACCACCAAAACATGGCCCTCTTTTTGTATTGCAGTTCATATTTTAAAAAAAAACAAAAATTCAAAATTCAACACAGCTTCTTTGATTAACTAGTGAAAGCAAGCAGCATACTGCCTCTACTACAGCAGAGCACCGGGTCTACTTAAGTTTCTGTTTCTACACTGGATTTTTAGAAGAGTCAGATACTTGGATTTCCTTGAAATTTACTGACCGCACGGCGGCACAGTGTAGACATATCCAAATTTGGGGTCATTTGGCCAAAGGATTCCTGAGATACAGGTCCTCAAAAACAAATTTTCGCAAAAATTAACAGACTGTACTTTTCTATTTTGTTTTTGCATGATACCCACTACCCTTGGAGGAGTAATTTTGAAAACAGAATTTGAAAAAGTTTGGCTCTTCAGATAAGCACATTCCTAACACTCACAAGCCAAACGGACTACACTGCACGTGGGCACTGTTTGCACAAGACGTCTCCTAGGTAGCAAGGACTCTCAAAACCTGTATGAGTCAAAGGGGCGCACTGAAGTCATATCTGTGCAATACCCTGTAATTTGGCTGTGATGAAAACTAGGAGGGGAAAAAAGGTATGATCTAGGTTCTTGTGTTTTTTATTTGGAGGAAACAATCTTGAATATAGCAAAAAATTCAGAAGACCTCCAAACTATTTTTGGAAAGAAAATACATTACACCTACAAGTGTTTACCTGGAGAGGAA
Source organism: Pelodiscus sinensis (assembly GCF_052426305.1). Lineage (NCBI taxonomy): Eukaryota > Metazoa > Chordata > Testudines > Trionychidae > Pelodiscus > Pelodiscus sinensis. Next base: position 58,170,729 of record NC_143058.1, read on the forward strand.
ATTAGGGGGTAAGGGGTCTATGATTACAGGGAGGGAAGGAAAGGTTATGGAGCACGAATAAACAAAGATGAATGGCAGAACAAGCAGGAAGAATATGAAGTGAGAACACAAGCTGGCCCCACATTTTCCCTTCCATGAGCCAGAATCCACAGTGCCTAATAGGGATGTAAGCGACTAGTCATCCATCCGATAAGCATAAGCTTCTCAAATAGTCAACTAGTGATGTGACAAGTCACTTCCCCACTTTGCTGCCTCTATCAGTGAGGGGCAGCAAAAACGGGGGGGGGGGGGGGAGAGAAGAGAGCTGGTTCCCCCCCAGTACCGTCTCCAACAAGTGCAGGAGAAATAGAGGCACAGCGGGAAACAGCGTGAGCAGTGACTGAAGAAGTCTCTGCTTGTGCCACTTCTGCTGCAATTCTGCTTTTGAAATGTACAAGAGCCCCAGTGGGGCTCTTGTACATTTCAAAAAAAAAAAAAAAAAAAAAAAAACACACAGAAGCCCCACAGGGAACGTGAGGCCAGCAGGGGACTTTGGTCCTATGCTCCTTGTGGGGCTTCCTTTTGAAATGTACAGGCAATGTACAGCTCCTTGTGGGGCTTCCTTTTGAAATGTCAATGGCTCAGGCACCACAGGTAGCGCAAGGCCAGCCGGGAGTCCCCCGCTGGTCCTGGGCTGCCTGAGGGGCTTCTACTTTTGAACTGTAGCAAGAGCCCAGTAGGGTTCTTGCTACAGTTCAAAGGCAGAGGTGCCCGTATAGACTAATTGAATAGTCAATGGAAAACCCATCAACTATTCAATTAGTTAATTAATCTAAATTTAACATCCCTAGTGCTTAAATTCTCTATGCCCCTCCACGTGAGCAGGTATCTGGGGAAACCCTGGACTTCTGGGTGAAAAGCTGAAGATAGCCATGCTGGCAGCATACACCAAGAATACACTGTTAAGGCTGAAAGGTAAGGTGGGAGAAGAGGCACACTATATCAATGGCTCTGCAGAATGAGCATGAGAATACCTATGACATCCATGTGTGTATGGAAGGATTTTCTACTCCCCATCAGTTTACCAATCCAAAAAGTCTATGGACAGTTCCAGTTGCATCTGCTATATCACCTCCCTGATCCTAACTTCCTCCTCCTTCTGTAATAATCCTCTCTTATCTATACAAAGTTGTACTTAAGCAGCCATTGGGACCCAGGACAATTATCTCCAGGCTTAGATTTTTGACTCTAGTCCAATTCTGATTAATCTGTCTCAGAAAAGGCTATGTTATCTGTAACAGAAGCAAGGTCATAGATAAAGGTACCCTCTCTGAAATTCCTAAATTGAACTTGCATCACCTCCAACAGCAGCTCAAGGCTTATGCTGCAAGGCACAGTGAGACCAACATCTTTTTAAGAACACAGGAATAGCATAACTGGATTAGACCAAAGTCCATTTAGGCTAGTACTCTGGCCCACAGTATCAAGTGTCACACTTCAGAGGAAGGTGTAAGAACCCTGCCATGAACAGATACTCTGCCACAGCTACACACATCCATATTAGGTTTCACTCTGATCTCTAGCACCCAGAGATCTTGGGTCAGATCATTCTTTTAACATGTAAAAGCTGTGAACTATACTGAAACACAAAGCCTTAGTCCTTCATCTCCTATGTACACAATTAAACACAGTTATCTTTCATACCCAGGCTGTTAGCTCTTCATGGAAAGACTTACATTTTATTTGCTTTTTCAGGAGTTTCAAATTCTCTCCACAAAGTATCAACTTCCTGGAGTTTCTTTTCATCCAGAACCTGTGGATAAAAAATGAAACCAATGTTTAAAGACGTTTGGAGCAGGTGTGTGGAGGGGGGGGGAGAAGGGGGGAGGAATGGACACATGTTAAGTAGCTGACCTTCGGAGCTTAGAGACACTAGCAGGAGGGGAGCAGAGGAACTGGTGCTCTGGGATTGCTTCCACATTCACTGTTGGGGAGCAGAGTGAGCCAGGGCCACGCAGCTCTGCTTCCTGCACCACTGTCAGTGAGTGTGGAGGGGCCAGATCAATGTTCCCTGTAAGCTGAGCACATGGCAGCCACCCAGGAGAGAGTCAAATGCAGCCCAGCTGATTAGCAGAGCACTCACAGCCAGCAGCATGTTTCTACTGTTGATGCACATCTGCATATGCCTAGGGGCACATAATATTTATTCTGCAGGTGGACAGAAAAAAGTTAGAGGGAACACTGGATCTAGAGATGGTAGATACATGATTGCTAAAATAAATGTTAACTACAAAAAAAATGTTTTCAGTTACATTAGTGTTTCCCAATCTTTTCCAGATGGGGACCCATTTTGACAATTCAGGAATACTTGGTGACCTAAGGCAATTCAAAAACAGGGAGGAGGGAAGGCAGAGCCACCTGGGGAAGACACCTGGCAACCCTTTTGAAATGTAATGGCGACCCATATTTGGGTCCCGACCCATATGTTGGGAAACCCTGAGTTACATGGTGACTAGCCTTTGTACCAGAGGCAGCAACATAAGCTGGTTTAAAAAATCAACTCCCTGCACAGACCAGCTCCCACCTGCTGCTCAGGACTTACTCTCTTTGCAGTACAATGCATTCAGACCTACACAGCCTTCAGAGTAAATTTTAAAGACACCACCCTTGGCTAACAGACTAATATTTCAGATTGCTATCAACAAAAGAAATCCACCTCTGCCTCCCAAAAGATTAATCCACAGTTTCACTAGTCTACCATATTTCTGTGAGCTCTTAATAAGCAGTGCACTAAGACTTGGTCTACACTACATCCGCCACCTCCTCCCATCCTCAGCCCTTACATATAGTCTGTCAGAAAAGGTTTGCAGTGCAATGAAGTTTGAGAATTCCTGAACCCATCTATGCTTATATAAAAAAAAGTAGGGCCCTACCAAATTCATGACTATGAAGAACATGTCATGGACTGTGAAATCTGCTCTTCTCCCCCATTAAATTTTTATCATATATGGTAAACCGGGAGTGGGGAACCTCCACCGCAGTGGAAACTCTTGTACATTTCGAAGTTGGAACACCGCCACTGGGCTCCTTCTCCCTCCCAGAGCTGGAAGAACAAGAAAGCCAGTCCCTCCAGGATCCCTTGCTCTCCCCCCGCCTTGCTGCCTCTTTCTGATAGAGGCAGTAAGGGAGAGGGGGGAAGTGACCAGTCCTCCGTGTGTCCTCTGATAAGCTTTTGCTTATCAGATAGTTGACTAGTCACTTACATCCCTATAAGATTGTGTGTCCAGTTAAAGTTTCTGGAATGGAATCTTTGCTTTTCAATGTACACCAGTCAAGCTAAGCATTTTACATAAACATTAGCAGACAAATGTAAATTGAACACATCTTGTAAATGAAGTATTTAAAATACCATTACTATTAAGTTAGCCTCAATGCTTTCATTTAGGGACTAAAGGAATAATATTACTTGCAATAAACGCTAAAAGTCCCAGAAGAAACAGATGCAATGTGAACATATTTGGAAGGCAATAATAGAACATTAGTTAGTTGTATAAACGCCACAATTTCTGCTAATAGTTATCACAAGGGGATAATTCTTAACGGATCTGTTTCATTCCAAAACTGGTGGCTAAAATTAACAAATGCAAGACCAGCTTGCTCTTCCCGGATGCAAACAGGAAGTGAGTTGTTGGTACCACAAGAGATCACAGGGAAAAGCTGCAGCTGCAGACACGTGGTCACTGACATTTACAATTACACTTTATCCTGCGGAATGAATCAAAGCTCAGGCTCGGAGAGAAGCCGATCTATGCAGGATCCGCGAGGAAGCGATGTATCCCTGTGCTACACGCTGCACGACTGCCCAGGTCCGGTTTTCTACCCGGCCACTGCCCTAGGCAGCAGGGGCTGACCTTGTCGGATCAAACGCAGAAAAACCTGCCTTGCAAGTAGCCCGGCGAGGGAGACCCCCGGGGGGGCCGAGCAGGCAGCGAGGGCAGAGCCTCCCTTTCCTGCGTTAACCTGCGCCCCAGCCCAGCCACCGCCTCCCACGGACCTCGCGCCTCTACTCGGTACCGGCGCCAGGCCCAGCTGCGACAGACCCGGGGCTCTCGCCTCAGGCACGTGGTCGGGGCCCGGGGCAGCACCCGGCGCTCCTGCTGCAGAAGGCTACGGGCCGCCCCGCGCCCCTGCCGCCTGCCTCACCTTGAAGACGGCGTAGCCCGCCGCGGTCTCGAAAAGCACCAGCATGGCGGGTGAGGGAGGGGGCCCGGGTCAGCGAGAGCGGCCGCAGCGCCAACGGCCCGCGCGCGCGCCAGGCGACGCCACGTGAGGGATCCAGGCCTCGACCGCCCCGCCGCAAGCAAGCAGCGCGCGCACGGCAGCCAACCGGAAGTGAGGAGACAGGAAGCTGGCCTCGGCAGCCCAGGGGGCGGAACTCAGAGGATGACGAGACAGAAAGAGCCGGAGCGGGGGGGAGGGAGAAGAGTGGGATTAGCTCAAAGGATGGCCCGGACCAAGCTGGGAGGAAGGGGGCGGACTCAACCGCTGCGAGGCGGGGCTACAGCTCCTGACCCCGCCCATTGTGGCTGGCGGCGCAGGGACGGCGGGTCCTGTCTGAGGGTGGCGAGCAGGGAGCGATCCCCCCCGTGTTACTTCCCGCCCGCCGCTGGGCTTGGGCGCGTTCGAGACAGTCCAGAAGAGAGGGACCCACCTGGTTCAAGCTCCAGAAAGCACCGGGGCTGCGGAGAGCGTGTTCATTCTAAAGGGGTTGAGATGGGTTCAACTAGAAGAGGCCCCCGCTTTGTGACGGCCTGAGTTCCGAGCCCCCGCACTTACGGCCTTTTCCATAAGTGCTGAAGGGGCCGAACCCCCCCCCCCCGACTTACATCCCTGTCCCCGCATTTACAGTGGAACGATGTCTGTCAGAAATGCAGACTCGAGTTACGACGGCCCCGACTTGCGACGCGAGCTCCAGAACCGATTGCATTGCAAATTAGGGGCAGACCGTTTCTAACTATCGTAAAGAATAAAATTGTCAGACACGTAGATGAACATAATTTGTTGGGGGAAAGCCAACATGGTTTCTGTAAAGGGAAACTATGCCATACTACTCTACTACAGTTCTTTGAGGGGGGTCAACAAACGTGGACAAGGAGGATCCAGTGGATACAGTCTACTTAGATTTCTAGAAAGCCTTCGACAAGGTCTCTCACCAAAGGCTCTTAAGTAAAGTAAATAGTCATGGGATAAGAGGGAAGGTCCTTTCTTGGATTGATAACTGGTTAAAAGACAGGAAACAAGGCGTAGGAATAAATGGTAAGTTTTCCGAGTGGAGAGAGGTAACTAGTGGGGTCCCCCAAGGGTCTGTCCTAGGACCCATCCTATTCAACTTATTTATAAATGATCTAGAGAAAGGGATAAACAGTGAGGTGGCAAAATATGCAGATTATACCAAACTTCTCAAGATAGTTAAGACCAAAGCAGATCGTAAAGAGCTTCAAAAAGATCTCACAAAACTAAGTGATTGGGCAACAAAATGGCGAATGAAATTTAATGTGGATAAATGTAAAGTAATGTACATTGGAAAAAATAATCCCAACTGTATATACAGTATGATGGGGACTAATTTGGCTACAACTGCTCAAGAGAAAGATCTTGGAGTCATTGTGGATAGCTCTGAAAACATCCACTCAGGCTATGTCTACACTATAAGGTTTTTGCGCAAAAACTGGCAGAGCATCCACACCTCAAGCACGTTTTTGTGCAAGAAAATTGACAGAACAGAGGGCTTTTGCTGGTAGTTATTCCTCTCCCCATGAGGAATAACTCCTTTTTGCACTATGGCTCTTGCACAAACAGGCAAGTGTGGGTGCTCTAGAGGTGTTTTGATGCAAGAAACCCCTATTGGAAAAAGCACAGGTGTTCTGCTGGCCATTCTGTGAATGGCCATCAAAGCTTTCTTGTGCAAGAGTACCTATGCAGTGTGGATGCTCTCTTGCGCAAAAGCACATCTGGCTTTTAAATGTTTTTACAGAAAATGTAAAGTATTGTGGAGAATTGTGAATCCTTGAAATATTTCAGTTTTGGGCTATACCTTTGTTTATTTTTTGTAATTATTTTTTAAACTTTTAATGAGTTTGTATTACTACAGTGACCCATGGTATTCAACCAACTCCTATGGGTTTATTTAAACTGCCTAATAGAGTTCTACCAACTCCTGGGATTATATAGAAACTGTCCAATGGAGTTCTATAAACATGTCTAAAAACCTAAAGAATAAGCAGTTACTAGACGCAAACAGTAACAAACATTCATAAGCATTTGATCAGAATACTCACAAAAGGATTAGTCCCAGAGATAACCCTGGCTTGTTCCAGCATCAGAAAGAACCTGATAAATATTCCTAACAAATCTGGTTCTTTTATGGTGCAACAAACAAGAGACATCATACTGACCTTTATGAAAACATGCTTATGATACTTCCATTTTATTTCAAAACAACCCAAAACTTTAAGCATGAAAAAACCTACCACCCCTCAAGATATACATTGATATCTTCAAAGGCTCCCCCACTCTAGAGAGGTTACTGTAACATTAAGGATGATTGTGTATGGTGAATTATTGTTTAATATTGTTAGAAGGCCCTCAGTGCTTTGTTTTTTAATTTAAACAGAAAAAAAGTATTGTAACTAATAAAATAAAATAGCCTAAAGCAGCCCAGTTGTGCAGACAACTTAATTTCTCCACTCCCAACCCCAATCACAGAAGAGGGAGGTTTGGAGAAGGATGCCTAAATTCCTTAAATTATCTATTAATTCAGAGTTGTGATGATTTAGCTAACCTGTTAAATACAGATTTTAAAGTTTGTTTGAAACAAAGAGGATGGTATAAAAAACTCAGGTTTTTGGAGACAATCCTCTTTCAGTAGAAATGATCCTGAATTGAATTGCTGCTGGACTGTGATGTGAGATTTGTGGCTTGTATTTAACTCTGAAAATATATAATATTGAGTTTTGGAGAAACACGAGTGTTAAAAATAAAGCAAAACTGGTATATTTTTTACAGCCTGAAATTGATTGTTTTGTTTAAAGCTATGACTTTTTAAATGAAAAAACATCCTAATGAGCATTTTATTTTTAAGCTTATGAGACTATTTCATTGTTTTATAATAACGTTGTCTGCTCCACAGTACAATCAAAACTTGAGAGATCTATAGACCAGAGAATAAACAAGCTCAAAAGAAAAATTCACTAGCAGCAACAATTGATGGTTGGACAAAGTCCAGTAAATATATTTTGTTTATTGGTTTGTTGTTTTATTAGATTTTTATATGTTAAATAGATGCATAGGTATGGGTGAGAAATATGGTAGAATTAAGTTTTGTGAAATTTTTATTTAATGCTAAATCTCTGTTTATTACTAACAAAATAGTGAATGCCATACCATTTTAACAATGTGCTTAAAAGTTTGTTTAAAATTTCTTTTCTCCAATCAATTTGTAATTTTCAGACCTTCTCTGAAAATAGGTTAAAGGCCTTGGATACCTCACCACCCATCTTGTCTTTTATGTCTACAGGCCCAGGCATATTTGGATAGAATGTTTATCGCTGTTAAGATGTACTTAAAACTGCTGTTGTGTTTGGAGAACCAGTACATGTCCATCAAATCTGCTGCCATTGCACATCCACATCTGAAAAAAAAAGATTTTATTTCTTTTAAAATGTATTTGAGCTGGTTTGTGTAATGCGTAAGAGTCCTGATCTGAAAGCCAAGCTGTTACCTGTCTTCTATTCAAATAATTATGCTTTTTGGCTGCTTGAAACAGAGGGTTTACCTCGCTGAAGCTCCTAACTTCTCTGGGGAGTGTAAGAAATTTTCTTTAACAGAATCGTCTACATAGACATGACTGTTAGTGTGTTAGCAAAAGATATTACACGTATGGAGGGGATGCATTCAGACAGATAAATTTAAACAAATGTTATTAATTGCCTGGTTTAACACATCCTTTTATAGCAGCCTGTGAAAATGAACACGATAACCATTAGAGAACCTGAGCTAGTTTATTCGTCCATTTTGTTCTTTTCTGGATTTTCCTCTCAAGATGTGTGTCTCAGACACAAACAAAAACAGCTGATGCATGACAGATTTACTCCCACAGAGCTACCAATGTGTAGGTTCTCAAAGGACTTTAGAAAGGCATCATCGAGCTGTCAAGAGATTTTCAGAAAGGAAGCAGCATGAGCTCCCACGCTAGATTTAAACAGTCATGATTTGGTTCCTAACCCTATTATACTCCATCATCAACCATCATTTCTTCATCAGTCATTTATCTGTGTGACTTTGTTCATTGGGGACACCTTCTTCCATAGGGTTGGATGAGAAGCCATCATGCTCATTGGGCTGTCCCATGAGCACTTGGGTATCGGGGTTGGTCCCAACATATCCAGCAACAGCTGAGCCAAAGGGTTCTCCTCAGAACAGTTCCTCCTTGGAACAGTCACTGATGTAATGCTCAGGGCTAAAACTGTCCAAAGTTCACAAGGGGGTGGTGAAGGAGTCCCTGTTTCCTCAAAGGATTTCCAAGATTTCTGAAACACTCATTCTTGGGATAAGATGGCCTCTTCCATGTGGTGCTGGGGTTTCTGGGAGTGGTGCTGTGCTCTGATTGGTAAGGGGTGGTTGGGGAAGCTCTTAGAGAGGTCACATGACCCTTTTCAGGGTGGGACACCCAACCCCAAAACCTACCCTGTTCAGTCAAATCCACTCTCAGGATGGTCCCTGTGGCCAAAACTCATCACAGTTGGTAGAAACCAGTGGGAGGAGTTTTTAGAGGCTCATTATGACCCACTTCCAAGACAGATCACCAGGCCCCAGAAGGACTCTGGTTTGGTCAAACCTACACTCGGAGTGGTCCTGTGAAGCCAAAACCCATCCTGATTGGTAGAGGGTGCTGGGAAGAGTTATTAGAGGGTTTACATGACACTCTTTGCTTCTGGTCATGTGTCCATCTTGACCCCAAAATTAATTCCCTAGGGAACTGGACCAGTGGGTGGGCAAGGCCTGCAGTTAGATTGATGATAGGACCCTTATACTACTATCATAAATTTCAATGGAAAGTTGCATGTGAAAAGACTTTGGCACTGGCTCCTCACTTTACCAGTTTTCCTTTATAGCTTAGTACCTTTATTTAAAATTACTTTAATGAAATGATGACTGTGATGGGTTGAGTCACAGATATCCCTTTGAGACTGTCACGAGAATCACAGGTCCGATGATGCATACCCAAGGGAGGAAGGACAGAACCAGGTGGACCGTTTTAGCAAATAAAAAATATTTATTTATAACAATGATGAATTTATAGTATTTATTCTAAGATTTTAATAGACCGTGTTAATAAAGAATTTACAGTATTTATTATATTTATTCTACGATTTTTAGTTAAACGTGTCAGAGATATAAGGATGGGAATGGCAAGGGGAATAGTCTCTATTCTAAAAATATCCAGCTACACTAATTAAATAACAGTGATAACTACAAACTCTATGTACTACCCAAAACAACTACAACACTAAGCTTATACAACAAGAAAAAATCAAATCATACATACCAACTTACACAGCACACGGAACATTTCAAAGATATCAGTTCGGTTGCGAAGGCCTTGGTTACGCCCGAGAGTCGGGGGAGGTGGCTGGTCGGTTGAAGTATACGGGATGTATATGGGAAGGCACACGAACGATGGTACGTGTGTTGTGAAGACCTCCTCAAGCGAACTGTGCGATGGGTATTCATTCCCAAATCTGCACATCGCTTTCCTGCACTTGCATATTACCATATATGGCCCAATGCTCACCAAGTGGGGGGTCTGTGTTGCAGGGGTTGGGCTGAAACTGAGCAGGTTACATGTGACCAGGTACGCACCGCAGTTCTCAAGCCAAGGTGAGGGGTGGGAGAGTCTGAGGCTATTTTCCCCATTTCACACCTTCCCTTTTTCTAAAGGCAATGGTATGCAGGAAGGGTGTGGCCGGTTTCTCCCAAGGAGTACTGCAGCCCACTATAGCAAGAGTGGCCTGGCCAAACTTTTTTACTGTGAGGGCAGTTTTTTTTCTAACAGAGACTAACACCAGTCACTTGATGGGCTGATCATACTAATGAGCCCTCCTACCTGCTTTTTGGGGTACCCCACCACTTTGTCCTGCAGAGCCAGAACCTCTGGTTTCCCCCAGCAAAGGCATGGCGTTGGAGTTAAAGCCTACAGCAGAGCAACACAAACCCTGTGTACAGCTCAGGGAGGGCTCAGTCACAGAGACTTGACATAGCACTCAGATGTACGGTTCCTATGGGATAAAAACTCCAGATAAATCTATCTTCCCCCTTTATCAGTGAGGTAGACCTATGCACAACTGCTGTCCTCCCCAGTGCCGTAACAATTATTTACACTGGGTTCATTACTAATTAAAAGTGATTTTATTAAGTATAAAAAGTAGGATTTAAGTGGTTGCAAGTAGTAACAGACATATCAAAGTAAACTATTAAGCTAAAATAAAACACATCACCTAAATCTAGTACACTAAAAGAAGTTGTTACAAATCATAACTTTTCACGCTAGTTCTTATTTCAGGTGAAGACTTTTCAGGCTAGAGCTTTGTTCAGTTTCTCCCACATCTGTGGAAAAGTACAAAATTCAAGATGGATTCTGGTCACATGTCTTTGTAGGACCAACCATATTTCAGGCTTACCAGAAAAACAAGACTATTCCTGATCATTGAGCACCGAGGAGCACCCCTACCCATATACAAAACACATAGTCGCATAGGGCACCATAAAATGTGGAGTACCAAATTGCCCCAAATTTCATGGTGCTCTACATAGCCTTGTGCTGTGTATGGGCTCCGATGGCCCCCATCCTCATCTACCATCCTCCTGACCCCCCATCTTAGTGCCAGTCTAACAGCACCCAGCTCCAGCCCCTCACTGCTCGTTCGGCCGACCCATCCCCAGTCTCCCCCAGATCAGCACTGGTATGGCTGCCCCCTGCCCTATCCTCCAGCTGCCCCCCTACCCCAGTTAAGCTCCAGTCTGGCAGCCTCTTGCCCCATCCCCCATGCCCTGGGGCTCAGTGCTCAGCACCCAGCCCTGGCTCATCAGGAGGCAGTGAGCAGCCCTTGCAAGCAGGAGGACTCAGAAGGAGCAGGGGGCAGCTCCGCAGCAGGTGGCTGAAGAGAAGCGGAGCTTTCCCTTTAAAAGTGCTCCTTCTCTCTGCTGACTTCCTGCTGCTACTCCTGAGTCCTCCAGTCCACATCTCCCTGCCAGCCATGCACCAGGTTGCCAACTCTCCTGGACTGGACGTCACTGCAGTAAATGGCATATAGTCCATCTGGCCTGGGAGAGTTGGCAACTTCTTTCCCCCACAGCTTTGGTCCCCACCCTAAATGTGGAGCAGCTACTACTCCCCCACCTCTCCGGGGGGTGGGGAAGTGTTACCAATGCTGGACTGGGTAGGGCAACAGCACTGGTAGGGACTGCCCTGTGAACACTAGCCATTAAATTGCTTGGGTAGTGCTAACACAGCACATCTATATATAAAATGGGTTTATACTTCATATTTCTAATATCATATATGAAAATGATACATGCACACAAATAGAATGTACATGTTCAGCAGATTACAAGCTTTTCAATGACAGGTTACATGCCACATTTATGTACATTCAAAACATATTTCTATAAAATATGTGTGTACATCACAGTGACAAATTATTTAAACAGGAGAGTAAAGTGCTACAAGGATCAGATCCCATAGATAAGTGTGTTGTGAAGCTAAAATAATTGTGAATCTCTAAGTACCTTACAAATAGCAGATGGAAGTTGCTGTAGAAGAGCAAAAATTTGTTTTCCAAAGAACAAAAAATATATTTGAGTGTTTTGATCCAGATCTGATGCAAATTTTGACCCAGATCTTTTCACTTTATTAATACAGGTTATGCCACTGCAGGTAATGCAAGGTCTCTAATATAGTTAAGTGACCATGATTTGTCTATTTATCAGGATTTTTAAAATACGCAGCTAGGTTTAATTAGCACTGTGAATCCAGCAATATAGCTTTATGAGGGAGAGCAAAAAATAACTAATTAACTAGAATATTTTTAAAAAATCTCTAAAATTATCCAAAATGATTACTAAAAAATAAAATTAATGCAAAGAGTTTAAAATCCAATATCTGACAGTCATCTTGGTCTAGGAAAAGATGTTGCATTCCACTGGTATAAAAAAACCCCAGTTTTTAGGTTTGCTGTTTCAAAAGGTTTGGACTATAACTGTGCCCCTGATTCAGCATTCAGAGGGGTAGCCGTGTTAGTCTGAATCTGCAAAAGCGGCGAGGTCTATAAGGTGCCACAGGACTCCTCGTCGCTTTTGCTGATTCAGCATTGACTATTTCTCATCCTTTATAAGTATATCAGGTTTTATATGGGTGCTCACCCCTAATATCTAGGCACCTTCCAATTTTACAGGTTGATATACTGAGTTTTCTAATCTAAAGATATGAAAGGAACAGTGTGATGGAGTAAAAGGAGCTACATGCAGACAGGCAGGGAAGCTTTACCAAACATTCATCACCCTCTGAATTCTGTAAATAAGTACAGATTAGGTGCTTATTTAATTAATGGTGATTAATCTTATTGTCATCAGGCAGTTGATTTCCCTAGTAGGTGAATAAGGATCAGAATAAAAGATTATATATAGCACCTGGGACTGAACTGAAAGAAGGTAGGAGTGAGCTAGCAGAAGAGATGTGGTGGTAATAGTAAGGATTATTGTGGACATGTCTAAGAGAGACTGTTGGTGTGTATGTTTGGCTCTTAAAGACAGGATACTTGTAATTTTAGTTTTAAATGAAGTATGTTTTGAAAGTGTTTAAACTATAATTGAGATTTGTGTTGTGTAATTTACTTTGATGTATTCTTTTTCTTCCTGGAGGCCCAGCTGATATCAAGACCTTCTTTGTGCTAGATGCTGTACAAAAATACCGTTAAAGTTTCTGCTGCAATTAATTGTTTTGTAAACAAGACAGGGTGGACAGTTTGTAAGTGTGGTAACTCCCTCAGAGTCACTTAAGGAGTGTTTGGCAGAGCTGAGAATTGAACATGTATCTAAGTTCCAATCTAGTTAGCCACAAAATAATTTCTTTCTACTGTACTTATGTGGTGAGGGGATTCTAAGCAATAGAACTGGAAACATGATTTGGTATAGCCCCTATTTTCTACTTTGTTAGTGATATTTGGGTTACTTTAAAGTATCCATTGTGGAGTCTAGATTCCTAAGAGTCTCTTCTGTTCATTATGAGCTTTTACCTTTAGCTCTCATGCTGTTGGATTGTAGCTTTTGGCTTTGCTATCCAAGAGAGCATTTCTTAAAAGGGGAAAAAATGCATTTTTGTTTTTGAGTATATGGGTCCATGCTGAAATTTTGTTTGTCAGATTCTTCTAGTCTTTCAATGCCACAACTAAACATGAATTCCTTCTCCATGGCATGAATTGTCATACAAGCTGTTTCTCATAACTGTAGTAGTGCACCTCCCAGTTGCTTGTTGTAAGTCTGCCTCTTGATGCAGTTATTTCAAGTAGACTTCAGTTGGTCATGAAACACAGCAATATAGATTTAGAGTCAGATTCTGTTTTTCACCTTGTGTGTTCAGTTATATCACTGTAAAATGAATGTAAAATATTATCACCTGAGTTAGTAGGGTTTTGTATGATAAAGAACTATAGAAGGGGCAGGATGAATGCAGCCTTCTGTAATCAGAATTGATGCCCTGGGGAAGTGTGAATTACCTTTTCAATAGCTAGCCAGGCATTTAATTTGATCAAAACAACTTGGTAAAGGAGTTCATGTAGAAGTCTTTTCTTTCAGTGGGACCAAATTCCAGGAATTATAGTCCGTGTATCTGAAGAAGTGCTTTCACTACCCCTTGCCAGTCAGCTCTTATGACATGTATTTTTTTCATGTAGTTGGTACTAAAGCAAAATATGTATTTACCAATATAGTCTTTTTCACAGTGAGCATGTTCAGAAGACAGAATGGATCCAGGAGTACTACTATTTAAAACAAACAAAAAAACTGGTATAGAAGAATACTAGTAAGTGTTGCAGTCCAACTCACCAATAGTGTAGGTCAGCTTCTATTAGAAAAATTTGCCCCAGTGTAGGCACTGAAGCATATCTATACTATGCCACTGCTGTATTGATGCAAACCAGGGCTTGCAGTGGTTCAACATGTCTACATGAAAGGTTTACACTGAGGCAATGTAGACAGGGCCTATTGTTTACATGAAGTATCTTTTTTTTTCTACACCTTTATACTAAAACTACTGTTACCAGAAAAGTTTTTAAAAGCCCATATATGCTAAATTTTTAATATGCAACATGAAAAAATATTCAATAAAATGTTTAATAAAACAGGATCATGTGATCTTCAATTGCTTTAGGACAATTATAGAACTAACTGCTTTGTAAAACCTCATGTTTCAGGTCATAAACCAACCTATAATGGGGGGAGGGGAGCTCAGGATGATCCCCCCCCCCCCCCCCCCCACCCCCGCCATGGATGCTTTATTCAGCAATTGGCTGCTTGTACCAGTCTCTGAAGCAGCTGGTACTGGCCGCTGTGGGAGACAATACAATTCAAAATGGACCTGTGATCATCTGTTATGGCACTTGCTATGTAAATTGAGAGTTGTTTTTTGATTAAATTAATCGTGTTAGTGACATCTTCATAGTGCTCAATTGCCATGTAAAACAGATGAACAACACCTTCAAATGCGAAATAAGCACCAAGAGATTTTCATATATAGAGAACCATGTTTATTATAAACCAAGTTACTTTTCAAGACTGTTTTTCAATGATGCACTGTAGGGAGTCTTATATAGACTGAGTGTATCCGAGCAGTTTGGGCTGCTCCCAACAAGAACCCTGCAGATCTCTGCTTTATTATCCAAACCATGTTTGTGAATCCTTTGCACACGTGTGGTGTGTGCAGGGCTTCTCTGCCTGCCCTGTGCCTTGCTGTGATACAGCACTAGGGAGTTGAGCCTTGATCTTGCCCCTGCTTGTGCCAAGTGGTGCATCTCTGTAGGAGGGGGCTGCTCCAGCTGGGGCTGCTTCCCAATTCTTCAGGGGATGCTGCTGCCTTGCACAGGTCAGGGAGAGACCCACTTGAGTGCACAGAAGGGTAGGTTAACATGAGGCAACTTTGACCTAACTTTGTAGCGTGGCCCACAAGGCGCGAGTCTGGCCTAGGCGGGGCCTTTAATAGCAGGGAGGAGTGAGTGTGAGTGTATGGGGGGGGTGATTTGGAGCGGCCCCACGGCGGGCTTCGAGCGCGGCAGAGGCCGGGGCAGCTGTGGGCGTGCGGCCGGGCTCTGAGGCGCCGCTGGGGCCCCGCTCCCCTCAGGCTGCCCCGGCAGGGAGGGAGGCTGCCACGCCGGGCGGGAAGTGAGCTCAGCGCGCAGGAAATCCCGCCCGCCTGGCCTGTGTGGTGCTGCCGAGGGGCAGAGAAAGGAGCCTAGCGACCGAGCGGGGCTGGCGCCGGAGACCAGGGGCACAGTCATGTCTGACCAGGTAGGGCCCCTGGCGGCCGGGCCGAGGGAGCGAGCGGGGCCGGCCCGGCGGCCTCCCCTCCCCGCAATGGAGACGGGAGGAAGGGGGGCGAGCGGCGCTGGGTAGGGGGGCGCCCGGTGCCCCAGAGCGGCCCCCATCCCTGCGCCTCCTCCGCGGGGCTCCGCCTCGACCCCGGGGGAGGGGCCGGGATCTCGGTCCCCCGCTCCGCGGTGCCCTTGCCCCGTCTCTAGCCGGGGCTGCTGGAGCCGGCCTAGACCCCGGGCCATACCGGGGAAATCTCCCTGGGTGTCATTCGCCGCTGCCCCCGGCTCTGGCCTGCCCCGTGCCGCGCGGAGACGCAGCCACGGGGTTTGCAGCCTGGCTCGCCTGACAGCAGGACGGGTGGGCTGCTCGCTGCAGCCGGGCTCAAGCTTCTTTCCTGCTGGGTCTGTCCTCACTGCTTGTGCAGTGTCCCTAATTCACATCGCAGCCAGGCAGCCTTGGTTCAGTCCCGTGGCTTGCTCGGGTAACAGCAAGGACAGGCCTCGCATGCTAGTGTGTGCCGATGGATTCTGGCTTTAGCTGACACACTTTGCATCAACAAGAAAAATGTGGATTGTCATACAAGTGTTGTGAAACCTTGCTTGAGAAGCAATGGGTGGAATTAAAAACAAACAATGGAAATGCCTGGAAATGCTTCTGTAGCTTTATGAAACTATGCCCTGAAAATCAGTAAATAAAACTGGACAGAGAGGAAAGTGAAATTCAGGCCTCAACAAATCCTCACCATAGACCCCCTCATTACATGTTCCTACCATGTTGTTCCTACCAGGGTAGGCAGTACTTTTGATGGGGGAGGCACTCCGGGACTTTGATAAGTGATCAAGGGCTGCACTTTTCTATGATATTAAGAGAGGGGGTGTGGAGTCTGGGAGGGAGTTAGGATGAAGGAGGGATGTGACCTGGGGCAGGAGATTCGGGTACTAAGGGGTGGTGGTGAAGAGTTTTGGAGGGGGTTGGATGCAGGAGAGAGAGTTCTGACAGTGGTGCAGAGGGTTTAAAGGGCAGGGATGCAGAAAGGGGGCAGAGGGCTTGGGTTGTGATCTGGGGCAGAGAGTTGGAATATAGGAGGGGGTGGAGTGTCAGGGGTAGGCTCTGGTTGGGAAGTGCTTACTGTAGCGTAGGTGGTTCCTGGCCAGGTAGGCTTCCTTTCTGCTGCACTCCTGCAGGCTGTTCAAAGCAGCCACCTGTTGGAAGTGTCAGTGTACTTATTTCTAGCCAATGGAAGCTTCAAAGATTGTGCTGGGGGTGGGGGTAGTGCACGGAGACCCCTCCTGAGGAGCATGCTGAACAGAGATGCACACCTTGGCTATAGCAGCCGGCTGCTTTGAGAGGCTTCTAGGGTCGTGTCAGGCAGGAAGCCTACCCCTGTTGAGTTGCGGTATGCTGGCAGCCTAGAGTATGATGGTGTGCCTTACCCAACGCTTGGGCTCCATTCTGTCCACACTAGGGACTTCTTGTACCAAGGGTGGGCAAAAAGTCACAATTTACGTAGGTGGACTTTACCCTGAGGTCAAGCAAAAGTAGACTTAGTGCAAATAATGGCATTGCCTGTTGCTGCTAAGGGTTTACATTAGTAGAGCTGTGCAGGTGTCTGAAAGCTGATGGCTTTCATCAGAAAAAAATCCAACAAATAAAGACAGCTTCAGTAAAATGCAGAAAGTAAACTAGCAACATAAATGGAGGAGGGGGAGAGGAAATTATGGAACAGGTCCTGCAGATCTTTGTTCATGTATTTGTCTTTATTGATGTAAGCCATGCTGTTCTCATAAATGGAACTACTTGTCTGGGTAAGGACTATTTAAGTTGATAGAAAAAGGGTTTTCTGCTGCAAGCTAAGAACTCTTTTCCATTGGAATCTAATCTGATACTAGTAATAGTGATAAGGAGAAGCTGTTCAATGAGGCAACAGTGTTCCACCAAACTACTACATTTAACAAATCAGGTTCTAACTAAATTTGTTCAGAAAGGTGGCTGTGGGATAAAGGGGAATGTCCTCTCATGGATCAGTAACTTGTTGAAAGAAAGACAGGAAAGAGAGGTAAATAGTGGTCCCTCAAGAATCTGTAGTGGGACCAGTGCTGTTCAACATAGTCAGAAATGACTGGGAAAAGGGGGCTATTGTTGTGGCAAAGTTTGCTGATTATATACAATTTCTCATGATAGTTCATTCCAATGCAGACTGCAAAGAGTTACAATGGGATCTCATGAAACTGGGTGAGCAAGAAAATGGCACACCAAAATCTGTTAAATGCAAAGTAATGCACATGGAAAAGTATAATCTCAACTGTACCTATTAAAAATGTGGTCTAAATTAGCTGTTCACAATCAAGAAAGTGATCTTGGGGTTGTGGATAGTTCACTGAAAACTCATGATGAGTGTGCAGTCGCAGTCAAAAAAGCTAACCACTAAGAAAGCATAGATAAGAAGACAGTACATATAAATCCATAGCACACCTATTCTGTGAATACTGCTTGGAGTTCTGATCACTGCATCTCAAAAATGATATTAGAATGGGAAAAGGCATGGAGGATGACAAACGACTGAAGATGTGGAACAGCTTCCATATGAGGAGAGAGTAAAAAGACCAGGACTACTTATCTTAAAAAAGACAAAACTAAGGGGAATATGAGTGAGGTCTATAAAATCATGAATGGCATGGAGAAAGTGTATAGGAAATTGTTATTTATTGCTTCACATAACAAAAATGAGGAGTGTGTGTTATTCAATGAAAATAATAGGCAGCAGGTTTAAAACAAACACACAAAGTCAACCTGGGGAATTTGTGGCCATGGCATGTAGCAAAGGCCAGAAGTGTGGCTGGGTTCAAAAAAGAATTAGACAAGTTCATGGAGAATAGGTCCATCAATGGTGAATAATCAAGTTGGTTAGCACTCTCATGGTGTGGGCCTCTATGACCCTCTTGACTGCCAGGTGCTGGGACTGGACTATGGGATTGATTGCTCAATAATTGCCCTATTTTGTTCTTTCCCTCTATAGTATCTGGCATTGGTCACTGTCAGAAGATAGGATACTGTGCTAGATGGACCATTGATCTGACTCAATATGACCATTCAGTTAAGCCACATATCTTTTACTTATTCAAGGCTGCTTTTCTGTAATCCTTTGTTATGCCTCAAGTCTGCAAAGATTTATGCAGATACTTAACTTTCTGCAATTTTACTTCAGTGGAAGCATTTGCAACCCATAAAGTTTAGCATTCATGTAAGTGCTTGAAGAAAAGGGCCGTACAGTATGACAAACATGTAAACACATGCTGAACTTTTACTTTCGGTTAAATCAGTTGAAGTCCATGACTAATTGACAAGAGTTAAACATGCATTCATGATAGAGGGAATGGGATTTAAAGTGTGCATCTTTCCATACAAATGTTGTTAGGAGAAAGTCTTGTTTTTCCAATCTTGTGCTGGAAATAGTTGTTTCTGAGGACCTTGTCCTCCAGGGATATAATCATTTTGTTAATGGCAATTACAGCTATCTTAATATAAACAGTGGGATATTATCAGTTTAATTATCTTCTCCTCCTGTTGAAAATCTTACTGATAGTGAAGAAAAAAGCTGGGTTAGGAGAGGATATAAGAGGCTTATGGGTCCTAAATAACAATCCCAGAATATAGGGAACATAGTCACAAAGGGGTTGTGTGTGTAGATTGTACAATCCCCCCTTTTATTAAACCAATCTAAAAAACCAGATTTATGCAAGAATGAATCCACATAATATTGTCTTCATGTAGCTTTTCTTTTAGCTAAAATATTTCCAACTGTTAGGAATAAATTTATGTATTCTGCCTAAACACCACTTGTTTGCTAACTGTCAGTATTGGTATATGCAGGGCTCGACAAATAATGCAGTCTACTCGCCTGTGGTGAGTAGATTGCAACCTGGAAGAGCTGGGTTGGGGTAATCTGCGCATGCGCAGATCGCCGGACAGCGCGGCTGGTGAGCGGGACTCGCCACGGGTCAGCAAGCCCTGGGTACAGGCAGTCCCTGGATTACGTACAAGATAGGGACTGTAGGTTTGTTCTTAAGTTGAATCTGTATGTAAGTCGGAACTGGCATCCAGATTCAGCCGCTGCTGAAACTGATCAGTTTCAACAGCGGCTGAATCTGGACACCAGTTCTGACTTACATACAGATTCAACTTAAGAACCCCAGGAGTCCCCAAGTCAGCTGCTGCTGAAACTGATCAGCAGCTGATTCCAGGAAGCCCGGGGCAGAGCAACTCTGCCTTGGGCTTCCTGTAGTCAGCCGCTGGTCAGTTTCAGCAGCGGCTAACTTGGGGACGCCTGGGGCAGAGCAGCTCGGGTGCTGCCGGGTTGGTCCAGTAGCGCCGAGGAGCGGTGCTGCAGGACCAACTGGCAGCGCCCCACCTGCTCTACCACAGGCCCCGGGCTTTGCTCCACGTCTCCCTGGTCTGCTGTGGGGGGGCACTAGCTGCGTTCCCCCCCGCCCCCCAGCAGACCAGGGAGACGCTGAGCAAAGCCGCGGAGGACCCGGCCGGACCCGCGACACTTCCAGCTGATCTGGAAGCGGCCGCGGGTCTGGCCCCAGGTCCTCTGCCGCTTTGCTCCCCGTCTCCCTGGTCTGCTGGCTCCCCCAGCAGACCAGGGAGACGGGGAGCAGCTTTTCTGGCCCGGGAGGTTGCGGGCGGTGGGACCAGGCGTCCCGCCGCTCCAGTCCTCCGGGGCGAGAAAATCCCCGTTCGTAACTGCAGATCCGACATAAGTCGGATCCGCGTAACTCGGGGACTGCCTGTATATGTACTAATTTTATAATTACAATTCTAAAATCATGTTTTTGAAACTTTGTGAGCTTCACTTTTCATCTATTACAAATAATTTGTTAACAAATGACACTGCTACATTTGGTGGTATGTTTTGTGGTTCCTTCCGTTAGTTGCAATGATAAATACTTGGTGCACTCAGCACTTTTCATCCATGGACTTCAAACTGTTTTACAAGTTCTAAATAATTACATCTCATGACATGTGAGAGGTTGGTATTAGAGCACCTTTTTTAATGCTGCTTAGGAACTCTTAGTAAAGCAGAGGCTGCAGGATCTTTTTATGGCCCTAATGAAGTCTGACTGTGATTCAGAAATGGTTTTACAGTACAAGCTTTTTTTTATCTAGCACTTCTCCACTGATAAGCTCAATAAATTGGCATTTTTGATCTGCATAGAAAGTCTGGCTTTATAGTGTGATTAGTGTAGAGCTGGCTGGAGCATTGGTGGAACCATGGGGCATGTTCTGGGAGGGAGCTTGGGAGCAGGGATTAGGGTACGGGCAGTACTCTTTTTTTGTTTAAAAAAAAAAAAGTGCTGGTACTCCAGGGGAAAAGTTGTTGAGCTCTGAATGGAGGTGCCAGTACTGCATACCGGGCAGTACCATCACAAAAAAAGCACTGGGTGCAGGAAAGGTTTGGTGTCCAGATGGGGGTACACTCCCCTGCGGCAGCACCGCAAATGGCTCCCTGTTGTTGCTGGAGGAGGCATGGTGAGGTGACTGTGCAGGCGTGCTAACTCCATTCCCACTTCCCAAGTGCTGACTACATGACTCGCAGCACATTGGCTGTAAAGCCATGGCTGTTGGAGTTGTGGGGGTGGTGCCTGCAGAGGGAGGCCACGTACCTGCTTGCAGCAGAACTGACTGGTTGCATCTCCACCGGGAGCAGTAGGGATGGGGAGCTGCTTGAGGAGGCAGTGAGCATCTGGCAGCACATGCCTGAACCCAGGCCCAGTGCATGTGCCCCACAACCCCCCATGACCCTACCCCACACTCCAAAACCTTTCCTTTTAGTTAGCCAGCATTTTTAATTTACTGGTAGCTTCCCCCCGCCCCATTTGTCCAGCATGCTGGATATACAAGGGATTTTACTATATTTCACATTTTTATTTTTACTGTGAAGTGGAAATTTCTTTCCTAGTATGATAGTGAGTACCAGTCTTGTAACTGCATGTTAAGTGGTAGAGATTTGAACATGAATTGTTGATTTTGAAATGTTTAATTTACAAAATCTACCTAACTCTGCATATTTTCTTTAATTTCCATCCATTTTTTTCCTTTCTTTTAACCGGTTTGGGGTGTAATGAATCTAACCTGAGTGTATCTTTGTGACATCCTGGTCTTCTGATCTCATAAATTCCTTTATCTTCCTACTGGCCCCTTTTCTCATTGCATTTGGCATGTGCAGCCTTAGTTGCCTAGAGTTGAGGACAAGAATCAAGTCACCTAGGGATCATTGCTTTCCCTTCATATCAACCAAGGAGGGCAGTCATAGAAGTGATTTTGCTACTCTACACTCAAGAGCATGAACTTTGTGATACCCCTCACAAGAGCTCAAACTCTGGTGAGGAGAATTAGAACAGCTACTGGAGATAATCTGAATCCTCCGGGTAGTGAAGTTCACTCTTAGTAGGACAGCAGGCTGGCTTGCAAACTGGTTCTTTTGCAAAGGGAACAGAGAGGGTGCCTAGCATTAAGTTGTGTTATGCTTTATTGGGTGTGCGGAGATTAGTATGTCTCCTCTTCTGGCAAATTATTCTATCCAGAGTTCAAGTGCTAAAAATGTTATCTCTGCAAATCTTTTCTATACTCACAGGAGAGCAATTGGCCACTAGATGAAAGAGGTCCATGATCTAGGTCACCAGAAATTGTCTTTTGGTCTTTTTCTAGCCAAGAATGTGATCCAGGCTACCCTCTCACTCCTACAAGTGGTCTTATGAAATTGGAGTTGAGGCATGTTAGTGTAGCAGTAGGCAGTGGGCGGGGAGAATTGGTAGTGAGCGTGGAAGTCTTTATTGCCCAGAAGAAATTCTGGCATTGAGGAATGACAAAACTTTGATATTCATCTTGCTGAGCAACAGCATGCTGAAGAATGGTGGTTGAAATCTTCCTCTCTGAAGCCTGAATTTATGCAGTGACTAGAGGTGTAGCTGTAACCTTGTTCCATGCTATAATACATCAGATTCATCAAAATGTTCAAAACTTTAGGTCTAGCCTAAAATATGCAATGATAGGTAAGATGGGGCTGGATGTAACCAAGTCTTTGCCTTACATCTAAACTGTCAGTAATTAATATGAAAACTCTTTTGTTTAATGTACTCATTTTGTGTATTATTCAATGTATTTCACTCCTGCAGAAGACCTTATTGTGCCAGAGTTCATATATCAAACTTGCCTATAAAATGTTTCCTGTTTCTAGTTAGAGACATTATAGTTTATAATGTACCAGATACAAGCTATTAATTAGGGGTGCTGTTTATATGAGCGGTCTGCTCATTCTTTGAAAGTGATGGTAACTTGTGGTAAAACTTTACACACTGATACTATTATACCCAACAAAATCCCTTTATTTCTGCTTCTGTTCTAGCATATGGACAAAGATCTCTTAGTATTGCTTTCTTCATATTTCTCTTTCTGAGCTTATTTCAGTTGAGTTAAACTGGTGTAAAATTCCATTCTTTGTTTTTGTTTTCTAATTCCTCCCTTCTTTCATCTGTTCCTCTTTCTAAAGGACTACTGAGCATCGCTGGTTAGTACTGAGTCACTGGTGTGGTGCTGATTCAGTGTAATAAGGGAGAGATGATTGTACTATCCAATGAAAACTGTTAAGTGAAACTTATCAGTATCCTTGTGGAATTTTTTTTTTCAGGAAGCAAAACCTTCAGCTGAGGACTTGGGAGATAAGAAAGAGGGAGAATACATTAAACTCAAAGTCATTGGGCAGGTGAGTTTTTACATAATCGGTTATTTTCATAGTTGGCTGCATACAGTTTGCAGATAGATCATTTATCTTAATTATACACATGAATTCCAGTACCCTAACAATTACTTGATGAGGCGTATCTCCCCAAAATTACTCTCCTGTTTACGAGTTGCTAATGGTAGCTCTTAGTACAGCTCTAGGTGCCTCAAATGTTAATGCAAAATGCAGGACAATGTAGCACTTTAAAGACTAACAAGATGGTTTATTAAATGATGAGCTTTCGTGGGCCAGACCCACTTCCTCAGATCAAATAGTGGAAGAAAATAGTCACAACCATATATACCAAAGGATACAATTTAAAAAAAATGAACACATATGAAAAGGACAAATCATGTTTCAGAACAGGAGGGGTTGCGGGGGGGGGGGGGGGGGAGAGGAAAGAAAGTGTCTGTGAATTGATGATATTAGAGGTGTTAATGTTAATCAAATGTTAATGAAATGTATCCTTTCAACTCCTTTGTGAGTGAAAAGAGTAGTGTTATCCATGTTTTATAGATCAGGGAATTGATGACTAGATGAGGTCATACCGGAAGTCTGTACCAGCTGGTTTTAGATAATGCTGGGCAGGGACTCAGGTTAAGCATGAGAGCATCTTTCCTCTTAGACATGGAGGGGGGTGAAGGTGCCGGTGGTGGTTTACTTAACAGTTTGTGGGAATTGAGCTTAATTACCACTGTAGCCAGCAACTTCTCTCTGAAGATAAAGACTGTAATTTTTAGTAATGCAGGGAGGACCTTCATGAGCAATTCTGTGTAAAGCCACAGAGTACTGTGGGAGCTACTGGTTCACTTAAACTCTCTTAATCTTAGGAATTTTAAGACTGTATTAGCCTGGCATCTTTGTGCTGGTTGGAATCTGAGGGCCAAATTTAGTCTAGGCATAAGGTGGTACAACTCCAGTTAGCTTAATTAGAAATTGTAATGACTTACATAAAGGCTGATTATGGCCCAGTGATGCAGATCTTTCAGGAGCGCTTTCCTGCCAACAAAATGAAACCTGCTCACTGGGGATGGAAGTATTTGGTTAGCAATAGTACTGACAGACAACGTTCACACATGCTGACTTTCAGCAACAGGGCTGTGTCGACAAAGACTTGTCTCTCTAAATTGCATAGTGCAGACATACCCTCAGACACTTGCATTTGTAGTCATTTTGTCAGTAATATATCTCTTTTAGGTCTATGGAAGAACAAATCCTTTACACCTTCTCTTTAACCTACTATTATATTGCTGAGAGAGCATGTTTACAGTGGTAGACACGCTAAATGAGTAGGGATTTATTATGTATTTTGAAGTGCAGTCTTAACTTGCTTCTCTCTGGAACTTGAAAGCAGAGATCTGCTGTGTACAGCTATTTTTAATAGGTAGTTGAGAGGATAAAGACAGATAGGCTTTTTAATGTTTTTTTAAATTCAAAATGTCTTTAGCAAATCATGAGCCATGTCATACCACCATGGAAATTCTGCCTAATGTGCTGTAAACTCTCTAATAGGATAACTTGTTAAGCTTTACTGCAATAAAGTATGAAAATTAAAATCTGCTTCAAACAAAGCAAATAGTTATCAAAAGGGGTAACCTCTCCTGTTCTGTTCTCAGGACAGCAGTGAAATTCATTTCAAGGTGAAAATGACGACACATCTCAAGAAACTTAAAGAATCATACTGTCAAAGACAGGTTTGTGAAACAATGATCCTATTCTATTGAAAAAGCACTTTTACTCTCCTTTTCTTCCCTTTCCCAACTGAAGGGATCTGCTTGGACAGATGAACTCATGTCAGATCTCTGTTCACCAGTGGGATAGTCTCAAAAACAAGAGCTCAAATACAGTGGACCTCCTAATTAGGTTTGATAATCACTAGCATTCATTTGGGATAGCATGATGTAGACTTTGTCCTGCTGTAATACATTCAAATTATTTGTTGACATTTTTTATATGCTCATGCATGCACTTAAAGACCTTTTACTATCAATGTGAAATATATTTAGAATTCTAGAATATTTTTGCTGCTGTGTGGGAGCAGATTTAAACCTACAACTGCCAGTATTAATATGACAATAAATTGACAATGTGACTATTAAATTCAGTGCATTAACGCTCTGTGTAGGTAGAAGAGGTTAACAACGAGGTGGCTAAGTTGGATATGATAAATTGCTTTTCGGCTGATCTACCTTGAATAGTATGAAGAGTTACAAAGGGATCTCTTGCCCAGGGTGATAGGGCAAGAAAATGGCACACACAAATCCGTCTTGATCAATGTAAGGTTAATGCACATGGGGAAACAGAATCTCAACTATACCTATACTTATGCCAAGTATACCTATACCTGTACTTAACTTCCTAACAGTCAGGGTGATTAAACACTGGAATAAATTGCCTAGGGAGGTTGTGGAATCTCCATCATTGGAGATATTTGAGAGCAGGTTAGACAGATATCTATCGTGCTTGATCCTGCCGTGAAGCCAGGCAACTGGCCTTGATGCCCTCTCAAGATTCCTTCCAGTTCTAGTATTCTATGATTCTATAAGATTATAGGGCCTGTACTAGCTTTCTTTTTCTCAAGAAAAATCTTGGTGTCATTGTAGATAATTTTCTGAAAACATCTGCTCAGTGTGCAGCAGCAGTCACAAAAGCTAACAACGAACCATTAGGAAAGAGATAATAAAACTGTAAATATCATAATGTTGCTATATAAATCCATGCTGCTTCCACATCTTGAATCCTATGTGTAGTTCAGATCACCTCATCTACCCCTCCCCCCCCAACAAAAAAAAGAGAGAGAGAGAAATGGAAAAGGTACAGAGAAGGGTAACAAGTGGTTAAGGGTATGGTACAAGTTCCATACAAGAAAAGATTAAAAAAATTGGGACTGTTCAACTTGGGAAAAGAGGTAAATAATGAGGAATATGATGGAGGTCTATAAAATTATGAATTGTATGGAGAAAGTGAATAAGGAAAAGTTCTAACCCTTCACATAACACTGACCATCTGATGAAGTCAGTAGACAGCGGGTTTAAAACAAATAGAAGGAGGAGCTTTGTCACATGGTAAGAATATAAGAATGGCCGTACTGGGTCAGGCCAAAGGTCCATGTAGTCCAGTATCCTGTCTGCTGACAGTGACCAGTGCCAGGTGCCCCGGGGGGGGGGGGGGTGTGTGTGGACCGAAGACAATGATCAAGCGATTTGTCGCCTGCCATCCTTTTCCAGCCTTTGACAAACAGAGGCCAGGGGCACCCATTCGTTACCCCCTGGCTAATAGCCTTTTATGGACCTAACCTCAATTTATCTAGCTCTTTTTAAAACTCTGTTATAGTATGGCAAGGAGTTCCACAGGTTGACTGTGCGCTGTATGAAGAAGAACTTTCTTTTATTAGCTTTAAACCTGCTATCCATTTAATTTTATTTGGTGACCTCTAGTTCTTATATTATGGGAACAAGTAAATAACTTTTCCTTATTCACGCTCTCCACACCACTCATTATTTTATATACCGCTCTCATATCTCTCCCCCCCCTCCCCCCCTCCTCAGACTCCTCTTTTCTAAACTGGAAAGTCCCAGTCTCTTTAGCCTCTCCTCATATGGGATCTGTTCCAAACCCCCTAATCCCGTGGTCACCAACCAGTAGATCGTGATCTACCGGTAGATCTCAGGGGCTCCAAGAATAGCTCTTGAGCCCTCTCTGAACTGTGCACCTGCGCAGTGCATTTACATTAGATTTCCTCGTGTAATGTAGGTGGGGCTTCAAGGAAGGGGCGGGGCAGTAGATCTTCACCTGTTCTAAGACTTAAAGTGGTCTTGGGTGTAAAAAGGTTGGAGACCACTGCCCTAATCATTTTAGTTGCCCTTTTCTGAACCTTTTCTAGTGCCAAAATGTATTTTTTGAGCTGAGACCACATCTGAATGCAGTATTCAAGATGTGGGCGTACTATAGTTTTATATAGGGGCAGTAAGATATTCTTTGTCTTATTTTCGATCCCTTTTTTAATAATTCCTAGCATCCTATTTGCTTTTTTGACTGCTGCTGCACACTGCATGGACGTTTTTAGAGAACTATCCATGAGAACTCCAAGATCTCTTTCCTGATTGGTTCTAGCTAAATTAGCCCCCATCATATTGTGTGTGTATATATAGTTGGGGTTATTTTTTCCAATGTGCATTACTTTACACTTTTCCACATTAAATTTCATTTGCCATTTTGTTGCCCAATCACTCAGTTTGGTGAGATCTTTTTGAAGTTCTTCACAGTCTGCTTTGGTCTTTACTATCTTGAACAGTTTAGTATCATCCCTATGGTACAGTCAACATGAACTGTTTATGGAGATTCTAGTCTAAGAGAAACTTCAGTTGGTTGAGGGGTGGAGCTCTTGAACCATTTGAAATAGGTTCACAAGAAATATAGCACCTTTTGACAAGTCAACAGCTTCTGACAAATACCAAGTTCTTTGTGCACAGTTCTGTATTGGAGATCTCCTCTTCTAGTGGTGTTAATCATTAATTAATACTTGTGAGCAGTGGTTAGCTGAGGAAAAGCCAAAATGTCTGTTTTTTGAAAAGGAAAATAGTTTTGACTAGCCCTCCTGTAGGAGAGGATAAGGCTTCTGTGGAAGGCCTCTGCCTGCTCAGGGGTAGAAAACATATGAGTCTATTGGACTCTTTCACAAAAATCCTGTTCTTAATTAAGTTAGTCATTATGTCAGAGCCTTTTTAAATCTGAAAGTACTGGGGAAATTAATACACAAAAGCACTATGTTGTGTTTAAAGCCGCCCCCCTACACATCTAATCAAAAAGCTAAGGTGTCTGTTTATATGCCCTCTGTTTTTCCACTAGCACAACTACCATACATCACAAACAATGCATCACCATTTTCTCATTCCCATTAGGGATTCCAGTCTTCCAGCTCCCCTTTTCCCAGATATGAGTGAGTGATTTCTCCCCTCCCCCTAACCCATGCAGAAAGGATGGGGGAAAGAAGTGTAGTTAGTTTGTGGGGATGCTGGGTGTGGGAGGATTTGAGAAATGGGGGTGCTGGAATGCACATTGACCGTAATACTACCTAATTCCTGATACCAAAAATATTACGAGTGTTAATTTGCAGGTCAGAAGAACCCAACTGGACTTTCAGTTAGGTAGAGTTTGCAGAGTGGAAAGGATTCAAAAACCACTCTCTTTGCTTATAAACTGGACAAACTTCCTGTGGTGGTGATTGATGACAAACATTAAAATAAAATCCTTACATATGTTTTATTAAACATTTGTGTGGCTTGTTTGTAGGGAGTTCCAATGAATTCGCTCAGGTTCCTCTTCGAGGGTCAGAGAATTACTGATAATCATACCCCCAAAGAGGTGAGTTTCTTTCCTTATTAGAAGAAGGCAATTGGCAACTTAAACAATGCACCCCCAGGACAATTAAAAAAAATCAGACTCTGCTTTGTATGCTAAGGATTTCACTGTTCACCCTAACCTCTGTTATCTGCAAGGTTTTATTGCAACAAGTATAAGTGCTCATCTTTAGGGGAGAGGGGTGGGGAAACACATGTATCTTGTTTTCTGTTTGCCATCCGTATCAAGATTGTACTGTAATTGTTGCATACATTTCTTTCTGGTACTGTAGTAGTTATGAACTGACCTTTGGGACACTGCCTGTGAGAGATGCAGTGCTGATCTGATCATCTTTTGGGGAGATTTGAAAACAAACTTGAAAACATTAGGTATTGGTTGTAGTTTCTGAGGTGGAAGTCCTTTGTTTGTAACCAAGTAAACTACACACTCATAATCATTATGCGATTGGTACACAATTGCATGACCGTAATGGAACAGCTGCACAAGAATAAAGTTCAAGAAGTTGTAAAAAAAAAAAAAAAAAAAAAAGCCGGTCAACTTTGAGATCTGGAAAATCATTTGGGCTTACCAGACACTGCTGCTGACTCCAAACTAGATGTACTGCAAAGATGAAACAAGTGGAGAGCATGGGGTTAGGACTAGGTAATGTTGTTGGTGTTGGCTAATAAGGTATAGTGGCAAGACTATTTTCCTACTGCTTTTATTCTGTTGAGGAAATATGACTGGGCAAAGTAGTAAAATCTTTAACATGCTTGTCCAGGAGCTGCTGTGCATTCAGAACAACTGATTTATAACAATTTTGTGTGATTGTGATTGTGTTTTTGTTTTTTTTTCCCCTGTTCTCACAGCTGGGGATGGAGGAGGAAGATGTGATTGAAGTTTATCAGGAACAGACGGGGGGTCACTCGACAGTTTAGATTCTTCTGATTCTTTCTCCCCCCCCTTCCCCTTACTCCTTTTTTATTTTTAAATAATAGTTCTTTTGTAATGTGGCGTTCAACACTGAACTGAAACTCGCACCCCACCTCTGGGAATTTATTTTCAAACATCTGGTATCTTGAATTCTCGTGCTCATTATATACTATCATTTCTGTTTTCATTGTGCTGAACTCTTGTGATCCAGCTGCAGCCCTGCTCCCTTCCCCCTTCCTTTTAAAATTACATGTATACACATGCATTTGTATGTTCACTAGGATCGTGCGTTTCAGGCACGAAGGTTAAGATCTGCCAGGTGGGTAAATGTTCCTCATGACTTCCACAGCAGCCCCGAAGTTTTGATGTGTGACTGTTTCACTCCTGGACTATAACTTTCTGTGGGAGATGAAGTTTGTCAGAGAACTAAACAGTGGAGAAGTTGTGGGTCCATAATTCAGGGAGATTTTCCTTAAATTGTGCTGGTGGCCCAGGAAAGAAGACTGTCCAGTTGAAAATGGAAAAGATAGAACTGGTGTCATCTGTACCTTACTCCAGAGATGGCTTCACAGAAGACACAAAATTGAAAACCTTGTTTCTTAAATTTTGGCAGAAGAGCCCAGAAAAGTTCTAACTTTCAAATAGCAATTGATACACAGATATTCATACAAGAGTGTACACAGCAGGCAACTGGTAGTATTCTGATACTCTTTGTACATTTTGACCTGGGACATGGGTTTTGAATGGACATTGTGTCTGTACCAGCTTCATTAAAATAAACAAGATAATACAATTTTATAAAC
Organism: Pelodiscus sinensis; assembly: GCF_052426305.1. Taxonomy (NCBI): domain Eukaryota; kingdom Metazoa; phylum Chordata; order Testudines; family Trionychidae; genus Pelodiscus; species Pelodiscus sinensis. The sequence continues at coordinate 58,201,209 of NC_143058.1, forward strand.
ATAACAATTTGTATTTTCTTTTCAAATATTTGGAGATGAAAGCAAGAGAGCAACTGGAAAATGATAATACACTGGATATGCCTATCTACTAAATATTGATCAAAGCCAGTAAATATTACATTCTAAAAACATATTCTCTAAACTAGAATTCTGTTCCCTGCTCACTCCAAGTATTGAACAATAATTTTTATAGTTATGTGCATTCCTTTCTCTTGAAGCTATTAACTGTACTTGTAAGATGATGAAAATATATATACTTGTAGTTTCAGCTTGGATTCTAAAATTAGAGGTTAGATTGAAACCTGTAACTTGGAAGGGAAAGTTGAAAGAAAACAGACTTAAAAAAACAAAATAAAAAAGTTAACCTTTTTCCTCTAGATCACTGCATCACATATGGTCTAGTCAGTAGTGCCCTGATGTAATTACTATCTGATGTGTGAATGGAGTCCTGTCTAAAATGAGTTGTGGGCTCACTGCAGTTCCTCACTAGGGATGTTAAAAAGTGGGTTTTTTTTGTTTTTTTTTATAAACTGTGTGTAAATGCTGTTTATCAACAGCAGTTACACGCAGGGAAGGGAGGAGGTGGTGGCTCTGCAGGAGCCGGTGCTTAAAAGCCGGCTCCCCTTGAGCACTGGCTCCCGCCTGGTACCCACACTGCCTCTGAGAGGGGCTTACATATAACGGTGAAGGTTAACTCGTGAGCCCAGGCTCATCAGTTAATTGTTTAAATGAATACACTGTCTCATCCCTATTCCTCACCAGGTATCCTCATCTCAGGAGGTTACCACCATTGTGGGGTACCTGCTTGGGCAGTCTCAACAGTGCATCATAGAATTACGAATGGTCACACTCAATGTTATATTCAGATGAGTCTTAGGGCTCAGCAAGGAGGTGAATTGGCTGGATAGTGTAGAAAAATACATTACTCTGCCCATGTGACATTCAAATAGGACTTGAGAGTGTAGGTTTTTACATCAAGTGCTTGGTGAAAACTCAGTTAACAGTAAAACATTTTTGCAAAATGGCATATTTGTATTGCAGAAATCGCAGATGGGTTTTGAGTTTTTTATGGAGCTCACTGTAAAGTTATACGTGCTTTTCCTTTCATGCTAGTGGTTTCGATGTCCTGTTTCCCATGTATTAATACACTGCTTTTGTACTCATAGCTGCACTAAACAATCTCTTTTGAAGATTAAAATTTTGGTTTAGTAAAGTCAGAAAATATGGATTTTTTTTTTTTTTTTTTTTTTAGTGTTGTGTTTAACCAAATGATTCCTAGAAGAAAAATGACATTGAAAATGGAAGGGAAGAAATAATCACACCAGAATAATGTATGTTGGAGCAAAATACTGTTTTCCAGAATACCAAATATCGCTGTCTTAAGTATGTATATTGCCTCAGTTACAACAGGATCTGAGTGCTTCTCCAACTTTCTAATAAATGCAGCCTCACAGGGTATGTCTAGCCTGCATCCCTCTGTAGGCAGAGGGATGCAGATTAGGCAGGTTGACATTGCAAATGAGGCAGGGATTTAAATATTCTGTGCCTAATTTGCATAAAAATGGCCACCGCGTTTTGCCGACTCAGCACTTAATCGGCAAAAAGTGGCAGTCTAGAGGGGATCTGTTGAGAGAGAATGCCTTTTTCGACAGATCCCTTATGCCTCCTGCAAGGAGGTTTACAGGATCTGTCGAAAAAGGCTTTCTTTCTCGACAGATCTATACTTAATGGTTTAAAGCACAATTATGGCAATGCTTTAAACCAAAAGCGTGGCCATGGAACCCCAGCGCTTTGTGTAACCCACCTTTGTGAGGGGAGTAGCTTACAGCGCTGGGCTGTAGCCTGGTTCATGCTGGCGCTTTACAGCGCTGTAAAGTACCTGTGTAGACTTGTCCTTAGAGAGGTTTGGGGGGAGATTTGGCTGCTGGCCTTCTCTCCTCCAGTGAAGCTGAACTGGTGGTGGCTCTTCTATAGTAGATTTTTCTCCTGAAGTTTGTCGTCCTTCCTCTGCATGCAGACGCTGCTGTTCAGCAACAATGCTTTATCCACTTTTCCTAACTGCTCATAGCCAATCTATTGTTAACACTCCTCTACCATTGTGGCCAAAAGTGGAGCTGAAATGTTGGGAAGATTTAGGAGAGTGTACTCTAATTTCCCCCACTGCACCCTAGTTTTGGAAACTAAACCCAGGCTCCATGTAGGAACACTGTTCCCATGTCTCTTCGGTCTGATTTTTTTTTTAAACATCTGTAAGCTCCCAGGGTCCTTTGTGGTAAACAATCTGTTTATACCTTGTGTTTAGCTGCAATGCTGAGTCTGTTTTGCAGAGCTCTCTGTAAGCTCAATTGTTCACCCTTCTCGCCAACGGAAGTTGATCCAATAAAAGATAATTACCTCAACAATCTTGTGTCTCTGTAATCACATGCTGATATGTTTTGTGGTTTTGATGTTTTTCGATGGTCCCTTGTGCCCTGGAAGGAGTCCAGTGAGATGGACAAACACTTCTGGCTGAAAGGGAGTGCTGTTGCAGCAGCATTTATAACGACGATGGGCAACCGAGAGTAGTGTGTGGGCACCCCTTCTGTTCCCCTCCCTGATACTCCTATTGCCATTAAGGCACGGGAGCCCTACGCTTACCTGCTTCTCCCTCCACCACCGCTTTTAGAGATCCATGAATCCACTAGCTTGCGTTCTGTCCCCACTCCTCCCAGAACTGGAACAGCCACAAACAGCTCTGGGAGGGAGGTGGAGAAGGATCTGTGGTGCTCTGAAAGTGCTGGGAGGGAAGAGTAGGAAGTGTGGGAGAGGTGCATGGGGGAGGGAAGCAGGCAAGGGGTTGCAGGTGAAGCCCCAGTGGGTTGCATGCAGACTGCAGGGTGCCCACCACTGATTTATAAGCTCTTAGAGTTATATCCAGGTCTCTTTCAGCCAGAAAGATGGGCTGGGCTTTGTGCATACGTTGGGAAGACTGAAAGTGAAAAGAAATCACTCAAATCCTGTCCCTTCTCTCAAAATCTCTGTATTGATATTGTATACCAGGCACAAACCATAATGTATTTTTCTTAAAATCTGTAATGCAAATTGCATCTTTGTAAAATAAGGGTAAGTATCATTCATTAAGAGGTCTTTTAACATGTATGATGAAATAACTTTCAGGTGGATAGAGTCTCATAATAAGGTAGAAAGAGGAAACCATATAATCTGTATTCCACAAAAGAATGTGATTAGTTCTTAAGTGGCTCTCATTTCCTACAGTAGCAGCTAAAATCGCAACCTCCGGTTGGGCCCTGTTACTGTAAGTGCTGCATAAAATGAAGTCCCTGCTTGGCAGTTTATAGTATAAAATATTTAAAATCTAAAAGATAAGCAAGTTTATCCTTGTGTAGCTTCACAGGAGATTGCAAGTGCATAAATGTTTGTATGACCTTTGTTAGAAAGCAAATAACTTGCTCCATTTAACTTCCATCTTGGTTCATCTTTTAGGGAGCACTTAGCACGGATGCTCTATTTTTCAACTTCCTTGCTTCTTTAAGGGAGAGTTATTTTTGTATATGGAATATATTTAAGTGTGTGAATCCAAGTGCAAACTCTGAATTGCTGGTGCACAATCAAATATTCTTGTGATAGATCTGCTACAGGTAATATATACAAAGGGTTAAAAGAGTTAACGTGTATTAAGATACCACTCAATACCATTTTTACAGGAAAGCTCAAGTACTGTAAATCAATTTATTTTGCTGCTAGCACTGGTAGTTAGTGCTCATATTTAATTAAAATGAAGTCCAGCTCCAGCAAATAAAGTCTGGTAAAAAATTGTTTCAAACCTTTTAAAATGTGCAGTTTGGTTTGCACATGTACATTTAAATGTTGTTAAATTTGTAAATTCATTTGAATTAAATATGAGCACTAACTACCAATGCTAGCAGTAAAATAAATTGATTATTTACATTATAGCATGTAACACAACTATAGGGGGAAAAAAATGACTAACCTGATTCTGGGGAACAAGAATTGTTTTCTCTGTAGTAGCAGTTTGTATTTGATGTCTTTGTTGGCTGCTTGGGATTGCATGATGCCAAAATACTTAATCCAGCTGCTTGCAGATCTAATGAACCTAGGTAAGTATGCTAGACTAAGAAAGAGAGGCCCTCTTACTCTCTACAGCAGTGGTTCTCAAACTTTTGGGGCTCCAGAGCCCTTTACATAAATAAATTTTTATGCAGATCCCCAGCGGGACCGATTGTATGTGTTGTGTACCTATTGACGATTCCAGTTTGTCAACCTTGCGGAGCCCCTGGAGATGTCTTGAGACTTCGCGGAGCACAGTTTGAAAAACACTGCTTTACAGACTGGGCCTGAGAATTTGTGGGGAGGGCACTGGATAGAAGTCTCCACTTACAAGGTCCACAATAGACCATTGGGCTAACTCACCTTGTTAATTAGGGCATCTGGTTGACTACAACATTTTGAATGCTTGATTTCCTGTCTGTAGGATGGGCATATAAACTGTACTTATCTACAGGCTAAGAGGATTTCAGAGGGAAAAATGTCTCCCCAAGAAGGAATAGGGAAGCCTTAGGCCATGTTTTGTACTTGCCATTGGGTCACATGAGGTAAAGGGAACTCCTGATTGGATTCAGTGAATCAGAAGAGTCCACTGCAATAACTTGTCCCCTCACTATGCTATAACTTATTTTCTTTTGGTGTCTCCAGACCTAGTATTTGGAACAAGTGAAAATAAGAATAAACCCATGGTCGTGAAACTTTCTGTGTATGTTCCAGTCCCCTGGCTTCCACCAGCAGGTCCTGCTGAAATTGCAGGTGTTGCTCCAGAGCTTCTCTTTGCCTGAAAACAAACGGTACTAATTAAATAAAGGTAAACAAAAAGAAGGCAGCTAGTGTTGCTTGCATCTTTAGAAGTGGGCTAGGTCAATATTTTTCTGCTTAATTACATATGCTGCAACTTAAATTCATTGCTGGTGTAACTTTTTTTACTTTAGCCACACTCCAATTACAGCTGCAGTAGGGAACCTGGGCTCTCTGCATTATTTTGTAGTATCAATGGAGCTAGTAGCTATGTTCTCTGAGCTCTTCTAGAGCCTTGGATTCTGGTTCTAGTGCACTTTGGGGATGTCGTGAAAACAAGGTTGAGTCTTATCTATACAACAAACAACTATGTTGTAATTTGGAGTTACGGAGTAGAGAGGACAAATGTTAAATATTGAGCCTTGTTACTGGAATTCCAGTAGTGTGAACCACTGAAGGTTAAATTTTCTCTTAAATAGTTCTAGCTCTACTAGTGTTTTTGTTTAGGTTGGACCCAAGTGACTGCTGTTAACTACTGACGTGTAACTATTCATCACGAATAATTTCCTTTGCTGAATAAGGCTGTTTACCTGGCTAGAAGGAGTGCTTGTGTCTTTGCTTCTTCCAAAGCTAATCTAGCTGTCTCTTCTGCGTTCTTTCTCCTTTCCTCTGCATCATGCCTTGCCCGTTCCTCTTCCTCTAGTTTCTTTCTCTCATACTCAAGATGTTCTTCTTCTGCCACTTCTGCTAGCCGGTGTCGTTCTGCCTCTATCCACGTTTCCCTTTCTTTCTGTCTCTGTTTTTCTGCCTCTATGGGATGGATGACCAGATAATTAGTAACTGTCAACACTTCTCATTTAGGAAAAGGTTGTTTAATTAAAAACATAAAATGATACTGCTGTTGCAGTGTGCCCCCAAACTCAAGATTTAAAACAAATTTTGAACCTATCTTCTCATTCGGCACACTGTCAAGTTTTTTGTCTTCAGCTATGAATCCTAGAAATTTACTTATTTTTAAGGTAAACTGAGAACCTCATGTAGTTAATGCTTCAGTCTCAGGAACCATCTAAGGGAAAAACACCAGATACTGTGAGACTTGAAATAAAATCATAAGATGTGCCAGTACTGATGTCATCGCCATATTAGATGTCCAAGTCTGTGTTTGATTTTGCACCTTCAAACACACAGTGCACTGAATTATGAAATAAATCTATTTGAATCAACCTTTCTTCATGGGTGGTCATATGTTTTTCTAGACCTGTTAATGCCTGCAGTTAACTGAAAGAAAAATTAACACATTAATATTTGAATGTGTTAATTGTGTGCCTGTGGGCAGGGTGGGAGGTGGCAGTGGAGTGCTGATGCCTCAGTTCAGCGGATGGCAGGTGGGCTGAAACAAATGCAGCTCCTGAGATGGTGGAGGGGCTAAAGCAGCCCTAGGTTGCAAGTTCCTGGGTGGCAAAGTCCTTGAGATTTGAGGGGGGCTGAAGCTTGGAATCATGCCCTGAGGGGCTGAAGCCCCCAGCCCTGACCCTGTATTTGAAAATATAGGAAACCTCCCAAAATATAAATTGATGGTATCTAATATTTTTAACTGTGCAATTAAAACCAATTAGTTGCATTAACTTTTTAAATCTCATGATTTTTTGAGTGCTTCACAGCCCAAGCTTTGTCATTCTCTGCTCTTGCCTGAAGGCTAGGGCATGATATGCAACCTCTGTATTTCCACAGTGCCTTTCTTCCAAAAATCTCTCCATGCTTTACCAATTTTAATGTATTAAAAAATTCACAACACGCCTGAGAGTAGTGATGTGTTAATTTCCTCCATCTGTAAAATAGGGATAATGAGGCACTTTGAGGCTAAGTGACATGTATAAGGTGAAGGGGGCAAATCACTAGCAAAGATGGAACTAGAACCCAGCAATTAGCCACTCCCTCTCTCAGTAGGGCTAATATCAAGTGAATGGAGGGGAGTGTTTTGGAAATCTCATATCAGCTGCATTTTGCTGTAACTGGAGGAGAGTCCAAAGCCCCTTTTCACCTAGGGTGGCTGGTCTTTTTTCTACCTCGTTTCCTTCTCTCTGCCACAGGGGGCACTAGGAGCAACCTGCATGCATCTCAAAACCCAGAGCTCCACTTTCAGCAACAGTAGTTGCCACCAAAGCAGAAGGTAAGGATTCCCTTGCCTCTCACTTAACTACCCAGCAGGGGCGGCAACTTTTTGGTCAGAACAGAGATGGGCATGGTAAAGTGTACTTAGAACAAAATATTCCTAGAGGAATCAGAACAATGAACCCCACCATTGGTGGTATGAAATTCGCTTTAACAGCGCTGATGCAATTTCACTCCACTATAAGGAGTGTCTCCTGTATTATGATCTGCTTGAGAGAGCCCTCTATTAACTCATTAGATTCACCTATGGATCCCTTATTCTTAGAGCTACAGAGAAATGTAATGAAGATGCTCTAGCTAGGTACTTACAGATGGCCCTCATTGCAGTAGCACCTGGGTGCCTTACAGGCATTGATTAATTCAATGTTCCCTGAAAAAGGGAGCATTATTATCACACAGAGATTAAGAGACTTGCCCAAGGTCTCTCAAGAAATTCCAAGCAGAGCCAGCAGGTCCTGCATCCAAGTCCTGTGCCTTCACCAGAAAAACCACCCTTCTGGGTGAGTTACCTGTACATACAGTATGTTTTAGCCCTTCTTTAGAGCACCTGCACGCTCTCGTTCCTCCTGCTGTCTTGTTTTCTGCAGCTCCAGAAGTTTTCTGCGATGCTCCTCCTGCTGCTGTCGGACACGTTCTTGTGCTGCTTTCTCATGTTGCAGCCTCCTCGCTGCCTCTTCCTCCTGGCGCCTGCGCTCTTCTTCTAGCTTTTGTTTCCGTAGACTAAACAGAAATTATTAATTGATTAAAGCATTAAGGGCTGGCTGAGCGCACTCTATAGTATAGGTCATAAGAGCGGGTGGGTTCCTGTTCCAAAAATCTAAAGAGATGTGTATAATACAGGAGAGGGGATGGGTTAAAATAGAAGAGTGGCTGATTAGTGGTGTCCTCTTGGTACCAGAAATTTGTATTTTTAATATGTATTTTCTACTGTCCTTATAAAGGTGGATGAGGGTTTTTAAGCTTCCTAGAAGACGTGAGTTTTAAAGAGGGATATGAGGTAGAGAGGGCCAAGGAGGGGGTTCCAGATGCGTGGGCCACATAGAATGGAAGAAGGTATGGAGATAAGAATGGGAGAAGGATCATATAATCATAGAGCTGGAAGAGACCTCAGAAGGTCATCAAGTCTAGCCCCCTGCTCTAGGCAGGACCAATCCCAACTAAATCAACCCGGCCAGAGCTTTGTCAAGCCGAGACTTAAACACAGGATACTAAGGAACAACTAGCATGAAAAAAGTAAAGGGAGCAAGGGTGTGGGGAGCAAAGGGAAACTAAGAGGAGACAGAAGCCAAATTGTACAGGATCTTGGAGGTGGGGGTGAGAGCTCGAAATGTGATGAGGAAGGCAATGCAGGAAATTGAAGGAGGTTTGCACATGGTCAGTGGTGGGCAAAGTCAGCAGTTTTTCTACCAAGATTTGGGTTCGCGAGAGGAGACCAAGAATAAAGTCCAGGATGCAGTGTAGAAGAAAGAGAATGCAATAGTCAAAGCGCAAAGTGATCAGGACTTGAGCAAAGGCCTTTGAAGTAGGAGTGGACATGGGGACAAATAGGGGGACAAAGAACACTATGGAAAAACTAATAGCAATTGCCATTAGGGAAGAGAACAGTGGTCTGTTTAGTCTGGTACTGTATCTTGTTTCTGACAATGAAACCCATATGCTTAGCTGTGCAGAAATATACTATTGGAGGTGAGGGAAGGTGGTGGTGGGGCTTGCTTCTTGAGCTCCATTGGTGATTATCTTATGTTATGAAATATAAGATTCATAGCCCTGTAGTTTTCACCAACTGCTTCCTATAACTGTAAACATTGCTTTAATTCAAGTATCTAATCAATTTAAACTTATTTGCCTCAAAAATATCATACAGGAGTGAGTTCCACAGGTGAATCTATAGTGAATTAGATCGTCCTGACCCCCTTCCCCTTCCTCCTGTTGCTTAAGGAGGCCACATTTTTTCCTCTGTTTACTTGTGATGCACACAGTACTGTCAAGGGTCAGAGCAAGTTGCTTTTGGAGCACATTAGCAATGCAGAGGAGGACACATTTGCATGTCTGACAACTGGCTGTGTTTAAGTATGGTTTAAAAATGACTGGCCAAACTAGAGTAAAATTCAGTGTGGGATCCAGTGCTATTAGAATTAGAACAGCTGTGTTCAGGCCCAAGTGGAGACCTTGAATGGAGCATACTTTTTAAACCAGATTTTAACACCAATGTACCTCTTCCACACTACCCAGTTAGACCAGATTAGAACATGGTTCAAATCACAAACAAGGTGAAACTGTTCAAAGCAATGGAAGGCATTCTGATTTGCTTGTATGTTTTACCCTATCAGCACTCATTTTGCACCAGTGCAGTGGTACAAGACGGTGGCAAATCAGTCCAGTTGTTTAGTGACAACTGAGATTTCCAGTTTAGGTTCACCTCTTTTAAAGGACCTTACCCCTGTCTGACAGCTGGCCCTTTCAATGGAGGAGAGACAGACAGCTGCACCCAGGCCCACCGATGGGGAGTAGAGGGGGGAGTGACAAAAGAGCAACTGCACCAGGGCCTGGCGATTTTCAAGGGCCCAGGGGTACGGATGTCAACATGTAGTTGACTACATGATTACTTGATAACGCTGGGCTTATTGGTTAATCTTATTGACTACATGCCGCTCCCCCCCCCCCCTTGCTGCCTCTATATCAGAGGCAGCAAGAGGGGATGAGCAGGAACCCGTGCCTGTGAGGAGCTGGCTTTAAGCAGGTTCCCTATTAGCACCGGATCCACCTGGCCCTCCCACCCTCTTGCTGCTGTCTCCGACATAGAGGCAGCAGGGTAGAGAGTGAGGGGGGCAGACTGGAGCAGATACATGTGGGGAGCTGGCTTTCAAGCAGGCTCTCCACGTATGCCAGTTCTGCAGACCCACCTGCCCCTACCCCTTGCTGCCTCCCGCAGATGTGGTGGGGGGAGGGGAAGGCAGGCGCAGGTGCTGGGGGAAGCCGGCTTAAAAGCCAGTCCCTCCAGCATCAGCTCTGCAGTGCCACCTGTTCCTGCTCCCCAGTGCAGGGGCTGCTGCTGTGGACCAGCAGCACCAGGGCCTGGCGATTTTAAAGGGGAGCTCTGTGGGGAGCTCAGTCTCTTGCCCCTAACCCCTGCGAACAGGGGCTGCTGCCACCCCATACTGTTGGTAGGCAGGCAGCCAGTTTGCATGGGGCGCTGGTTTTTAAACTGGCACCCCTCGTGGACCAGCTCCTGCCTGCCACCCTGAGCTGCTTTCTCTGATACAGAGGCAGCAGCGTGGGTGGCAGGGGGCTCCCTGAGAATGGGGCCAGGAGCACACTGGCTGCCAGCCCCGCCCCCAGGGATTATCCAGTAGTCATGTAACTGCTGAGATTTTGTGTGGTTACACAACTATTCTATTACACTTTTATTAACATCCCTATTCAGGGTTCCCAGATGCCGCTACTGCGGCAGCGGTGGCACTTGGAGCCCAGGGCCCTTTAAATCACCATAGGAGCACCATATGGTGTGCTCAGTGCAGCTCTAAGTGCTATGGTGCAACGTGCTCTGAGCTGTGCTGAGGGTTGGCTGCCCTGGTCCTGCTCCTTCTAGGGCAGTGGAACTGTCCCCCTCCCTCTCCCTTCCCAGGGGTCCGGCGTGACTACACCCCATAAAGGCCATTCTATAGCTGGAGGTTGCCCGTCTTTCCCTTCTACCTGATATCGTGCCTCCTGACTTCCTCTTCATTCCTAAGCCATGGGGGACATAGTTTGTATGACAGTTATTAAACATACAACACTGCTGCAAAACACCCCGCTAAGGTACCTTCCCTCTGCAGTAACTGGAATAACCCAGAATCCTCACAGTCTTTCCCCATCCACAGTTTCTGAATTGTAGATGGTGGAGGGAATTGTTTTCCTTCTATCAATTCTTTAAAAAGGTGTAATTGCAGGCTTCCTCTGGCCATTCTAAAATGCCACCAGATCAGTCTCTGTACTGCCATCCATAGTGAGTATGTGTCTACACAGGGATAAAAGACCTGCCACATGGCTGTGACTGGCTGGGGTCAACTAACTCTGGATGGTGGGGCTGAAAAAAAAATTGCAGTGTAGACCTATGGGCTGGAACCTAAATTCTGGGACCCTGCCTCCGTTCAGAGTACAAGCCTGAGCCTGACTATCTACTCAGCAATTTTTCAGCTCTAGAACCTGAGCCACTGCCCACCCCCACCCCAGTCAGTTGGCCTGGGCCAGTTGTGGGTTTTTATCCCTGTAGAAACATACCCTAAAAGGCCCAGATGGGGAAAACCTGGAGAGGTGCTCTGGGAGGTGTTCCATTAGCAAGAAGTGATAGAGCAAGCAGGCAGAAATGAATGAAATGGGGCTTTACTCGACATGACAGAGAAGCCAGTATTACATGCCGCGGCTTGTGTTTCTTCATCTCTAGTGAGACACACACACATGCCCCTCCTGAAACTTAATCCTCTCTTTCTCATTTCACCAAGAGCTAACAGTAAGTAACTTTGACTCACAGAACCAGAGAGTGCTAAGTACCTGGCCTAGGCAGAGTTGAATCTTTATCAGGGAGTCAAATAGATATGTGCTCCGTGATACAGGTACTCAGACACCACAATGATGGATGCTGTATAAGCACTTGAAGAATAAAAATAGTGTGGTTTTCTTCAGGGTGACTGGATCTGGACCACAGTGTCAGTGTCGCTTATTTCTGCATCTGGCAACTTGTTATCCCTGGTATGACCTGGGACCCACTACATGACTCCTGTAGACCATTCTTTCCTGTGTCTTTCAGTAGGTTGGATGCATACTGGAATGTCCCCTTCTCTAGAAATGGTAGGTCTTTAGCTGATTGGTTGTAATTCATCATTTGCATCCTATAATAACCAGCTATCTCTATTGGTCTCCTCATCGGCAGCAATTTGGTTTTGTGTCCCGTCTGGGCCTGTGCTGGATTATTCCTGTGTGCTCCAATGCTAAATAGGGATTGGATGCTGTGGAAACAGTCTTATGTAATCGTCTCTTTGCTGTTTTTACTGATGATTCCACTTTCCATCTGCTCAGTGGCTATGTAAAGAAGTGCTGTAATTTGTCAAATGCTCATGGTTGAATTCATTCATTCAAGTTTTGATAGGTAAATTGAGGTCTGTTGTTGGCGCACATGGGGACTGGAATGCTGCATCTTGCAAATCACTTCTCCTCCTCTCATAGTCAGGGTACCCACTTCTCAGAAGTTCGGTTATCTACTGTAACCAAATGCTCCCCCCTCCCCCCCTCCATGAGCAGCAATGCATGGAGCCCTGCTGGTCTAGGAGCTGCCGCCAGAGGGGTGTGCCAGGTGCTTTTCAGAGCTGCCCAAGGTAAGCACCCCCATCCCTTCCTGTACCTTCACCCCCTGACCTACTCCTGGCCCCTGAGCCTGCAGCCCTATCCCAGTGAAAGTGAGTGGGGGAGCTCAAGGGGCAGGGGCTGGGGCAAGGATCTTTGTGTTGTGTGATTAAACAACTGGCAATGCTACCAGGTGGGCATGTGGAAGCCCCAACCCTGCCAGAAGTGCAGACCCAGCGACGCAGCCAGCAGCTCACTGGATACCAGGCGCAGCACCGCCCAAATGTCAGGCAGACGGTCTGTGTATGTGTGGGGGAGGAGGGAGGGTTGACTGCCCAGACTTGCTGTTAATGAGCTGGAGAACTGTTGCTGCTGAATCACTGCTACTGTTTCATTAGCAGTGCGAGGTGCAGAAAGAGTTGTAAGAAATGAAGATTGAACAGCTAAAGCTTTGCTGCTTCTCTGTGAGCTACACACAGGAGTCTGCCAGTCCCTAGGTTTGCATTCCTGAGAGCCTCTCCCTCTTATGCCCTCCTGAAACCCGACTCTTCCTGTCTAGTTCCTCTTACAGCCATCATTCCACTGGAAGAAAGAGGGACCTTGTTAGGTTTTTAATGAATTCTGCTGAAGGTGAAAGAAGCTGGAGGTCCAGCTTCCAAACCTTACAGGTGTCTGTTGCCTGTGTGTTGATTGGAGCCCCCTAAACCTCCTCTGGCTTGCAAAGGAGCGATACTGCCCAGGGCTAACCCCATAACGCTCAGTAAAGGGTCTGGAGGGGAAGTGCCTTAGCCGAGAGCTTCCACAGAAAAACAGGCCCAAGAGCTGTATTAGTTGTCCTATGGATTCCTGGTAGGTTGTTGAGGGATGACGTGTCATGCACCTAGGGCTATTTGCCTCTGGTCCCTCTCTCACCCCACTGCTCATTGAGCTTTCAGAGCTCCCACCTTTCCAGAGATGATGCCGTGGAGATGGCCCAGCTTGTCTCCACTCAAGTCAAGGCAGATCTGTGCAGGCCTAGGGGCATGATCCAACCCAGAGACCTGTAAACTCCCTTCATTTTTTAAAAATTTTTTTTTGAGAAGGGTGCCTGTAGAGCAAGGGTGGGCAATAAGCTGGAGGCAGTTTGCCAGGGTTAGCCCCTGGCTGGCCACCTCTGTGTCCACAGGTATGGTTGTTTGCAGCTCTCGTTTGTCATGGATCGCCCTTCCCGGCCAATGGGAGCTGCGGGAAGTGACACGGACCAGGAGACGCCGTATGTATGAAGGTTCTAGAATAGCATATTTGTGCTGCCTTATTCTACTCTTTGGAAATGCAGTCAGGGAGTATCGGTATGAGATGACGTCTACCCTATCCCCCCGCCCTGAGATGTCATATTGAGATGCTGCTGTGAGAGTGGGATACTTGGAAAGGCATATTTCCTGATGCAAGGGTAGATGAAGGTTGAAGATTTAAGTGCTTGATGTGATGTTCCTTAAATGGAAAAGAGCAATTCTGCTTTTTATGTGGCTGTTCCATCCAAACAGGGCTGGACGGAGGCATGGGTGATCCGGGCAGCTACCCAGGGCACCAACTGACGGGGGGGCGCCTGATGGGCGTCCCGGCTGCGCACCAGCGGTTGTGGCCGGAGCACACATGTGCCGTGTGCCCCGGGGGGTTGGGCCCACGCCCGAGGCCCATGCATGCACCCTGCACCTGGGGGTGGTGCCGCATGCCCGGGCCCAGGGTGCCAACAAGACTCGGGCTGGCCCTGCACCCAAATATTTCCTTCTCCAGTCAGAGCCTCATCCTCATAGACTCATAGACTTTAAGGTCAGAAGGGACCACTCCAATCATCCAGTCTGACCCCCTGCACAGTGCTGGCCACAGAATCTCACCCACCCACTGCTAGAATAATCCTCTCACCTATATCTCAGATATTGAAGTCCTTGAAATGATGGTTCAAAGACACCAAGATGCAGAGAATCCTCCCGCTAGTGACCCGTGCCCCATACTACAGAGGAAGGCGAAAAACCTCCAGGGCCATCCCAACTAACCGTATCTCTTCTACTCTTCTCTTCTGTTCCTGTTCCAGTTCTTCCTTCATTTTTTCCATACGCTCTTGCTGCTTTTGCTGTTTCAATTTCTGTTCCTCCTGTTCCCGTCTTTTCCTTTCTACCTCTCGCCGTCGTCTCTCTGCCTTCTCTGCTCGCATTCTGTCCCGTGATAATTTCTCCTCTTGCTGGTTTCCAAGAAGTTCCTGAATGGTCTGGATATAGGGAAAAGATACTTACTAAATAAAGTTTGCACTCTGGAAATTGCCAGTTGGTTCACTTTTTCTATTGTTAAATTCGATTCATAGTCCTTGAAAAGGATGCACTTTATGTGAGATTTACAAATCCCAGAGTAGATGTGCCTTACCTGGGACTCTTTGTCAATGTGACTTTACCTGCACTGTTTACTTTAGACTGTAAATACAACTCTCATTGCATGGGTGACTCCTAGCACTTGGCCGCTGTTATGACATCTGATGACTATTAGAAAGCCCCTCAACAGTTTACAGTCCCCTAATTTTTCACTTTTGTAAACGCTGTTTTATGAAGCTCTGCTTACCTTGAGATTTCTGATACCACCTCTGCTCTTATTCTTCAGAAATGCTTTTGCTCTCCAAAAGTATGTTGCAGAAAGAGGAGGGTAAAGGGCTGGGTTTGTCTGGCAGTATCAGGAAAGGGATATGAATGATGTGTCTCTCATTTGTGAGGCAAAAGAATGTTTATAATGAAAACAAGCCTAACAGTTGAAAGTACTACAACAAAAATGGAAAGATTTGAAAGAGCTCAGCATTGAACTCTAAGAACTCTAAGTTCGAACTAGGGTGGCTAATGTAGGCATGCGAACTTGCAAATGAAGTCCAGGATTTAAATATCCCGGGCTTCATTTGCATGTTCCCTGGCAGGCGCCATTTTTAAATCCCCTTAGTTCGAACTGACTGCCCGCAGCTACACACGGCAGTTAGAAGTTAATCCGAACTAATTCCTTAGTCGGATTAACTGTTACACCTCCTGCAATGAGTTTTTGCTGTTCTTGTGCAAAAACTTGCTGGGTGTCTACACTGAGTGCGCATTCTTGCGCAAGTAAATTTACAGTACAGCATTGGAAAACAGGGCTTCTTCCGGAAGAGTTATTCCTCTCCCCACGAGGAATAAGCCCTCTTGCGCAAGAGGACAGTGTAGACAGGCAACATGAATTGGAACTGAGGTTGAAGAGGATTATTAAGGGAGCAGGAAGGAATCCATTGATCATCCTTCATGTAGGAACAAATGATACGGCTAGATTCTCGCTGGAACGAATTAAGGGAGTCTATGCTAGGCTGGGGAGGACGCTCAAGGAAATTGAGGCTCAGGTGATCTTTAGTGGGATTCTGCCTGTTCCTAGAGAAGGGCAACTAAGATGTGACAGGATTATGATGATCAATAGATGGCTTAGGCAGTGGTGCTATAAGGAGGGCTTTGGGATGTATGGTCACTGAGAGGCATTTATGGACAGAGGACTGTTCTCTCGGGATGGACTTCACCTAAGTAGGGAGGGAAATAGACTTCTAGGATGGAGGCTGGCTCAACTGATTGAGAGCTTTAAACTAGGAATTTGGGGGAGACGGTTGGGAGATGTCCAGGTAATCTCTACGCCGGATTTTAACACTGAGAGGGAGGAAAACGAAGTAAGAAAGGATATAGCTGGGGGTAGGAGAAGGTACATGAGGAAGGGTAGGGTGGATACTAGTCTAATAGGTCATATTGGAGGTACAATGTACGTGCCAAATTGGGTAAAGAATGTGAATGAGGCCAAACAGCAAAAATTAAGATGTTTGTACACCAATGCGAGGAGCCTAGGTAACAAAAAGGAGGAACTAGAGCTATTGGTCCAGGAAATGAAACCAGATATTATAGGAATAACAGAAACATGGTGGAATACTAGGCATGACTGGAGTACAGGTATTGAAGGATATGTGCTGTTTAGGAAAGACAGAAATAAGGGTAAAGGTGGTGGAGTCGCATTGTATATTAAAGATGAGGTAGATTGTAAAGAAATAAAAAATGATGGAATGGAGAAGACAGTCTGTTTGGGCAAAAATCACATTGGGAAAGAAAACTATCAGATCCTCCCCTGGGATAGTGCTTGGGGTGTTATAGACCACCAGAATCCAATTTGGATATGAATAGAGACCTCCTTAATGTTTTTAATGAAGTAAATACTCATGGAAACTGCATGATCATGGGAGATTTCAACTTTCCAGATATAGACTGGAGAACAAGTGCTAGTAATAATAATAATAGGGCTCAGATTTTCCTAGATGTGATAGCTGATGAATTCCTTCATCAAGTAGTTGCTGAACCAACAAGGGGGGGATGCTATTTTAGATTTGGTTTTGGTGAGTAGCGAGGACCTCATAGATGAAATGGCTGTAGGGGACAACCTTGGCTCGAGTGTTCATGAGCTAATTCAGTTCAAATTAAATGGAAGGATAAACAAAAATAAATCTGAGACTAGGGTTTTTGATTTCAAAAGGGCTAACTTTAATAAATTAAGGAAATTAGTGAGGGAAGTTGATTGGACTAAAGAAATTATGGATCTTGAGGTGGAGGAGGCATGGAATTACTTTAAGTTAAAGTTGCAGAAGCTGTCAGAAGCCTGTATCCCTAGAAAAGGGAAAAAATTTATAGGCAGGTGTGTTAGACCAATCTGGATGAGCAAGCATCTCAGAGAGGTGATTAAGAAAAAGCAGAAAGCATATAAGGAGTCAAAAATGGGAGGGATCAGTAAAGAAAGCTACCTTATTGAGGTTAGAGCATGTAGGGACAAAGTGAGAGGCTAAAAGTCAGATAGAGTTGGACCTTGCAAAGGGAATTAAAACCAATAGTAAAAGGTTTTATAGTCATATAAATAGGAAAAAACAAAAAAAGAAGTAGGACTGCTAATGAAGATCTTAGGGATAATGGTAACATAACAAATGGGACTAAGGATGTGGAGGTAGATATTACCATATCCGAGGTAAAAGCCAAACTTGAACAGCTTAATGGGAGTAAATCGGGGGGCCCAGATGATCTTCATCCAAGAATATTAAAGGAACAGGCACATGAACTTGCAAGTCCATTAGCAAAATTTTTTAATAAATCTCTAAACTCAGGGGTTGTACCATTTGACTGGAGAATTGCTAATATAGTTCCTATTTTTAAGAAAGGGAAAAAAAGCGACCCGGGTAACTATAGGCCTGTTAGTTTGACACCTGTAGTATGCAAGATCTTGGAAAAAATTTTGAAGGAGAAAGTAGTTAGCGACATTGAGGCTAATGGCAATTGGGACAAATTACAACATGGTTTTACAAAAGGTAGATCGTGCCAAACCAACCTGATCTCCTTTTTTGAGAAAGTAACAGATTTTTTTAGATAAAGGAAATGCAGTGGATCTAATCTACCTCGACTTTAGTAAGGCATTTGATACAGTACCACATGAGGAATTATTGGTTAAATTGGAAAAGATAGGGATTAATATGAAAGTTGAGAGGTGGATAAGAACTGGTTAAAGGGGAGACTACAGTGGGTTATATTGAAAGGTGAACTGTCAGGTTGGAGGAAGGTTACTAGTGGAGTTCCTCAGGGATCAGTTTTGGGGCCAATTTTATTTAATCTTTTTATTGCTGACCTTGGCACCAAAAGTGGAAGTGTCCTGATAAAATTTGCGGATGACACAAAGTTGGGAGCTATTGCCAATTCAGAAAAGGATCGGGATATCATACAGGAAGATCTGGATGATCTTGTAAATTGGAGTGATAGCAATAGGATGAAATTTAATAGTGAGAAGTGTAAGGTTATGCATTTAGGGATTAATAACAAGAATTTTAGATATAAGCTGGGGACACATCAGTTGGAAGTAACGGAGGAGAAGGGCCTTGGAATCCTGGTTGATTATTGGATGACTATGAGCCGCCATTGTGACATGGCCATGAAAAAGGCTAATACGGTCTTGGGATGTGTTAGGCGAGGTATTTCCAGTAGGGATAAGGAGGTGTTAGTGCCATTATACAAGGCATTGGTGAGACCCCATTTGGAATACTGTGTGCAGTTCTGGTCTCCCATGCTTAAGAAGGATGAATTCAAACTGGAACAGGTACAAAGAAGGGCCACTAGGATGATCCGAGGAATGGAAAACCTGTCTTATGAAAGGAGACTTAAGGAGCTTGGCTTGTTTACCTTAACCAAAAGAAGGCTGAGGGGGGACATGATTGCACTCTTTAAATATATTAGAGGGATAAATACCAGGGAGGGAGAGGAATTATTTAAGCTTAATACCAATGTGGACACAAGAACAAATGGATATAAGCTGGCTAGTAGGAAGTTGAGACTTGAGATTAGATGAAGGTTTCTAACCATTAGAGGAGTGAGGTTCTGGAACGGCCTTCCAAGGGAAGTAGTGGGGGCAAAAGATCTATCTGGTTTCAAGATTAAAGTAGATGGGTTTATGAAGGGGATGGTTTGATGAGATAACATGACCTTGGTAACTAATTGACCATTCATTATCAGTGGGGAATAGGTCAATGGAGGGATAATAGGAATTACTATAGAGAACTTTCTGGGTGTCTGGCTGGTGAGACTTGCCCACATGCTCAGGGTTTAGCTGATCACCATATTTGGGGTCGGGAAGGAATTTTTCTCCAGGGTAGATTGGCAGAGGTCCTGGAGGTTTTTCGCCTTCCTCTGTAGCATGGGGTACAGATCACAGCTGGAGGATTCTCTGCATCTTGGGGTCTTCAAACTATTTGAAGGCTTCAATATCTGAGATATAGATGAGAGGATTATTCTAGGAGGGGGTGGGTGAGATTCTGTGGCCTATACTGTGCAGGGGGTCAGACTAGATGATCATAATGGTCCCTTCTGACCTTAAAGTCTATGAATCTATGAATTTCTTGCACAAGAAATCCTTATGGCTAAAATGGCCATCAGAGCTTTCTTGTGCAAGACAGCGTCCACATTGCCATAGATGCGCTTGTGCAAAAGCACATGCCAGTGTAGACACGCTCTTGTGGAAGACTTTTTGCGCAAGAACTCTTCCGCAAAACAGTTCTTGCGCAAGAAGCTGCCAGTGTAAACGTAGCCAGTATTGAGTTTTGTCTGCAAAAAATGTGCTAATGAGGGACTTATTTGCATGAGTCATGATCTCATTTGCATATTTTCTGCCGATCCATTTTTGTGCTAGTGTTTTTGCGGAAAAACAAGCAGCGTGGACGTTTTCTTTTTGTTCAGAAAACCCTTTTTCCACAAGATCGGTATACTCCATAAGGATCTTGCGGAAAAAGGGGGTTTTGCACAAAAAGAAAATGTCCACACTGCTTGTTTTTGTGCAAAAGCCCTAGTGCATAAACGGATTGGCAGAAAATATGCAAATGAGACCAAGACTCATGCAAATGAGTGTAGACAGTTTGGGGCTCATGGAGGTTTACCTCCCACGCCTGAAAAAATAGGTATTGTACTAATAAATGGTAGAAACACTGAATTTGGTACAGAAGCTTGTTCATCTCACTGTTAAAAATAGACAAATTTAGTTATGGTATAAAACAACTCATTGGAGTGATAGATGACAGGTATTGTTTTTAAACTCTGGCCCCTCCAAAGAAAAAATGTTTGCATCTCTGTTGAAACACAACATTCAAGTTATTCTTCACATCACATGACTACTATGCTTTTAAGGATAGGCTTGGGCCTGCCACATCCGGCTCTGAATTCTGGCTCTTGAAAAGCTGGCATTCCAGAACTTGTAGTCTCCCTATTATAGGACTGCAGGCTACTACAAAGCATGCTGGGAAGGAATGTTAAGGAACCTGCATGGGTGTGAGTGGGTAAGGTTGCTTGATAGATCTCGGGCCTGAAGCCTACTGCAGGGTTTTTCCCTAACAAAGCATTGGAAGGGCTGTGGGAAAGGCCTATGAAGAAACAGAAAATAGAAGAACCTGGGGAGGGGTGAAAATAGCCAAGGAGAGAGCCTGGGACAATACAGTCCTGGGGGAACGCGTGGTTCAGTGTTGAACTGTTTAGAGATCTTGTGCCAGAGGTTCCAGAGAGGACAGTACTCCCATCAGGAGGGCAGATCACAGCTAGCACTGGGGAAAAAACCTGCTGAGCCTGCTTGATCCAGATTGATTTCATAGCCTTCCATTTTCCCCAGGCTTCTCCCCCCATTCTAAGGCAAACCATTTCTGAGGAGCGCAGCTAAGGCAGTTGTCTCTTTCCTAGAGCAAGAAGGTGAAATATCTGTTACATTTACTGCAACAAATGTAGTTCCACATGTTGTGATTTTTGGTCATAACATTACGCAGCCTTTTAAAATCCCTATGGTATTTAATGCTCTGGTCTCTAGGGGAAGGTGGGTGAGTGTGGGTTTCTTCGCCAGTGAGATCAAGGGGAAGCTGGTAGGACAGGTGAGTTCAAAGAACAATGTGAAAAGAGGAGACAGGTGTTCCATAAGGCAAAGCTGAGCCCCACTTGAGACAGGGACAGAATATTTTTGATGTGTTTTGGGTCTGGACTTGATGCCTTGTTGTGAGCCGGCCAGAGGGCTGTCCCCTCAGCAGCTGAACCACACGGAAGGAAGATGAAGGAAACTGAAGTGGGCTGAGAGCCAGACCAGGTAGGTCCCTATTACCATCCTAGAATGTGAGAGGCAGTTCAGTGTTTCACTCTGCTCCGTCGCTGGCTAGAAAGGAAAACCCCAGATCTTACCTCTGAAATTTTGCTGTTTGTGCCTACGTCCAATTCCATGCCACTGACAGTGGTGGTGATTATTGGGCGACTCTGAGACATTTTTTTGTGAATGGGAACTGGACTAGACCCAGAAGGACTGCCATTGTCTTCAAAACAGAACTCGGGGTTCCCAGGAGGGAGTAGATGGTCCTTAATAGAAGAGCTGGAGGGAGAAGGACTCCTGTCAGCACCTGATTCCTCATCCCCAGCGGCTGTACTGCTCTGATCTGCTTCCTGCCCTCCTTCCTCATGCTTTGGTTCTTGGATGGTCTCTGGTCTTTTGACTCTGGTAGTCTCTTTCCTGAGAGAGAATGTTCTTTTCCCATCAGCCTTTTTCATTTTTGGTTTTCCTGTCAGAACACAATGCATTCCAAATGTTGATTTTTTTTTTTTTTTTTTTTTTTTTGTCAGCTGATGCAGCCACCCGCTGTAATCTTAACTATGGTCAAGTTGCAGAGTGTGTTCTGGATGTCTCCATGTTGTCTACATGCCCATCTGCAATGCAGGTACCTACAACTATAGGCAAATCTATTCCATGTCTTTATGCTCAGGAGCTGGTATTAATTTATTGGGAGGCAGTGTGAATACTAGGCAAGATCCAAGATTGTTTTGTAAACACTCATTTTAGATGTGCAAAATCTCCTGCATAGAAAAGAAGAACTTGGAGCTCCTGTCTTTCTGATTTTGCCATGTTTCCTGCTCAGCTTAAATTAAAGAGCCAAAACATTATGTCTGCAAAACATTTAGGTCTGCAATGATGAAATTAAAAAAAAAATAATATAGCTCTGTCAATGTTTAGAGATGACTATCAGGACAATTACAAAGAAATGCTTGATTAGTTTTTTTTGTGACAGCCAACTGTGATTTACTATCTAAATTATTCTTATATCAAACAAGAGTCATAATTATTGCATTAATTGTATTTTTCTCTTCTCATGGTGTTGCTTGAGGCCTTATCTCTCTAGACAAAAATAATATGAAATGCTGATGTTGTCGGGTTTTTTTTTAGTTTCTCTCTCTTGTGAACACATGCCAAAAGGCAATGTGGTCTAATGGATGGATACAGTAAATCTGGGTTCTGTTCCTAATTCTGCTACTGACCTGGTATCTAGCCTTGGATAGGTCATTTCCTGTCCCTTCCCTGCTCGATTGTCTATTTTCAGTGTAAGACCTTTAAGGTAGGGGGTTAATCTGCATATAGTGAATAGCAAAATGAGAACATTAGTCTCCTAAGTGCTACTGCAGTACAAATATTTAATACTGTATAAATAACATGAAAATGAAGAGTAGTTACTATGTATGTGCAACTCTCAATATGTATGTTTCTTTTCTGCTAAACTGCAGGGACCCTTGGAGGGACAATCTAGTTATAAACCCTGTCTATTTGCACAACTACATACAATTTTTTGCTTCTGGCAAAACAGAAGATATTTCCTTCCAGGTATGCATGGTTGCAACACAGCTATTTTCTACTGCAGTGACTGTTGGCCTTACCTAGTTCAGAGGTAAATCGCAAGGGAATTAATCTTAATAAAAGCTATCACACATCTACAAATAAGAAATGAATGCCTTTGGATCTTTTGAGCTAACAGAGCAGACAGGAAAACAAAAGCTCTGTAAAAATATGATCTTTTCAGTTCTGCATGGCAGATCTTGGTTCTAATATTCTGCTCCCGATGTTTCTTCCAGATATCCCATTTGCGTGTGTGTGCATGTGTGTTTTTTAAAAAACCAAGTAGGGTACTGGAGTTGAGAATTTTTCTTTGTGTGTGATGATCTTACCTACAACAAATTCATCTCTGCTGTGTCGTTTGTCTATGTTGTTGTTCTTTTTCTGTGCTTTCGATACTGGGACCAGCTTGGTCAATTCATTTCTTTCTCCTTTCATGGCTTTGTTCTCTGCAACTTCTGTGTCCTGGAACAGGAATTGACAGTAATAGTGTTTCTCTGAAACTTACTGATAAGGTATATTGATTTGGTTAAAAACAAGAATGTAAGGTTTTTTGTACCGAGCAGCTCATAGTAGTTACCTCAAACAGTGTTCAGAATGAAATGAGACAGAAGAGTATTTTTTTTTGTAGGCACAATGTAACTTCATCACACATCCAGCAATAACATACATTGTTTTCAGAGCATCCCACATTTAAGGTTTCACCACTTCTTAAATTCACATTGGGGAACAAGTCCAGGAATTACCTTGGCATCCTGGAATTAGCCATAATCTCAGGACCACTGACAACTGACTTCATGGGACATAGGGAGAAATAGCTTAGTTGTTTCACACCCGTGTTACGAGAAAAGCTTTCATTTATTCCTCAGGAGTCAATGTTGTAAAACAAAATAGATGTCGGCTTTACAGTCAGTCGCTTTTTGCCCACAATCACGCATAGCGAACCATCCACCATTCCCTTCCCTCTGTTAGCCCTCCCCACTGCTCCACCTCACTCTGACATCAGTCCACAGATTTCTGGACCAAAACCAGACAGCAGGACGGGCAGGATTGTCCCGGGAAATCCTGGTTCGTAACATTCTGAAGAGGTTAACAAAAATGTGGACAAGGGGGGTCCAGTAGATATAGTATACTTAGATTTCCAGAAAGCCTTTGACAAGGTCTCTCACCAAAGGCTCACAAAGGGTCTTGTGTAAATTAGGTTGTCCTGGGATAAGAGGGAAGATCCTTTCATGGATTGAGAACTGGTTAAAAGACAGGAAACCAAGGGTAGGAATAAATGGTAAATTTTCAGAATGGAGAGCTGTACCTAGTGGTGTTCCCCAAGGGTCAGTCCTAGGACCAATCCTATTCAACTTAATCATAAACGATCTAGAGGAAGTGGTAAAGAGTGGGGTGGCAAAGTTTGCGGACGATACTAAACTGTTCAAGATAGTAAAGACCAAAGCAGACTGTGAAGAATTTCAAAAAGATCTCATCAAACTGAGTGACTGGGCAACAAAATGGCAAATGAAATTTAATGTGGATAAGTGTAAAGTAATGCACATTGGAAAAAATAACCCCAACTATACATACAATATGATGTGGGCTAATTTAGCTACAACTAGTCAGGAAAGAGATTTTGGAGTTCTCATGGATAGTTCGCTGAAAATGTCCACACAGTGTGTAGCAGCAGTCAAAAAAGCAAATAGGATGCGAGAAATTATTTTAAAAGGGATAAAAAATAAGACGAAGAATATCTTACTGCCCCTATATAAAACTATGGTACGCCCACATCTTGAATACTGTGTACCGATGTGGTCTCCTCAGCTCAAAAAATATATTTTGGCATTAGAAAAGGTTCACAAAAGAGCAACTAAAATGATTAGGGGTTTGGAATGGGTCCCATATGAGGAGAGGCTAAAGAGACTGGGACTTTCCAGTTTAGAAAAGAGGAGACTGAGGGGGATATGAGAGAGGTGTATAAAATCATGAGTGGTGTGGAGAGAGTGAATAAAGAAACATTATTTACTTGTTCTCATAATATAAGAACTAGAGGACACCAAATGAAATTAATGGGTAATAGGTTTAAAACTAATAAAAGAAAGTTCTTCTTCACACAGCGCACAGTCAACTTGTGGAACTCCTTGCCAGAGAAGGCTGTGAAGGCTAGAACTATAACAGAGTTAAAAAGAGCTAGATAAATTCATGGAGGTTAGGTCCATAAAAGGCTATTAAGGGTAAGGAATGGTGTCCCTGGCCTCTGTTTGTCAAAGGCTGGAGAAGGATGGCAGGAGACAAATCGCTTGATCATTGTCTTTGGTACACCCCCTCTGGGGCACCGGGTACTGGCCACTGTCAGCAGACAGAACACTGGGCTAGATGGACCTTTGGTCTGACCCAGTACGGCCGTTCTTATGTTATGTTATGTTATCTTATGTTAAGACCCACACTCATCTGATGAAGTGGGTCTTACCCACTGAAGCTCATGATACTATATATTTTTATTTGTCTCTAAGGTCCCACGGGACTACTGGTTGTTTTTAAAGTGACAGACTAACATGGTTACCCCTGAGACTTTCCAATATGAATAATGTTAACTTTCTTTTCAAACCCCTTCCAGGAGTAGGGTGTAATAAGCATTTTGCTACTGGAGAGGTGTCCTGTGAGACTTACAGAACTGAAGCCGGCAGTAGGTTGCTTGTAGAGCTCCTTTGGCAGGGTGGTTTTTTCTCTCTCTGTCGCATGCTGATTTTCAGAATGACTTGTGTCTACTCCAACATTCTCTTGTAGCACCACCCTAAGACTGGAAGGTCCTAGGTGACGGTTACCAGATTCAGACTCTTGACCCCTTTAAAATTAAAGCAATAAATATAACCAGACCAAGATTTTGGTGACATCTCAGAGTTCCAGAGAGAGAGTCTCCTGCTGAAGGAGTAGAAAAAGCTGGTATGTTTTCTGTCTTATCTTTTCCCTTGCAAGTCCTGAAACCCTTTGGAGTAATCTGTCAGTATCATATAGTGAACAACTTATGTAATTGTAATGGCCCCAGCAGGAAGCTGCTTTTTCTGCTTGGAGGTCTCTTGTCTCCTCATTACTGAGGAAAGCAAGTAACATTCTCTCTTGTGCTATAACAAAACTTCAAAGTCTGATTGGCGGGTGCTTTGGACAGTTAGTAACAAAATCACATGTATTAAAATGCTCAAAAGCATCTCGCTGCCATGCAGGTACATAGTGGTCTTATACCAATTCATAAAATAACTATAGTAATCAGAGGGACAGGGAGTAAGAATTTTGCTGAAAGTCTCCTAGTGAACTGATATCAGAACTGGGAAAGGCATGACTTCAATCCATCCTCTAAACCAGTGGTTTTCAAACTACAGCTTCCTGCCTGTCCTGGCACTGCTGACTGCACTGTGCCCCAGAAGTAGCCAGTTACAGGCCTGGCTCCTAAGTGTGTGTGAGGGAGAGTGCACAGGGCTCTGCGCACTGCCCCTGCCCTGAACACTAGCTCCACACTCCCACTGGCTGGGAACCTGCTGCTGGCTGCTTCTGAGGACAGCATGGTCTGCCGTGCCAGGAGAGGAAGGAAGACTGTTAGCACCCCTGCTACACCGCTGACTAGCAGCCACTCAGATAAGTACCTCCTGCCACTGCCTTGACACTCCCCCACCAGAGCCCCCTCCTACATGCCAAAGTTTTCATCCTTCGCCCCACCCCTGAGCGCACACTCTAGTCAAATTATGTTGGGCCGCAGACATCACCAACTGGATCATGAAAAAAATAAGTTTGAAAATCACTGGTCTGAACAAAACTCCGTCATCTAAATGGCAAGAGGTACTCTTCTAGCTCTGGAATTGCTTTGGCTGCTAAGGGACATAATACCATCCTATACTCAAAGACATAAAGAATGATCATTACTAGCAGAGGATGTAGCAGTTTTAGCTGCAGATGGAACTTTCATGTAATAAATCTGTTTACTAAAGGTAAGGGGCCATGATAAATCTGAAGATAAAGTCCAGTCCTACCAGAAAAAATTGATAGGGACAAATTCGGCCCTGCTCTGATATGTACACCCAGTTCAGTCACACTGAGGTGTGTTCCTTCAATGAAGCACTGTGACTTCTCCACACCGCTACGTGTCTAAGATCCTACCTTTATCTGCTCCAAAAGGAAGAGGTTATCTAGTGGAGTCCAGGTGCTTTGCACCAATTCACTGATGGAAAGCCCTCACAAATCTGGCTTAAATGTCCAGTTGCTGTGTGTCTCCAGCTGGTTTGCATACTGGAGCAGTGCAAAGCCGACAGAACATATTGAAGAATTTATCTCAATGTTATCCAAACCTCTTCATTTTTGGTAATGGATTTTCTGTGCAATCCACCATTGTTTGTTTTCCTTCTTACTTTGGGGTTTGTCTAGACAAGAGTCGGTGGTTCTGTTTTAACTCAAGTTAATTGATTGCCTTTGGGCAAAAGTGACTGGTCTGGAGCGGGGAGAGATGTGAGATACAGAGGCCAGAGAGCAGGAGTAATCCATTTCCCTTCCTGTAATTTAATTTGCAGTGGGAGACAATGCCTTTGTCCAGAAGGATGCGACTCTTTTACTGCACTGCTTAAGCGAGTTAGTTAGGGTGACCATATTTCCCTATGCCCAACAAGAGACACTAGGTAAAATTGCTCTGATTTAAGTGAGTTCAACAGCAAGCAATCAGCAATGCAGTACAAACATTCAAAATAGCATTAAGTTGTTTCAGCCCCCATTAAAAGACACACTGCATTATTATCTATCTATATCATAAATGTGCATCTGTCAGTCTGTGATTCCATTTGTTCATTAACAAAGGACTTGTTCCACCTGTTCTTAACTGTAGGAACTAGGACCACCACATTTGGGGTGCAGCTTCCTCTTCTTCTAACTTAAAGCAAGGTCAGGGTTTATTTGTACCAGGAAAAGGGGATGAACCTGGACTTCTATTGGTCTCCATAACATGGAAATGGAGGGTGCTGATTGGAGGAGAGCTATACTGCAGAGGGACACTGGGGGCAGCTACACGAGCAAGACCAAGGGTGAGCAAATACTGGCTCGTGGGCTGGATCTTGTCTGCCAGGGTTAGAACCTGGCAGGCCCTTACTCCACCATAGTTACCTGCTCCTCCCACTGGCCAGGAACGGCGATCCACGGCCAAGAGGAGCTGCAATCCCCTGTACCTGCAGGTAAATATGGCGGTGTGAAGGCCTGTTGGGCTAACCCTGGCAGACCAGATCTGGTCCACAGGCTGGTATTTGCCCTCCCCTGCCCTTACCACTCTGTCATAGACAAGCTCCCCCTCCTCCTCCTGGCCTCTGCACCCTACTTCAGAGCGCCACCTGCTGGCCACCACCTGCTGCATTCGCCTCCCAGCCACAAATAGCAGGCTGCTGCAGCTGTGCTGATGGCGACTGCCCAGCAGGGGGCGTGCCAGAGCTGAAACGCTGGGAAAGCTGGGACAGCTGCAAGAGGGCTTAAATAGGGACCATCCTGTTAAAAATGGGATGGATGGTCACCTTAGTGTTCCTCAGAGGCATCTTTCCAGAGTGTGCTCATGATCAATGTAACAATTTGCTCCTCACTTTCTGGGACAAACAGCTCACTTGATTTGAAGCTGCAGTACTGTGGGGTCATTTGCATTAAATTCGTGAAAGCAAGGGAGTTTGCACCAGGTGCGTCACAGGGGCCAGGGGTAAGACAAGTAGAAGAGGCATCTGATTTCATCTGAGGTATTAAACTCCTACCAAAGTAGGTTTCCTCATCTGTCCAGTACAGTACCATCTAAGCACTTCTGAGTTAAATTAGATTAACACAGGGAGATCCTTAGCAAATTTAAAGAAGTCTCCTCTTCACCAAACCCTGGTTTGAGGAGGGTTTTGCAGCATGCCCTAAAAATATTTAGACTTTGTAGAATCAGGGTCCAAGACCCTTCCTCATCGTTTCTTTACTATCATATCCCCTTGTCCATGGAGAGCTCTGTTTCTGATCTCATGTAACAAGAGAACACTGGTGCCGTCCATTGTTCTGAATATTGTTCACAATATGTAGTTTGCTTAAGTAAGGCAAAATCAGAGAGAAATCCTACCCTGATGTTTCAATACTTGCTAGAAAGTAAATTAATCAAAGGCCCAGGCTACAGGTAGGTTTCATCTTCCTATATTTTTATTCTCCCAATTGAAATGAAATATAATTGAAAACCAAAGTAGGATGCCAAAAAGGAAACTTTATTTAAAATAAAAAGACTCCTGTTACTCACATTTCTTCAGTAGGGCTCAGTGTTTGGGCAACATGGGAACCCAGCTTTGAAATACTATGGGACCCAGGTACTTCATCCATTTGCTTCCCTGGATCTGCAAAAGTAAAAAAAAATCCTTATTTTCCAAGACAGGCCGGAATTGGGATTATACTGAGTCATTTCACCAGGCATATGCACTTTTGTTTTAAATCAATGCTTTACATTGTTTAAACTTGAGTAGCATTGGTGACCATTCCCTATTGACAAATGTCCAAAAACAAGGTGGTTTTTGCCAGTTTTAGAGACCACTTAAATATCCTGGAATCTAGATTTAGAACACAATTCAGTTGTGGAGGTTGAAATCCCATTCGTTATGGGTTGCTGCCTGTTGTCTCAGATTATTCCATATTCTGGAAACAGGCCAAGAGTGTATTTTAGATGAAAACCATTATTATGTACATTACACATTCAATTTAATGTAAAATGGAGGGTTACTCTCTGCTTTCGATGACAGCTGTATAAATCAAGAGCAACTCCACTGACTTTGGTTTGGAGTTGAGGGTTTTTAAGTTGGCCAAAAACAAAATTGGTACTGAAATTTTGAATTCCTCAAAAGTTTGGGGGTTTTGAGGGGTGGGGTGGGAGGCCAATTTGGCTAGGAGGATTTTGGATCAGACCCATCTCTAGATATTATTGAACATTTTTGAATCTTGAAACACCAAGAAGTTTCATGGAATCTAACGGCCAGGAATCGGAGGCAATCTCTGAGGCGGGATATTGTTTGCAAAAACAGTTATAAATTTTGCAGGTGACCCTTGTTCTCTAACAGGCTGAACCCAAAGTGATGGATCCACATTCTGAATTCTGAGGCTGGCTCTCATGAAATCCAGAATGTTTATAAAAATAAATGAAGGGGCTTCCTAGCGCTGGGATGCTCTTCCACTGCCAAAAATGCCTACTTCTGGAAGGTGTGATATCATCTCAGCAGGCAGCCCCAGGACTCAATGGGACCTAGAGATTAAAGTACTCTCTCATGCCTTCAGGTGGGTGCTGAGGCCTGTAAACAGGAGAGTGTTGGGAAGCATTCAGTGCAGGGGTGTAAGATTTACTCTCAAAGGAATAAGTTGCCATGTCAGAGATCAACGACTTTTCTCTGCAGCGTTGGCCTGTGGTACAGGACATCAAGGCACCAGTAGGGAGAGCCCTTGTTTCAAGCATGCATAAAAAGTCAGACAGCATTGATTGCTTCCAGTGATTTATTCTACTGTTCCAAGAGGCTATGTTATTGCAAAACCTCAATTGTTTTTAAATGAAATAAACTTTTTTATGGAAGGATCCTTTCCTGGGACTTTGCACTGAAATATCTGGATAAAGAAAGTCACATAAGGAGCTAAGAAAGCAGGTATGAATTTCTGTAGCTCTGTGCCTGTGTTGTGGCCTTTTAATGACTTGTCTTTATTACATAGAGACAGCTTCTGGAAGGTCTCAAAAGTGTCCAGTGCTTAATCTTACATGTCATAAATGATAGTTTGGGGCATAAGAAGGTTGTAAATGACTAAGTAATTTAAACTTTTACTAACCAGACAGTCAGTAGTAGCGTGACTTGTGGAATTTGCATCAAATTCCGTGGGGAGCTAATTCAGCCTTTGTGTCACTAGGTGCAGTGCCCACTGCATTTAACACACTCATGCCAGACTTATTGTGTCACCAGGCGTGCTGGAAATGGTGCAGTCTAAACTACAGTAGAATATTTGGCATGATTTAATTTATACCTCCCTGTTACACCTCCTGCTTCCACTATTTCAGCATGTAAGTTATTCATTTTGCACAACCACTAAATGCCAAATGGGAGCAAGTTCTGCTACTTTGGCCTGGGCACTAGTCTTATGCTTAGTTTACGCCCATAACTTACAGGAGTGACAGAAAGAAGGGAGTCAGTGGCACAGAAACTTTCATGGGAGTCGCACTATGTATTCTAAGCTGCATTTGGCAAAATTTGCACTTGAGTCTGCTAAAGATGAAGGTGTCAAGTTTCCAGCTCTCCTGTACCTTGTGCCTGTCTCTAAGACTAACGTGACAGTTTCCTTTTGCTGGGGTCTGGGTGGGTGTCTGGTTTTGTTTGATTCTGAGCTTGAAGGAACAAAAAATCTCAAATTATTACTCAGCCAAAGCTAAGTCTCAGCTCAAACCACGAACGTTACATGACTCTGACACAAAACCATACATTAGGCCAGGTTCTCTCTCACCTTAGTTCACCTTTCAATTAGTTGGGTGATGAAATGTGAAACCAAAGGAGTCTGGATTTCATCACAGGCATTTTGCATGGCTTGTTTGCTTTCCCTGGGGAGCAAACTCCCACTGTCTTTCTGCCTGTAAAGAGAGGCAATGCCTCCACAGCTCTCTCATGCTGGCTGATGTACTGATTTAGGGTAAGTCTACACAGAAAATACTGCATAGGCTAACTACCCAAAGCTAGCACAGGTGACAGTAGCAGTGGAGATGAGGCAGGTAATACAAGGCCAGCGTGGACTCTGGTTACATATTTGGCTCATTTAACCCATGCTGTGTTGTCTGCACACTGCTAGCATGACCTGGGCTAGCTGGATTCAAGCTGGCATAGGGAGGCTAGGCTGTGTATAGACACTGGGAATGTGAAAGGTTAACGGGTGATGCTTATCGGTTCTGGTTAACCGGTAAGGGGATGGAGCAGCTCCCCACCCACGGTGGCCAGGGAGTTTCTCCAGCTGTGCAGGGGGCCTGCCACAGACAGGAGCTGCTCTGGTTGTCCAGAGCAATCCCTGTCCATGGCAAGCCTGGGCATGTCACAGGCAGGGGATGCTCTGGTCATCCAGAGCAGTCCCATTTGTGACAGGCAGGCCTGGGCTGGAGCAGCCTCTGCCTGTGGTGAGTGGGGGGCTGCTCCAGCCCAGTGGGAGTGGTGCACCACTCCCTCCCTCTCCCACCTGTGCCCCCTTTAATTGGGTAGCCAGTTAAACATCACGTTTAACTGGTTAATCAGTTGAAAGGGATTTTGCCCTTTCTTAGTGACAGATGAGGAGGGAGCCAGCCAGTACCCCACCTCTCTGAGATACTTGTGTAATACCCAGCGAAAGCATTCCTGAGGAGTCAGCATGTGCGGAACAGGGATGCCAGCATGAAGAAAATACCTTTCGGGACAACAGTCCTGTCTTTCACTAACAAAGCTTCAAACAAAAATGTAGATTAAAGAATGAGGCTTTATCTATACTGCAGGGTTTTTGCACAAGACACTTTTTGTGGAACAAATCTTCCACAAAAACTTCTTGCGCAAAAGCATGCCCACACCTCAAAAGCGACATGCTTTTGTGCAAGAGAGAGTACACGCTGTATGGACACTCTTGCACAAGAAAGCTCTGATGGCCATTCAGATAATGGCCATCAGAACACCTGTGCTTTTTGTGATAGGCTTTTTTTGCGCAAGAAACCCCTGCTGAGTGTCCACACACACCTTTTTCTGCAAAAGCTGTAGCGCAAAAAGGAGTTATGTCTTGTGGAGAGAGGAATAACTATACCAGCAAAAGCCCTCTGTCCTGTCGATTTACTGTATTTTTTTTGCACAAAAATGCACTCGATGTGGACATTCCGCCAATTTTTGTGCAAAAACAGCCATTTTTGTGCAAAAACCTTGTAGTGTAGGCATAACCTGAGAGTAAAAGAAATCCTCCCTGGCAAACACAGCCCTGCTTATCAAAAAATAACCAAGATGTGGGGAGGTTAGAAGATGCAAATGAGGCATTGGCAAGCAGCAGGAAAGCCTGAACGACTTGACTTAAGAGGAGAGGGGAGTCTCAGAAGGGAGGATGTCACATGGCTATCGGCACTAACCATTCCAGAGCACTTCTGGATTTTCCTCCCCCCAAATCTGAGAGAAGTCCCAGAACATGAAGATGACCATGTCTCTCTCAAGCATGTTCCATACTTTGCATTTCTACAGTAGCCTCCTTCAGAACATTTTACACGCCTTCAGATAGTCTCATGTCAGCTCTGTGCAGTAGGCAGGCACTCCGTGTTACACTTTGAGATACAGGCTACTGAAGTGGGTTAATATAATGAAATTAGTTGCAGAGCCTTGTGAATAAAACCAAGAAATCCCAATAATGTTGATTTAACCACCAGCGTGCTACTTGACTCTTTCTTATCATAGAATCATAGGACTGGAAGGGACCTCGAGAGGTCATTGAGTCCAGCCCCCCGCCCTCAAGGCAGGACCAAGCTCCACCTACACCATCCCTGACAGATGTCTATCTAACCTGTTCTTAAATATCTCCAGAGAGGGAGATTCCACCACCTCCCTTGGCAATTTATTCCAATATTTGACCACCCTGACAGTTAGGAATTTTTTCCTAATGTCCAATCTAAACCTCCCCTGCTGCACTTTAAGCCAATTACTCCTTGTCCTGTCCTCAGAAACCAAGAGGAACAAATTTTCTCCTTCCTCCTTGTGACACCCTTTTAGATATTTGAAAACCGCTATCATGTCGC
This sequence comes from Pelodiscus sinensis, assembly GCF_052426305.1. Classification (NCBI taxonomy): domain Eukaryota; kingdom Metazoa; phylum Chordata; order Testudines; family Trionychidae; genus Pelodiscus; species Pelodiscus sinensis. The sequence continues at coordinate 58,234,486 of NC_143058.1, forward strand.
CCCCTTAATCTTCTTTTTTCCAAACTAAACAAACCCAGTTCATGAAGCCTGGCTTCATAGGTCATGTTCTCTAGACCTTTAATCATTCTTGTCGCTCTTCTCTGTACCCTTTCCAATTTCTCCACATCTTTCTTGAAATGTGGCGCCCAGAACTGGACACAGTACTCCAGCTGAGACCTAACTAGTGCAGAGTAGAGCAGCAGAATGACTTCACGAGTTTTGCTTACAACACACCCGTTGATACAACCTAGAATCATATTTGCTTTTTTTGCAACAGCGTCACACTGTTGACTCATATTCAACTTGTGGTCCACTATGACCCCTAGATCCCTTTCCGACATGCTCCTTCCTAGACAGTCGCTTCCCATCTTGTATGTATGGAACTGATTGTTCCTTCCTAAGTGGAGCACTTTGCATTTCTCTTTCTTAAACTTCATCCTGTTTACCTCTGACCATTTCTCTAACTTGCTAAGGTCATTTTGAATTATGTCCCTATCCTCCAAAGAAGTTGCAACCCCACCCAGTTTGGTATCATCTGCAAACTTAATAAGCGTACTCTCTATCCCAATATCTACATCATTGATGAAGATATTGAATAGTACGGGTCCCAAAACAGACCCTTGCGGAACTCCACTTGTTATCCCTTTCCAGCAGGATTTAGCACCGTTAACAACAACTCTCTGACTACAGTTATCCAGCCAATTATGCACCCACCTTATTATGGCCCTATCTAAGTTATATTTGCCTAGTTTATCAATAAGAATATCATGCAAGACCGTATCAAATGCCTTACTAAAGTCTAGGTATATGACATCCACCGCTTCTCCCTTATCCACAAGGCTCGTTATCCTATCAAAGAAAGCTATCATTAGTTTGGCATGACTTGTTCTTCACAAACCCATGCTGGCTATTCCCTATCACTTTATTACCTTCCAAGTGTTTGCATATGATTTCCTTAATTACCTGCTCCATTATCTTCCCTGGGACAGAGGTTAAACTGACCAGTCTGTAGTTTCCTGAGTTGTTGTTCTTCCCCTTTTTATAGATGGGCACAATATTTGCCCTTTTCCAGTCTTCTGGAATCTCCCCTGTCTTCCATGATTTTTCAAAGATCATAGCTAAAGGCTCAGATACCTCCTCTATCAGCTCCTTGAGTATCCTGGGATGCATTTCATCAGGACCTGGTGACTTGCTGACATCTAACTTTCCTAAGTGATTTTTAACTTGTTCTTTGTGTATCCTATCTTCTAAACTTACCCTCTCTCTGCTTGTATTCACTACGTTAGGCACACCTTCAGACTTCTCGGTGAAGACCGAAACAAAGAAGTCATTGAGCATCTCCGCCATTTCCAAGTTTCCTGTTACTGCTTCTCCCTCCTCACTGAGCAGTGGGCCTACCCTGTCCTTGGTCTCCCTTTTGCTTTTAATGTATTTATAAAAGGTCTTCTTGTTTCCCTTTATGCCTGTAGCTAGTTTGATCTCATTTTGTGCCTTTGCCTTTCTAATCTTGCCCCTGCATTCCCGTGTTGCTTGCCTATATTCATCCTTTGTTATTTGTCCTAGTTTCCGTTTTTTTATGACTCCTTTTTTATTTTGAGATCATGCAAGATCTCCTTGTTAAGCCAAGCTGGTCTTTTGCCATATTTTCTATCTTTCCTACACAGCGGAATTGTTTGCTTTTGGGCCCTTAACAACATCCCTTTGAAATACTTCCAACTCTCCTCAGTTGTTTTTCCCTTCAGTCTTGCTTCCCATGGGACCTTACCTACAAGTTCTCTGAGCTTATCAAAATCTGCCTTCCTGAAATCCATTACCTCAATTGTGCTGGTCTCCCTTCTAACTTTCCTTAAGATCATGAACTCTATTATTTCATGATCACTTTCCCCCGTGCTGTCTTCCACTTTCAAGTTCTCAACTAGTTCCTCCCTATTTGTTAAAATCAAATCCTGAACAGCTTCTCCTCTGGTAGCTTTTTCAACCTTCTGAAACAAAGTTGTCTCCAATGCAGTCCAGAAACTTATTGGATAGCCTGTGCCCCGCTGTGTTAGTTTCCCAACATATGTCTGGATAGTTGAAGTCCCCCATCACCACCAAATCTTGGGCTTTGGATAGTTTTGTTAGTTGTTTAAAAAAGGCCTCATCCACCTCTTCCACCTGGCTAGGTGGCCTGTAGTAGACTCCTACCATGACATCACCCTCATTTTTTACCCCTTTTAGCTTAACCCAGAGACTCTCTACACAGCTATCTCCTACGTTCATCTCCACTTCAGTCCAAGTGTGTACATTTTTAATATACAAGGCAACCCCTCCTCCCTTTTTTCCCTGTCTGTCCTTCCTGAGCAAGCCGTACCCTTCCATACCAACATTCCAATCATGTGTCCCATGCTTTGGTAGTGCTTTTGCTGTTGCTAAATGTTCTTGAGCTGTCGCTGCTTCCACTTTTCCATTCCATTTCTCTCTCTTACCAAACAATTCAAGGATTTTTTTTTAATGGCCTCTGAAACCTTTATGGGAAAGGAGAAGTGAATTCATTTGTGATTTGATATTTAATGCCAGTTGCCATTCTCCCCTCAAACTAGCCTGGCTGGTAGTGTCCTGGCAGCTGCCACCACCACACCTGAGCTGCCCAATGTGCACCTATCCCTCCCTGCAGCACAAGTGGAGAGTGCAGATCACAGGCAGCACCGGTGGCACTGGAGGGATGCAGGGTTTTCTTGCAATGCTAAGGCTAGTTTAGTGCACCATAGTTGTATTGGCACTGAGCCTTTTTGGGGAAGTCTCCTGCCACGGCAACGGCAAGAACATCAGCGCAGAGAGGAAACCGGCGTTTGTTGGGATCAGTCTTGCTTTGGGCAGGGGGTTGGACTCGATGACTTGCTGAGGTCCTTTCCAACTCCATGATGCTCTGATTCTGTCATCTAGCCCTGCTTAGAGCAGTGGTTGTCAGTCTTTTAAACCAGGGATGCCTAAGCTTAAATAGACAAATCTGTGTACCCTCAACCAGATGTGGGGGAGACATGCAGGGTCACTTCCCCCTCCCTTCAATTTCTTCCCGCCATTTGGCCCTGCTACCTGAAATGCTGATGGAGCAGGGCAGAGCAGTGATGTGTCTGCTCGTGCAGTCAGTCTCTTCTAATAGTAGGGGAAGATCTCTCTTCTTCAGGGACCCTGCCATTTTTGGTTGCATCCTGCTGCCCAATCCAGACAGGCTGGGTCCTTAGCTGACCCCCGGAAACATACAGCCCCAGCAGCTTTGAGCATTCTGGTTAAAAACGTAGCAGCCAGTCTCTGGTAGTGCTTTTGCTGTTGCTAACAATGAGGGCTGAGCACCAATGGTATTATACTTATGGGAATTCCCCCACTGTTTCTCTACCCTGGATAAGACATGGGGGTCATAGTGAACCAGGCAAAAATGTTATAGGGATATTTGGGGGGGGGGGGGAAGGAAACCCCCATGACACACCTTCATTTCATCACAGGAACCTTGTGACATACTACAGCGCTGAAGGCCTGAGCAATACCCATATCTCCTCTCTTCCTCCCCCCCTTCTCTTGGTGGCGTTTGAAAATGATTTCACCTGGACTGTTGTGTGACCATATTGATCTGAGGTTTAAAATCTCCAGCAAACTCCGCTCCTGGCCTTTGCATCCTCACTGCAGGAAGCACCACAGGATTTTCAGTGGGTTGTTGTCTGGAGGAGAAAAGAAACGAACCTCGAAATGAGCTCTAGAGGGAGTCTTCAGAAGTGGGCTTGTATCCTGGTTATGGGCTTACTAACAAGAGATTCCATTTGTGCGGAGTTCAGAAGGAGGAATCAAGGAAGAGATGAAACTCATGCTGTGTGAAAAGGTGTGCTTTAAGCACTTCCCTGGTGTGAGTAATGGATAGCTGGGGGAGTTAAGAGGTTTAGCTAACAAATGCTGGAGAATCACGGATAAGAGACTGAAACTCCCCTGCTTATGCACTGCCCTGTTTTCTTTAATGTTATAGACAGCAGGAGAGAAGTGGAGATTGCTCAGTGGTAGTGGTTATAGTCTGAAATACGGATGGAAGTCTGTAAGATGCAGGAAAGAAAATCAATGTCAATTCACTTCTCCTCCTCCTAAACCTGTTCACGTTTCCCCAAGGTTATTCTATGTCCCTGATAAAGTCCTATAGGTCTCCTCCAGTTCCCTCTGCTTTATTCCACTCAGATTTCAGACCCAGTAGTGCAGTCACCATTGTTCTGGCTTTGAAGGACTGGGCAAGACGCCACAGGATACTATTAGGCTGCACCTGTGCACATTGCGAACTGCGTATCTTTTTCCACTTTTCTTTCAAAAGAGGCTTTTCCAAAAGTTGGCGTATCTGCACGGCACCAGATTTCAGGAAAAATCTGCTCTTTCGAGCCATCCCTTATTCCTTATTCAGAAAAGCAGACGCGTTCCTTGGATTCCATTGCTTTTCTGGGATACTGGTATCCCGGAAAAGTGCTGCAGTCTAGATGTAGCCTCAGACTGCAAGATAAAAATAGCTGCGTAGCAATTTTACAGCTTTGCATCCTGGGCCCAAATCAGCTGGCTGTAGGGGGTTAATTACTGTGTAGACAAATCTTTAGTGCTCTTCTGCATAGGCTTGGATCTGCTTGAGAATGCAAAGCGGGAATGGGGCCATGACTCTGTTTACCCCTCATTTTTTGAGGCAGCTACAGCTACCATTGACACTAATCTACTGCCACCCTTGCGCTCTGCATCTGATTTTGGGTGGCCCTGATATACGTGGGGCTTCTCCCTATGGCCTTTCACCCCCTTTTGTAGCCAGGCAGAGCCAGCTGTAATCTGGCACTTTGAGTGAGATTGATTCAGGTTATTAATCTTCTACCTGATTATCATTATCCTGCCAGGAAAGCCTCTGATGTCGTATTTTCCCTGCCTTGATTCTCTCCTGGTTGGAGTAGTCATTTAAACCTGAGCCAAGTGAGTGTGTAAGCACGACCCCATCAGAGTGGTCACTTGCTGCATTCTGTCTGCACATGATTAAAGCTACAGGCCAGTGAAAAGTCAGGCCCTGGTTTCCTTGCCACACTTCCCACTGATAAACTGTGAACAAATGACAAGTCGTAAGTGCCTTCCAGCAGGGAGTATCTGTAAATGCCTCTACTCTAGTGCCCGACAGTGCCATGGGTTTCATGACTGGGAGATACCAAAATGGTGGAGGGGGCAGAACTGACCAGGGTTCAGTTTGCTCCTACGATGTGCCCGTCTAACAGCAGCTGGCAATCTAACCGCCTCCCGGACCCAATGAACTTGAAGAAGTAGAAGAAGCACAGATCCAGTCAGAGCTTCTAATGTAATGTATGCCACAGGCTCCATTTGCTTTCTCCTGCCACCCATCGTCATCTCTTATCCAGACCGAGCTGTAACAAGCTTGCTCCCATCCGAGGCTGTCTACACTACAGAGTTTTTCCGAAAAAACTTCACTTGCATCCACACTGTAATTACATTCTTTCGACAAAAAATGGAAAGAACAGAGGGGTTTTTCTGACATTGGTAAACCCCTTTCTACGAGGAAGAAGCCTTTTTCTGAAAGAGCTCTTTCGGAAAAAGGCGTGTGTGGATGGGGAAGAGGGAGTTCTTTTAAAAGAAGAGGAAAAAGCACAGGTGCCCTGGTGGCTACTCCATCCATAGTAATCACAGCTAAAATGCAAGATAGCGTCCACAATGAGTGGATGCTATCAGTCGAAAAAGCAGATTGTTTTTTTTGATGCACTTTTGCTGTGTGGACGCTCTCTTTTGGCAGAAGTTTTTCAGAAGATCTCTTCTGGAAAAGCTTCTGAAATAAGCCTGCAGTGTAGACATAGCCCAAGACCTGATCTCTACCAGACCCAGGCATTTGATGCACCCTCTGTGTTGGATGGAATGGAGATAGAAAGCTGCCTGGGATGAAGTGGGAATTTTTCTGTGATATTTTTAGGATGTCTGTTCATGCCTCAGTTTCCCTCTTTGCTATGCATCGCTACCCCAGGAGCACAAAAGGGTTAGATCAGCTCTTGGGGCAGAATAAGAGTTCTGAAGTGTGTCCTTATTGTTTGAGGCAAATGAATGGGTCAGGTCATTACAGGCCTGAATGAAACTGGCCCATATCAATGGAAGATCCAGAAAAGAAAATGGGAACTTCAAGGACTGAACAATTAATACCTCACGGGGAAACTCCAGCAGGTGGGGCATGTGAACTGAGTGTGGCTCTGTGGTAAGACAGTGGACCAAGAAGTGTCAGGCTAATGGGATACAAGGGTGAACATGACATTCGAAAGAAGAACTGACACAGTGGCAGGCCCAGGTCAGACAGGCTGCAGAAAAGGCAGTGTCAATAGTCATTTTTCTGGCTGATGGGAGGCAAGGTCATTCTGAGGCTTGCTCTTCCCTCCTCCTCCAAACTGTGTAAAGAGGGGAGCAAGTTGCACTGCTGTCTGCCTTTTGGGAATGGGAAGGTTCCCAGGGCTTGGTCACTCCAGGCTCCACCAACCAGCAGGGATGTTAAAGGGCGGTTCGATGGTGACGGGTGAACATTTTGCCTGCTGAGGCTGCCTCTAGTCTTGTAAAACACTTATGCTATATCTACAAGACAAAATTCTTGCACAAGAGCATGTCCACACCTCAAAGCACATCACAAAAGCAATGTGCTTTTGTGCAAGAGAGCATCCACACTGCATGGATGCTCTTGTGCAAGAAAGCTCTGATGGCCATTCACTGGTGCTTTTTCCTCTGGAGTGTCCACACTTGCCTTTTTGCGCAAGAACTCTTGCGCAAAAGGGAGTTTATGCCTCATAAAAGGAGGTTTACCTATGGCGGAAAAAACCCTTTGTCCTGCCATTTTACTCTTGATTTCCTTGTGCAAAAGTGCATTTGAGGTGTAGACGCTCCACGGGTTTTTGTGCAAAAACAGTGGTGTTGACTGTAAGTTAGAACATTAAGATCAAGGATGTTACAACCAAAAGGACGCTAAAATCAAAATGGAGTCTTGAGTTTGACACAGAAATCAAAATGGAACCCCAAAGACTAAAAGATTTTTGCCACCAAAAATCATCATTTGCACACAACACTGTTGCTCTGCACACGGCACTAAAGTCTGCACCTGGAACGCTAATCTGCATCCTGCTGTTTCCTGCCTTGGGATCTTTATAAACTGCAGTGTTGTATTCTGGGGTTATTCTTTGTGTTGTTACCTGTTGTATTCAATATATCTTTTAAATTTGACATTCGTGTCTGTGCTTATTTCGGACTGGAGAAATCCGCCGGTGACAGATACAGTGGTTTCCAGGTTGTGCCACCTTCTGGGACAAAGGCAGTTTCCATCTATTCAGATCAGCCCCACTAAATTTAGTTTACTAGTGTGCCTTTGCTAGTAACAGCGGGTTTTGTGCAAAAACCATGAAGTGTAGACGTAGCCTTAGGGTGGGTCTACACTATAAACCTGCAGTGGTATAGATGCGATAAATCGACTTCTAAGTGCTCTTCCGTTGACTCTGGTACACCAGTGGAACAAGAATTGCAGGCAGAGCATCGGCTGTTGGCTTCCCGCAGTGAAGACACTGCAGTAAGTAGGTGTAAGTACATAGACTTCAGCTACATTATTCACATAGTTGAGGTTGCAGATCGCTGCCCCACCCATAGTGTAGACCAAGCCTACACTTATGGGAGAGAGCTCTCCCGTTGGCTTAACTCCACCTCTGTGAGAGTTTCTCCTGCCACCAAAGCACTGTCTATGTTAACGCTTAAGTCAGTATAACTGTGTCACTCAGGGGTGTGGATTATTCTAGTAATCTGCCACTGTCATCACCTAATCTCCCAGGTCTAAATGCCCTGGCTGAAACCCACTGAAATGGTGCTGAATTTTTTCTCTTGCTTCCTGTTCTAACTTGGCACTCCTCTCAGTTGAATAATTACAGGGTGAGCTCAAATTAATGGTTCTGCAGTATTTTTGGACCAGTTCCTATTACTGATTCTTTCCTGTTGTTACCCATTGGTGCTTTGAATCAGACTTCGATTTTATTAGCCTGTTTTTGACAAAGGAGACCTGCTAGTAGAAAAAGCTGTTTAAAGAAAACCCTTGTGCTTCTGTATTGGAGATGTGTGGGATGCTGGTAATTTTGGTCGTGTGTGTGTGTGTGTGTGTGTGTGTGTGTGTGCGCGTGCGCGTGCGCGCATAAATATATACAGGGCTTGACAAACGGGGGCGAAAGCTGCTCGCCAGCCCTGCACTGCGCATGCGCAAGAACCGCATTGCGCACGTGCCCCCTCCGGTAAATGGGGCGCGTGGCTGAAATCTACTCACCCATGGTGATTCTATAGTTTGTCAAGCCGTGTGTGTGTGTGTGTGTGTGTGTATTTATTAAAAAAAATCAGGGCTGTGAAAAATCCCATCCCTGAGGGATGTACTTTCATTGACCTAACCTCTGGTATAGACAATGGGAGGGCTTCTTCCGTGAACACTGCTACCTCCTCTCATGGATGTGCATAAACTACACCGAGGGGAGTTGAAGGATTCCAACACACCACTGAACAATGAACTGACCCTCAGGATCCTCCCCTGCCAATCCCACAAAAGGAAGGCCTCTATGTGGACCTCTCTTGACGCTCTCCCATCAGCGTAGTAGTGTCTTCACTGAAGCATTACATCAATGCTGCTTGCAGTATTTCAAATGTAGATCTGCCCTTAGTTAAGTATCTCCTATTAAAGTAAATGGGAATTAATTTCTGCGTAACATCAAAAAAAAAAAAATTCTAGGAATTTTGGTAGGCTCCTCTCCAAAGTTTGTCTTTTCAATCCAGGCCACAACCATGCTGAAACGGGGAGAATGTGGCAGCTTTTTCTATAAAACTTTGTCTATTTAACTTGAGAGAGTAAATGGAGTTTGGGGCCAAAATCAGATCTGGTGTAAGTTTGTGCTTATCCGGTGACTATAGGAAAACTGCGCCTACCTACTCCAGAACTGAATTTCTGAGCTGAGCCTATGAAATTCAAGGAATCAAAAGGAAAAACATGAGAGAGAGTTAGAAGATACTGTTTTGAAAGGGTCATATGTAAGGAGGATAAACTACACTTCTTTATGATCCAAGATCTAACAGCCAGGGAAATGATTCAAGCATTAAAATAGACCTGTAACTTCAGTCTTTTCAGACATATATGAGTGTTACTAGGCTGGAGAAGAAAAAGCGCAGGAGTAGTGTGATAGTTTCTCACTGACTCAACAAGACCTGTCAAGCTATTGCCTCATTTCTTTCACTTGCTTATTAATGGCCTCCTGCACTATAAAAAGAACACCCCAAAATATTCTAAGCCCTTTGGAGAACATTTTATATTGTCTATCAGATATTAAATGGTCTGCTAGCAACAAGGAAAGAATTTCCTGAAACTCTGGTCAGTATTTCCACCTCACCTCCACGTCTTAACAAGAAGTTATGCACGATTAAATTGGTGGCTATAAGATAAACAAATGCAGGTGGCATATTTAGCCCCCGTCATTGACATCTACACTTCATGTCAGACCAAATCCCAAATCAATTGGGAAGTAATGAAGTCATAGGTGTAAGTAACTCCGAAGGAAGATAAAGCTGTCAAATGCTCCACAAATGCCACCAGGAGTAAGTGGACTGCTGGAAGGAAACACGTTTGTCATTGACTGACCTGTGGTTTGAAAAATAAGATAAAAGTGCACGGGAAGTTTAAAAAAAGCAACACAGGCCACATGATCCTTCCCTTCATGTATAGGCTACAAACGCCTCACATTAAGGGGCAAATGCATTCTTTTTAGTCAGAATCCGAAGAACTTCTTGCATGCAAAACCAGCTGGCTAATGACGTTAAAGTCGACTTTGTTAGCTTGGGGCTCAGTTCTGCATCCTTTACGCCCAAGTAGTAACAATGGGGCTATTCCCTTATGTGCTGCTTAGTTTAATAAGAATTGCAAAGCCAAGTCCTCTGCTTTTAACACAATGGTTTAAGCTTAATCCAAGTGTGTAACCCCACAAAGTTCAATGGATTCTTACTAGAGATGAACTGGCCCCATGGCTACTTAACAGACATGAGATCTGGGTTCAAGGAACACTTTGGGATTAGAACCATGTGAGGTGTTTGCACTGAAACCTAGAACCACACACGGCTCTCCTGGACTGGCATTTAAAACTTGGTAAATTTCATTGAAAGGTTTGTGAAGGCTCTCAAGCTTCTGAGCTGGACTTTGGCTGGGATTCACTTATGGTTGTGCCTCCATTTTGAGTGTATTTTGCTTTAAGTTTTTAGCTTGTTTGAACCTGGAATGGCAGGGTCAAGTTTTGCAGTTATACCTGTGCATCTCCTTTGGGTCAAGTAGTGTAAACCCACCCAGAATGAAACTACAGTAAATGTTCACCCAACCCTTCCTCTGAAATGAAACCAATGACTCAGCTTGATTCATAATCCCCAACTTCTAATGTGGAAAGTTTGTAGATGGAAGGAAAGAGTGTTTAATAATATTAGGCCAAATCCTGATTCAACTTTGAGTGGCATTTGAATGATTGGAACAATCATTGGAACAGTAGGTCTTGGTTTCAGAGCAATAATAAACAAAATATGTCATATATTATATGATTTTTATTTATTGGGCACTCAAACCTGAAGACACTCAGATGCCAGTTAATCTAAAGGATGGCTGCTGGTTACTAAGGTACCAACTTATGGTTGACTAAATTCTCACATACCTTAAAGTGGAGAAAAAGCCAGGGGAGTAACATTAAAATGGAGAAAAAGACAGAGGGGTTGAACTTAATCACCTCCTGAGGTCTCTTCCAACCCTATGATTCTAGGATTTAACTATAAGAAAACACAAAGGAGTAAACTTTTCAAAAGCTCCTATATTCCATTTTTAAAAGTGCCTATGGCCCTTAGGACACTAAATCTCATTGACACTCCACTGGCACTTAGGATAAATTAGGATACAATTTTTGAAAGCACCTGTCATGTGAACTTTGTGTTTCCACAGAGACCTAACTATTGGAGAAGCTTTAGAATATGGACTATTACCTAGGAAGAAAATAGCACAGCAATGATTCTCAAAACCAGCACAAGTCACCACATTTTTCAGCTTCCAATCGAAAGCATTTTTAAATGGTAGGCACATCCTTTTCCTACTGTGCGCTCAACAGATACCAGCCCTGTATGAAAAATAGAGATGATCATGGATCTCTTACCTTTCACAAAGTCACTCTCCTCCTGCTGCTTTGCTCCAGGTGTCTGGATCACACTGTTGGAATGCAGCAATGAGCTGGAGCACAACTTAGTCTGTTGAGCCTGTGTCAACTTGAGATGTCCAGAGAGACTGTTTTGGCCTTGTGTTTCCTCTCTGAATTCAAGAACAGGGTCCCCATTTCCTACTGGCAAAAAGAAAGAATTAGCAATAGTGTTTGTGCACAGATCAAACGATGCAGTAAAAAAATGAATGAGTAAGCACCAACTAATTTTACCTTTATCTTGTTCATTTTCTGTTCTGTGCCTATATGCTTCTTCTGTTCTAATTTCCTGTTGTTTTAAAAGAGAAGCACCTTTTAATTCAAACATTAATTACTTGTAACCTTCCCAACTCAATTAGGTAAGTAGGTGTTATTCATAGCACTGTCTTGGGGAAATCAATGTAAACTGCCCTGTGCTCTGTGCAAAGATGGGCCTAACACAGCAGAACTTCATCTTAATCTGCAACATGTTGAAGAGGGCTGGATTTCTGAGCCTGTACAGGAGGTGTGGCGTGAGGAAGTGGTGGATAATGGGAGATGTAAGGTAATGCTGTACATATGGGCTTGTCTGCAGGAAACAATTGTATTGACTCTGCACAAATCTTCATGGTTGTGTCAAGCATGATGCTGACCATGACTTTGCAGCCAGTGTAGATGGGGGCAGGTAAAATGCAACAATGGGGCAGCTGTTGTAAACCCGTCCCAAAAATAAGTAAGTAAACAAACCCTAGTCCCAAAAAGGTTTATGCAAGACCAGCTGACTCAAGGAAATTGACTTGCCCTTGTCTATGGGGCCTGCAAAGTTTGGATCGACATTCTGTTAGTTCACTATTATCTAGGGTCATAGTCTAACTCACTGTCTAGTGAAGAGCAGCCCCATTGCTCCCTGTACAAAGGTGCCACAGTTGAAGAAGAGGTTGCTGCAATAGTCCTACATACAGCCATCTGGGGTTAGGTCTACGCTACAGAGTTTTTGCGCAAAAACTCGCGGATTGTCCACACCTCAAGCGTGTTCTTGTGCAAGTAAAATGAAAGAACAGAGTGGTTTTTCTAGTGTAGATATTCCTCCTTCTATGAGCTCTTGCACAAAAAGGTGCGTGGGGACCTTTCCTTCTTCTAAGAGCCCTTGTGCAAAAAGGTGTGTGGGGACAGGGATTTTTTGTGCAAAAACGCAATAAAAAAAGCACAGGTGCCCTGGTGGCCATTCTATAAATAGCAATCAGAGTTTCCTTTTGAGAGAGCACCCATGCAGTCTGGACGCTCTCTTGCACAAAAGAGCATCACTTTTTTGATGCGCTTTTGCAGTGTGGATACGCTCTTGCCAAGAAGTTTTTGCAGAGGAGCTCTTCCATAAAAAGCTTCTTGCACAAGAAGCTTATCATGTAGACATAGCCTGGGAGAAGGATTCCTTCTACCCCCTTGTGGTGAACCTGGCTACCTGAGATCAGGGAGGGAGAGAGGGAGGAAGATTTGGCTTTCAGAAAATCACTGGGGAAGTCTGTTAGACTGAGTGCCAGGAGCTCTGGGATCCCAGTTCTGTGTTCAAGTTAGTAAACCAGCTCTCTCCACTGAAGTTACATTAATTTTCACATTGCACCTCATTTCATCCCTCAAGTAACAAAAATGTCTACAAAAAGAAAATGAACAAACAAGGTGGTGACAGACAAGGCAGGGAGAGACATTGGGAAGTGAAGACAGAAATGTCTAGGAGCAACAGCAGTACTGCTCCCATGTTAATGATGACTAATAAGCCACTTATTCAAGAGCAGATTCCCTTCGACTGCTGGGACAGCAAAGAGTGAGAAGGGTTGTAGATGAGAGACAGAGACAATGCAGGGAAGTGTGTGTTGTGTTTGGGGCTTTCTTGCTGTGTGCTGAGCTTGTGTTTGAGAGTGAGGGTTGGTGTGTGTTCTTTTTTGTTTTTTGTTTGTTTATTTATTTATTTTCCCCTGTGTTTGAGAGTGAGGCTTTTTTTTTAACCACTTCCCCTTTGCCCTTCCCCTCCCCTTGATGGAGTTTGTGCTGTGATTGGCTATGATTGGTAGGGGCTGTGATTGGCTGTGATTGGCAGGTGGAAACTGTTGGCTTCTAATTAAAGTTTGAATTCTAGAAGCCTCTGCTGATTGGCTGAGCCTTGGTAGGGGGAGGGACTTTCAGGCACTCCACGGCTTTATAAGGCAGTGGGCAAGTGACCAAGGAGCTTGCAAACAGGACAGCAGCGATGGATGGTGATGGGTCTGCTATTGTTACCTGCACAGCGTGTGCCATGTTTGTCTTCCTCCCGGAAGAAAGAACTGATTTCATCTGCCCAAAGTGCAAGCTGGTCGACATTTTGGAAGAAAAAATTAGAGGACTGGACAAGTGTCGACCCTATGCTCGATCAGAGAGGATGAAGACTTCCTCAATAGAAGGCAGAATTTAATCCTTCAAGCATGGCAGGCAGAGGAGCCAGAGAGGGCAGTACGTGACCAGGAAGAGAACTGGCAGCATGTAACTTCTAGAAGAGGAAAAAGGCCAGCACGGGAATCCCCCGATGCTATAGAGGTAAGCAATCGTTTTCAAGATCTCTCCACAGGCTCTGCAGTGCTGAAAGCTCTGGACGGGACCTCATAAGGAAGAAACCAGAAGGGAACACCATCTACTGGAAGGCATGGGATGCGTAGTCCTAGGGATGGGGGTTCCACGGCCACCACCCCCAAAAGAAAACGACGGGTGGTGGTGGTCGGGGACTCCCTTCTAAGAGGGACTGAGCCATCCCTCTGCCGTCCGGACCTGGAATCTCGAGAGGTGTGCTGCTTACCGGGAGCTCACATTCAGGATATCACTGAGAGGCTTACCAAGCTGATTAAACCTTCGGATCGCTACCCCTTCCTGCTTCTCCACGTGGGAACAAATGATACGGCCAAGAATGACCTTGAGCGGGTTACTGCGGATTATGTAGCGCTGGGAAGAAGGATCCAAGAATTTGGAGCGCAAGTGGTGTTTTTGTCCATCCTCCCTGTTGAAGGGAAAGGACTGGGCAGGGATCGTCGAATTGAGGATGTAAATGCGTGGTTGCGCAGATGGTGTCGCAGAGATGGCTTTGGTTTCTTCGACCATGGGATTCTGTTCCGGGCACAAAGATTGTTAGGAAGAGATGGGATCCACCTAACGAAGAGAGAAAGGAGCATCTTCGCGGGCAGGCTTGCAAACCTAGTGAGGAGGGCTTTAAACTAGGTTCGTCGGGGGATGGTGACCAAAACCCTGAGGGGAGTGGGAAAGTCGGATACTGGGGAGAAATGCAGAGAGGAAGGGGCAAGAAAGGAGGACCCATGTTTCAAATGGAGAAGATGGACAATCAACTGGTTACCTGAAGTGTTTGTACACTAATGCGAGAAGCCTGGGCAACAAACAGGAAGAACTGGAGGCCCTGGCCCACACCAAGAAATATGATTTAATTGGGATAACAGAGACTTGGTGGGATGACTCCATGACAGCGCTCCAGTCATGCGAAGGGTATAGACTGTTCAGGAACAACAGGCAGGGGAGAAAAGGAGGAGGAGTTGTGCTATATGTCAGAGAGCACTACGACTGCTCTGAACTCCAGTATAAAGAGGGAGAAAAACCAGTTGAAAGTCTATGGGTTAAGTTTAAAGGAGCAAACAACAGCAGTGATGTTGTGGTTGGTGTCTGCTACAGGCCACCGAATCAGGTGGATGAGGTAGATGAGGCTTTCTTCGGACAAATGAGCGAAGCTTCCAGATCGCAGGCCCTGGTTCTTGTGGGGGACTTTAATTACCCTGACATCTGTTGGGAAACCTATACGGCAGTACACAGGCAATCCAGGAAGTTTTTGGAGAATGTTGGGGATAACTTGTTGACACAAGTGCTGAAGGATCCAACCAGGGGCCGTGCACAGCTTGACCTTCTGCTCACAAACAGGGAGGAACTAATAGGGGAAGTGGAGGTGGGTGACAACCTGGGAAGCAGTGATCATGAGATGGTAGATTTCAGGATCCTGACCAAAGGAAGAAAAGAGAGTAGTAAAATACACACCTTGGACTTCAGAAAAGCAGATTTTGACTCCCTCAGGGATCTGATGGGCAGAATCCCCTGGGATGTTAACATGAAGGGGAAAGGAGTCCAGGACAGCTGGCAGTATTTTAAAGAAGCCTTATTGAAGGCACAGAAAGAAACCATCCCGACGTGTAGCAAGAGAGGCAAACATGGTAGGAGACCGGATTGGCTTACAGGGGAAATCCTTGGTGAACTAAAGCACAAAAAGGAAGCTTACAAAAAGTGGAAACTTGGACAATGACCAGGGAGGAGTTTAAAGGTATAGCTCGAGAATGCCGTGGAGTTATCAGGAAGGTGAAAGCGCAAATGGAATTGTGACTGGCTAAAGATGTGAAGGATAACAAGAAAGGTTTCTACAGGCATGTTAACAAGAAGGAGGTGATCAGAGAGGGTGTGCGGCCCCTAATGGTTGAAGGAGGTAACCTAGGGACAGATGATGTGGGGAAAGCTGAAGTGTTCAATGCTTTCTTTGCCTCTGTATTCATGGACAAGGTCGGCTCCTGGACTTCTGCGCTAAGTGACGCAAGATGGGATGAAGATGGACAGCCCATGGTGGATAAAGAACAGTGTAGGAACTATTTAGAAAAGCTAAATGTACATAAATCCATGGGTCTGAACTTAGTGCATCCGAGGGTACTGAGGGAGTTGGCAAATGTCATTGAGGAGCCTTTGGCTATTATCTTTGAAAAGTCGTGGAGATCAAGAGAAATCCCGGATGATTGGAAAAAGGCAAATGTAGTGCCCATCTTCAAAAAAGGGAAGAAGGATGATCCAGGGAACTATAGGCCAGTCAGTCTTACCTTGGTTCCTGGAAAAATCATGGAAGAGATCCTTAAGGAATCCATTTTGAGGCACTTGGATGAGAGGAAAATGATTAGGAATAGTCAGCATGGATTCACAAAGGGCAAGTTGTTCCTGACCAATCTGATTAGCTTCTATGATAAGGTAACTGGCTTGGTGGACATGGGGAAGTCAGTGGATGTTATATACCTTGACTTTAGCAAGGCTTTTGATACGGTCTCCCACAATATTCTTGCCAGCAAGTTAAGGGAATGTGGATTGGATAAATGGACAGTAAGATGGCTAGAAGGCTGGGCCCAGCGGGTAGTGATCAATGGCTCGATGTCAGGATGACGGTCGGTTTCTAGCGGAGTGCCCCAAGGTTCGGTTCTAGGACCGGTTTTGTTCAATATCTTTATTAATGACCTGGATGAGGGGATGGATTGCACCCTCAGCAAGTTTGCGGATGACACTAAGCTGGGGGGAGAGGTAGATACGCTTAAGGGCAGAGATAGGATCCAGAATGACTTAGACAAATTGGAGGATTGGGCCACAAGAAATCTGATGAGGTTCAACAAGGACAAGTGTAGAGTCCTGCACTTGGGACGGAAGAATCCCAAGCATAGTTACAAGCTGGGGACCAACCGGTTAAGTAGTAGTTCTGCAGAAAAGGACCTGGGGGTTACAGTGGATGAGAAGCTGGATATGAGTCAACAGTGTGCCCTTGTAGCCAAGAAGGCCAATGGCATATTAGGTTGCATTAAGAGGAGCATTGCCAGCAGATCCAGAGATGTCATCATTCCCCTTTATTC
Source organism: Pelodiscus sinensis (assembly GCF_052426305.1). Lineage (NCBI taxonomy): Eukaryota > Metazoa > Chordata > Testudines > Trionychidae > Pelodiscus > Pelodiscus sinensis. Next base: position 58,251,380 of record NC_143058.1, read on the forward strand.
GGCTTTGGTGAGGCCGCATCTGGAGTATTGTGTCCAGTTCTGGGCCCCCCGCTACAAAAAGGATGTGGACTCATTGGAGAGGGTCCAGCGGAGGGCAACCAAAATGATTAGGGGGCTGGAGCATATGACTTATGAGGAGAGGCTGAGGGACTTGGGTCTGTTTAGTCTGCAGAAGCGAAGAGTGAGGGGGGATTTGATAGCAGCCTTCAATTTCCTGAAGGGAGGTTCCAAAGAGGATGGAGAGAGGCTGTTCTCAGTAGCGACAGATGGGAGAACAAGGAGCAATGGTCTCAAGTTGTGGTGGGAGAGGTCCAGGTTGGATATTAGGAAAAACTATTTCACTAGGAGAGTGGTGAAGCATGGGAATGGGTTAGCTAGGGAAGTAGTGGAGTCTCCATCCCTAGAGGTGTTTAAGTCCCGGCTTGACAAAGCCCTGGCTGGGTTGATTTAGTTGGGATTGGTCCTGCCTAGAGCAGGGAGCTGGACTTGATGACCTTCTGAGGTCTATTCCAGTTCTATGATTCTATTATTCTAAACACTGGAACAGTAGCAGGATAGGTATTAGGGATGTGAAGGACTAGTCGACTATCCGATAAGCATTTGCTTATCAGATAGTCAGCAGGCTAGTCAACTAGTCGCTCCCCTCTGCCTTACTCTGTCTATAAGAAAGAGGCAGCAAGAGGGGGAATCAAAGGGGGTACTTCAAAGTGCCAGCGCCGCATGGAGCCTGGGACCTGACCTTAGGCTCCATGCGAGGCTGCCACTTTGAAACACCATGTGCAGCCCCGGGCCAGCTAGGGTGTCCCTAGGCTACACGTGGCATTTCAAAGCGACAGCGCCACATGGAGCCCAGGGTCAGTGGGGCACTTTCGCTTTTGAAAGCTGTTGGTACACTGCAAAGGCAGAGGTGCCCAATCGAATAGTCAATGCAAAATGCATTAACTATTTGGTTAGTCAATTACTCTCAGTTTAACATCCCTAATAGGTATTGTTGCCTGTGACATGTGAGACTCACTTCTACAAAGTGCAGCCCAGTGAGAAGAGGTGCCCTCCATTCTCACCTTGTAACTTTGAGCCAACTCTGAAACCTGCCTGTTTGGGGTAGCTCTTTTAAAAGAGAGTAACAAATTGTTCCAATGCCTGATTTTGCAGACAACAGACAGGCAAAAGTCTCATTGATTGCAATAGCTTTTCTGTGACAGGGCAGCAGAATCATGCCCTTAGCTTCTAATTTAACTCAAAATCTGCTGTTGTTTACACCCACCCAAATCCGGAGTAAACTCTACTCATTTCAGTGGCCTAATTACTCTACTCATGTGTGTTTTCTTCAGATCCTGTCTCTGTTTGTTAGCTCTTCTCACCTCAGTTGCTTTTCTTCAGTTGCAAGGTTAGTTGGTTGTGTCCATAACCAACACCATGTTCTATGTGGCAAAGGCAGTTGAAGCTGCTGATTGATACATAGGGTTAATTAGCTTCCTTCCTCCTTCTGCATCACTAGTCACTGAACAGATCTAGCCTCAGGTAGAATTTGAGTCATTCTCCCACAGCTGTCACTATTGCATAAGATAGAGCTCTAGGTTTTTTTTATGGCACGTTTGGGAGAAAATCAGATTTGTCACAGCAAAATTCCTGGGTTTTGGTTAAAACTAGTAAAAATTCCCACCCACAAGAGCTTTTGAAGTATGTATAACATACATGTACATAAAAGAAGTATAGGTGGTGCGGCGCCTCTTGCCTCCTTTGAGTGTTGCCTAAGTTTACTTGGATTAATTAAACTTCTTTAGTGGGAAGAAAGAAGGGCTCCTCTCATTTCACCTCCCCTCTGATTTGCTTATGAATTCCCACACATGACTTCTTCATCCTAAGTTGCCACCAGAATTCTCTATATGTTGGGAGTTTATATCCATTAAATTTCAGTACATTTAAAAGCAGTGATGTGACACAGCACTCAGTCATGGAGAAAAGGGAGGTGCCGTAGAGGGGAGATAATTGATGCAATTTAAGAAGCTGGGATACACCTTTCTGATTACGGGTATTCCTATTTTTCTCACTGTTACCTGACTTTTTTGATAGGGAGGGGAAGTAGGGCTGGGGAAGTTTGTTCCTACCTCAGAAGTTGACTCAGGTCATGATGTTTAAGCACTCTGACTTTGTCTACCCTGCAGAGTTTTTGCGCAAGAAGCTTCTTCCGCAAAAATTTGTGCAAAGTGTGTCCACACCTCAAAAGTGCATCACAGAAACGATGCGCTTTTGCACAAGAGAGCGTCCACACTGCATGGACACTCTTGCGCAAGACAGTTCTGATTGCTATTCACAGAATGACCATCAAAGCACCTGTGCTTTTTGTGATAGGCTCTTTTTGTGCAAGAAACCCCTGTGGAGTGTCCACACACACCTTGTTGCGCAAGAGCTCTTGCACAAAAAGGAGTTATTCCTTGTGAGGAGAAAAATAACTCTACCAGGAAAAGCTCTGTCCTGTCTATTTACTATATTTTTTTTGCACAAAAACGTGCTTGAGTTGTGAACGCTCCATGGGTTTTTGTGAGAAAACAGCTGTTTTTGCACAAAAACCCTGTAGTGTATTTCTGATACAAATATAGCTGAGATGGTAGAAGAGCTTCAGTGTGGGATGGACACAAAGCTGAACCATATTACTTATAAATGCAACTAACTGGTTCCAAATCACAGTTAAAATCTCTAGATAGAACCTAAGAAAACAAGAAGTAGTCCTGTGGCACCTTAGGCTGTGTCTAAACTACATGCCTTTTTCGATAAAGGGATGTAGATTAGGCATGTCGATATTGCAAATGAAGCCAGAATTTAAATATACCATGCTTCATTTGCATAATGGTGGTTGCCACTTTTTTTTCAAAACGGGGCTTTTTCAAACAAACAGACAAAAAAACCCTCCGGCAGTTTAGATGGGGCATTTTCGACTGAGTACAGGATCTTTCTAAATGGGGTATTTCTGTCGAAAATGCCCCATCTAAACTACTGGGGTTTTTTTCCAAAAAAGCCCTGTTTTGGGAAAAAAGCAGCAGCTGCCATTGTGCAAATGAAGCATAGGGTATTTAAATCCCAGCTTCATTTGCAATATCAACGTGCCTAATCTACATCCCTTTATTGAAAAAGGGATGTCATTTAGACACAACCTTAGAGATTAAAAAATAGATAGCATCATGAGCTTTCATGGGTAAAACCCACTTCATCAGATGAGTTGGCATGGAAATAATAGAAATGAGGCTAATTAAAGTGGGCTGAATCTGTCCCATTTGTTGCTTTTGATGTGAAAATGTGGCTATTAAGACAGGGGAATATGCCTTTGTAATGCACCAACCAGTTAATGTCTATATTCAAGCCCTGGGTAACAGCATCAAATGTATAGATGAATTCCAGTACTGCAGTCTTTCTCTGTAATTGGGTGGTGAAATTCCTTTGTAGAAGAATGGCCACTTTTAAATCTATGATTGAGTGACCAGGTTCCTCTACAGATTTATGTGTGTTACCATTTCTGATGTCTGATTTGTGTCCATTTATTCTTTGTTGTTGAGCTGTGGTTTCCAACTAGTTCTGAAGCAGTAGCCAATATAGTGGCTACTGCTATAGTGAACTAGCCACACTCAACTAGCTAAATTTCCACATGTGACTAGTGTGTTGGACACCACAGTTGCAGAGACTGTCCAATTTGGCCAGTCTACATGGCAGAGGGGCATTGCTGGCATTTGATGGCGTATATCACATTAGAGGATGTGCAGTGATATGACCTCCTGATATTGTGGCTTATGTGGTTAGATCCTGTGATGGTGTCGCTTGTATAGATATGTGGTCAGAGTTGGCAATGGGGTTTGTTGCAGAGGGAGGTTCCTGAGTGAGCATGTCTGAGGTGTGATGTGTGACTGCTGGAAAGGATTTGCTTCAGGTTGAGGGGTTGTCTGTAGGTGAGGACTGGCTGGTATCTCAAGGCCTGTGAGAGTGAGGGATCGTTTTCCAGGATAGGTTGTAGATGGTCAATGATGCACTGGAGGGGTTAGTGGATGCATTAGTGGATGCTCCCAGGCTTATATGTGGCATTTGCGCTATGTTGGGGTAAAGGACACAATGTAGGGTTCTGTGCAGGAGAATTCTGCAACCCCTCACGTGTCAGGGAGCTGAACTGTTCTGCAGCCGAGGAGAAGGTGGACTATGTAGCTCTGGTGACTGGCAGGTAGCCAGGGGGTTCATACATAGCTAAAACGAACAGGACAAATAGCCCACTAGGGTATGGCAGATTATATCACTGTTCTTCTCTACAACCGCTAATTCAGTCTGTGGGCCAATTATGAGCTGCTTTAGGCTGAGGACCACATTTCCTCAGCTCTGTTTGGTTTTTCTGAGTTCACAGCCCATTGACGTGGGATGTGCGTTCTGTCCAAGGGTTTCCTCCCTTTTCTTTAAATACATTGTGGTAAATTCCTATTTCGAACATACCAATCCTTTATCTGTATAAGCCCCAGGATCTCCTTTCTTCAGGGCAGCTGCTTCCAAAGGCTGGGTGGCCTCCTGTGAAGAAAAATCCCATCAGAGGCATGACAGTTATAGTTAGTACTATTTAAATAGTTCACATCTCTATTGATTTCATGCCTTGTGATATCAACTGCTGAAATAAGAACAAACACACACAAAAGGCAAAGCTGTTATACAGTCTATGAGATTAGGGACATCTGTTGTTTGTTTATACAGCCTCTCAAATATGCATTGTGTTTTACAGACAGGTAAATTCTGCCACAAAGAAGTTATAGGCAAAGACCATAATAATGAAACCGGATCAGCATGGGCAGGTCTCTGCACCATGAAGAACCCCGAGTGAAGGACTGCCGATAAAGTTACATGACAAGCAGCCATTGTAAAAGCTATGGGATTACTGGGAAGGGAATCTGAGATTAACAGCAATGAAATCATTTTGGCTTTAAATTGTGTGCCTGTGCAGTTCTGCATATTTCAGAGAAGGGCAGGGTTCATATGATTCAGGGAAGAGGAATTTCATAGGAGGAAAGAGCAGAGCCATTATGGACAAGGTCAGGAAGATGGGTCCAGAGCATGTTGTTAATGCTTAATAAACCACAGAAAGGAAACATTATTTACTATCATCAAACTCAAAGAGCAGGATGTGTAGCATCTTGTAAAAGAGTAAAATAATGTATGCGTAGGGCCCTTTCAGCCACTTGCCTGTAGAATTTATCCTTTTCCCACAAAACTATGCTCCAGAATCAGATGTAATGATTTTAAAATATTTCTTTAGACTTTGTGATTGTGAAGAAAATCTTAACAGTGTAAACCAGATGTAAAGTGGAACAAGATGCAGTGTTAATCTAGCAGATAGTCTAAAGAGAAATATTTGTAAATTGCCCCATTCATCTCAATGGTGTATTAATTCTGTAGTGTAGCCTATTTATTAACTAATTTAAATGTGAACACTCATTACTTCAGCCAAAACATCCAAGGGACAGGAGAGGACTGGGACTCTGAAGTGGCGCAGGGACTTGAGAGATCTGATCTGCCTCTCTGGGACTCTGTTTCCCCATCTATAAAATAGGAATATTGATCAGGTACTTGGACTGGATGATCTAGTGGTTCCCTTTGGCCTTAAAACTGAGATCCCTTTTGCAAAGCTCTTTAAGATGCAAAGCCCTGTACAACTGAAAACAAGTGTTTTGCATTAAAAGTGCTTCATTGCCGGGTATTTTGAACTTTATTTTAAAAGAAGAAAAGCAAATGAAAGGCTACAGTTTTGTGACTAAAAGTCAGATTGTGGTCCAAGTCCTCAGCTGGTATAAGCTGTAGTAGCCCTGTTAAAGTCAATGGAGATACACTGAGTCACACCAACTGAACATCTTGCTCATGGAGTCTAACATTTAGAGATGATTTAAAATGAATATTTCTGGTTTTAGATTTTAACCAATAAAACTGACCCAAGGCTTTCTTTTACAATTCATTTTTAAATGCACATGGAAAATACCTAGTTTAGCTATTTTGAAATGTAATTTTTTTAACTTTGACTCCTTTGCTGAGTTCTGTTCCCAAATTTGTTACCAAGAAATTAAATAATCTAGCAGAATTTCTTTGCAGTGCAATTAAAACATTTTTTAATTTGAGCCCCGCATAGGACATAAAGGGCTGTAATGACATATTATATGTAACATATGTAATTTTGCCCTGTTTTAACATACCAGCTTTTTATTTCTATAACTGTGGGGCATTCCTTTCTTCAGGACAGCTACCCCCAAGGCCTCTGAGCTCTTCTGTGAAGATAAACAAGACTTGCAGAGATCTGACCTACAATGAAAGCTATTTAATATCACAAATATTTTCAGAAATAGCTTTCTTACAAGCAAACATTCAATGTTAACTTCTGAGTGTAGCCTGAAACTAGCACAGACTGATTTATGAATAGCACATCTCCCTGCTCTAAAGAGTTGTACAGTTGTACGGTGTTGCTGCATACTGTGAAACACTGTGCTACTTTCTATTGGGGTATTGTCTTGAGCAGTGTTTATAAGTGTTCCTGAGCTCTTTGAAAGAAATGTGTTACACAAAAGCAGATTACTGTTACAGATGTGAACCTCTGAGGACAGACACAGATGGTCTATGCTAGAGAATTGAACTGGTGCCGCTAGATCATACCATTGTGTGCCCATAGTATTGCATGTCCACACTAGACCGTAGTTAACTGAAACAGCCTGCTTCCATTTTGTCTCGCTTCACATTAGCTCTGCCATACACCACTAGTGCAATGTCAATTGGATTCTTATCCCACCGATGCTTGCGCAGCTCCTAGGAGCAGAGGAGTCTGGGAAATTTTGAAAGGCCTTGTGGGATATATCTGGAAGTGTTTTACAGGAGTGCTGGAAGAGGCGGTTAGTGTGCTTGTCTAGAGAAGATGAGGCCACGGAAGAAGCTTCATGTCTCCTGTTGTGCTTCACCCTGTGCCTGGACCAGCTTCCCACTTCTTATTCACTATGCGCTTTTCTTGGGTATGTCTACACAGCAGGGCTTACCTTGAAATAAGCCATCCATATTGAGCTACGTCAATTGCGTAGCTTATTTCGAAACTGGGAGTGTCTACACAGCACTTATTTTGAAATAGAGCCCTTTTTCTCTGACTTCCCTTACTCCTCGTACAATGAGGATTACAGGAGTCGGAGTAAGAAGTCCTCCAGCTTGACAGTATTTTGACATTATTTCAAAATACCTGTCTGCTATGTAGACGTTGACTAAGTTATTTCGGAATAGTGCTAGTTATTTAGAAATAATGTTACTGTGTAGACATACCCCTTTAGTCCTAATCAACCTGTTTTGTGGTCCTCATTTTTGTTGTAGCCATGTTCTCTCATTCCTGAGCTGTTGCAGAGAAGTAGTATAAGGTCTGCTAACTTCTGGAGAGATAGTATCTCTATTTTCTGCTTTATAAAATGCTGGGTACATTTATGGTGCTGTATAAATAATGAACTATAAATAACACTGGCGCTCACTAAGATCTCATATTGTTAAGAGATATGATCATGTCACTGTGGATGGGTAGTAACTTGCAGGAAGGCAATTTTGCTGCCAGCTGATGCTTTCACATAACAATCATCACTATTTATCAGTGTTTAAAAACACTTAATCACTAAACCGTCAGACAATTTCGAGGCACAGTTCATTCATGTTGATTGGCAGACTTTGCTCACAACAGGCCTGGGATTGCATTAGCTAGGTTGGAGCAGGTCAGGATTGAGCCTCAATTGGCACGGATGTGTGGGAAGCTTGTTTAATACAAGTTCTAGCTGGTGGTATCAGTACCTCACTTTCATGAGCGCACAGGTCAATTTGTCTGCAAGTTGGCAACAGCTCATTGTGTTACAGGGAAAATGCAATAGACCTGCGAGATTCCGTTGACTGTGCATTTCTTTCCCTACCTTTTATAGTCTCTCTTCTCTTTTTCTCTGTGCATCATAAAACACTTTGCAACATTAGTTCTACTTTCAAGAGCTAGTAAGGGCACAGCAGTTGACAGCATGCATGTAGCCAGCACACTCCCATAGAAGCATTTTTCTGTCTATTTGAGAATTTCAGGAACCGATTCCTGACTTTGTATCACAACATAACATGTGTCACATATTATGAGACTGACCAAGTCTCTGCTGTCCTTGGCCCTGCCCCTTCTGCCTTCACCCCCACCCCTTGTGGGGGCCCCACGAAGGTGTCAGTTCTGCTGACAGAATGTGGTGAGCACCTGTCATCTAAAAACAAGGTCCCATCAAGGTGTATCTAAATTGGGTCTTCAGAGGGTTCTAAATGCCCAATAAAGCCTCTCTGGGCCATGATTGGACCTGGTCAGCTGTTCCAATTAGTTTGTACAAAGGTAACTGTGATCATGGTAGAATAAGATCTATTTCTATGTTGCAAATAATACTTCTAATTAAAAAAAAAAAAGAGTTCGGTCTGTAAGGGTCTTTTTCCTCAGCCCCACATTGCGGTACCTGAGTAGCCACAATCCTTCCACAAGTACAAATCATTTAAAATGTAACCCCAGGCTGTTTCCTTCTATCACAGGGTGAAGTCCAGCAGACTTTGAGGTTTTTAATCAATCTTCGCTCAGGCAAAGCTTCCACTGAAGGCGATGAGGTCACTGAGTAAGGATTTGAGTGGCGCGAGGCCCAAGAGTTGGGCCCAGCAGACTGCGCAAATTAGCTGTCACAAAACTTTCAGCAGCCTTCACATGTGCACGGACCCGCCAGAGAACTGTGCTCTTGTGCCTCTATCTTACATTTTAATTTAAAAAATGATTCCTACGATTGTGGAGCAAACCACAAATATGGGGCAGAGTGTAAATGGAGGCAGGGTCTAATGCCTGGGTCCGCAAAGAGGCTGAAAAGTGAAGTTACCTTGGTGTAGTAACTGTCGTTCTTCGAGATGTGTGTCCCCGTGGGTGCTCCACAATAGGTGCTGGGCTTGCCCCAGTGCTGCAGGACGGAGATGTTCAAAGCCGTAGTCAGTTGAACCGTGCATGTGCGGGAGGGGGTGTCTTGTGGCGTTCGCGCTCCCCCGCGCTGCGCAATCCGGTCTTATCCAGTTCCTTGGACCCGCCTCAGAATCTGCAAGAGAGAGAAACAGACTCCGAAGTGCGGAGGTGGGTGGGTAGTGGAGCACCCACGGGGACACACATCTCGAAGAATGACAGTTACTGCACCAAGGTGAGTAACTTCGCTTTCTTCTTCGAGTGATGTCCCTGTGGGTACTCCGCAATAGGTGACTAAGTATCAGTACCCACCCAAGGAAAGGAGGTGGGATTCGAAGGTCCCTATGTATGTAAGGGAGAAAGCACTGTAGATGCTACGGAAGTATCCGAAAGCCATCTTGTTTTGATAGCGTAGTGCTTGGCAAATGTGAGAGAAAATGACCAGGTGGCGGCCCTACATATATCAGAAAGGGGAACACCTTTTAGGAAAGCAGTGGAAGTTGCTACTGCCCTCGTAGAGTGGGCTCTAAGGCATTGTGGGAGAGGCACATTTCGTATAGCATAGCACTTGGTTATGCAGGAAACAATGACGTTGGAGATTCTCTGGGATGACAAGGGCTCCCCCTTAGAGCGTTCAGCGAGGGAGACTAGTAACCTATCGGTTTTCCTAAACAGTTTAGTATACTCTAAATAAAAGGCTACGGCTCTACACACGTCTAGTGTGTGGAGAGCTGCCTCATGTGGTGAAGCATGAGGCGTCAGATAAAAAGTGGGTAGCACTATTGGCTTGTTGAGGTGACATTCTGAGCAGATCTTAGGAATAAAGGCTGGAAGGTGTCTTAGAATAATACTACCCTTGTTAAAAATGATGTCCAGAGGCAATGCCATCAATGCTGAAATCTCACTTGCTCTGCGTGCTGAAGTGATGGTGATGAGGAAGACCAACTTTGTGGTAAGGGTCTGAAGAGGAATAGTGGCTAGAGGCTCAAAGGATGGCATTGTTAGAGTTGCAGGTATCCAGTTCAGGCTTCACAACGGGGTGGGAGCACACAAAGGAGGGTTTAGGTTTAGTAGGCTCTTGAGAAATCTCCTGGTGAGAGGGTGGGCGAATAGCGAAAACCCTTCTATTGGTTGCTGAAAGGCAGTCGGTGCCACAGGATGGACTCTTAGGGATGCTAAGGCTAGTCTGCCCTGTTGCAGGTGCAACATATAGTCCAGAATTATGCTGACTAGGGTTGATTGAGGGTCCATATGATGTTCAGAGCACCAGGAAGTGAATCGTTGCCATTTGACAAGATAAGTAGACCATGTATTCTGTTTCCTACTGTGTATAAGAACGTCCTTGACACGGTCAGAGCAGAGGGCCTCGGAGGCATTCAGTCAACTAGGTACCATGCTGAGAGATGAAGAGTGTGCAGTTGTGGGTGCAGGACAGAACCTCGCTTCTGGTTTAGGAGGTTCTGGATTAGTGGGAGGTTATATGGCGGGAATCATGCGAGTCGCAAGAGGAATGGGTACCAATGTTGGCATGCCCACTCGGGCGCTCTCAATATTACCGAGGCTCTGTCGAGTTTGATCTTCTGTAGGACTCTGGAGAGAAGAGGAGTAGGTGGAAAAGCATACATGAGGGAACCTCTCCAACTGAGGAGAAAGGTGACCCCCAAGAAGTGGAGGCCGAGGCCCACTCTGGAACAGTAGTAGTAACATTTCCTGTTGGTGGTGGTGGTGAATAGGTCTATTCGACGAGTGCCCCAATGGCAAAAGACCAAGTGGAGGACTTCTCGATCAATCTCCCATTTGTGGTCTATTGCGAAAATCCTGCTGAGGGAATCTGCCATCGTGTTGTTGATGCCAAGTAAATAGGATGCCACAAGGGTAGTGCCGTTGGCAATGCATCATTTCCATAGTCAGGTTGCTTCTGTACACAGCAATTGGGATCGTGCACCACCTTGATGATTTATATAATACATGGCCGCTATGTTGTCTGTGAGAACGCCCACTATGAAAATGTCTGCAGGAGTTGGCAACAGCCCTCTGTTCCAGGAGATTTATATGTAGTAAAGACTCCTGTGGTGACCAATGGCCTTGGATAGAGAATTTGCCCATAAGAGCGCTCCAGCCGATGAGGGAGGCATCTGTGGTAATGTGACAATGAGGCGGCGGTGGATGAAACAGGGTGCCTGACAGTAAGTTGTTGTTTACCGCCCACCAGTGGAGGGAAGACCTGACTGTGGATGGGACGGTCACCAGCTTGTGTATGTTGTGCTTCATAGGATGGTATATTGTGATCAGCCAGTGCCGTAGCGGCCAAAAGTGTAATCTGGGATGGGGGAATGACCTATGTTGTGGAAGCCATGTGACCCATCAGTTTGAGTACTGTGATAATCTGTACCGAGCGCTTGTACAGGAGCTCGTTCAATAGGTCTCCAGTAGGGCAAACCAATCGCCCTGCTCCGAGGCAGGTAGTATGGAAACTAAGGTCTTGAAGCATTGTTTCTGGAGATGTTTGTTTAATTGTTGGAGGTCTAATATCGGTCTCCATCCGCCGGTTCTTTTCTGTAGAAAGTAACGGGAGTAGGTTGCTTGAAATCTGGTAATGGGTAGATATGCCTTTGCTGTAACAGAGTCGAGGCAAGCACCTATAAACTCTAGGTTCTGAGTAGGGAGCAGAGTAGATTTGTCCTCATTGAAGAGGAGACCTAGGAGAAGGACATTTTCGGCCATGATTCGCACCATTTCAGAAGTTTCCGCATACGATCATCCTTTTATAAGACAATCGTCCAGGTAAGGATATATCATGATGCCTCTGCGTCGAAGGTGCGCGGTCACCACTGCGATCGTCTTTGTGAACACTCTGGGTGTTGTTGCAAGGGCGAAGGGCAGAACTCGATACTGAAATTGGTCTGTACCGATCATGAAGTGTAGAAATCTTCTGTGTGTGGGATGAATAATCACGTGAAAATAAGCATTTTTGAGGTTGAGAGCAGCAAACCAGTTGCCTTGCTCCAAGGCAGATAGTATGGAAACTAAGGTCTTGAAGCATTGTTTCTGGAGATGTTTGTTTAATTGTTGGCGGTCTAATATCTGTCTCCATCTGCTGGGTTTTTTTTCTGTACCAGAAAGTAATGGGAGTAGAATCTCCTCCCTTGGAATTGAAGTGGTACATCTTCTATCGCTCCTATATGAAGGAGATGAGTAATTTTGGCACATAGTAAGTCTTCGTGAGAGGGGTCCCTGAAGAGGGATGGGGATGGTGAGGTAGTGGGCGGAAGAGAATGGAATGGGATGACGTATCCGGAACGGATTATCTCTAGAACCCACTTGTTGGAGGTAATGTTGGCCCGCTGGTTGTAAAAGGGCCTCAAACGATGGTGAAACGTGGGTGAAACTTGGAGGGGCTGTGTGCTTGCTCTCGACCAATGTGTCAAACTTGCTGCTTGTTGCCGGGCTGAGTCTGCATGCAGTTGTTTAGGTTCTGGCGTCTCATTGGTCTGTGGCGTTGATGATGACATAGTTGATCGAACTGATGTTGTTGAGGTTGCCAGTGTTGTCTGGAATGGAAATAGTCATAGCGTCTCTGAAAGGGTGTATAACGCTTCCTTCTATACTGTGAGGTATACATTCCCAGTGATCGTAATGTTGTTCTAGAGTTTTTACTAGAGTGCAGAATCAAGTCTGTCTTTTTGCCAAACAATGTATCTTTATCAAATGGTAAATCTTCGACTTTTGATTGCAGTTCCTTAGGGACTCCCATGGACTAAAGGAATGAAGCCCTTCACATGACCACAGATGTAGCGGTGGTGCGGGCTGCCATGTCTGCCACATCCATGGCAATCTGAAGACTTGCTTGAGTGGAAGCATAGCCCTCCTGAGCCATGGACTTAAGCAGAGGCCTTTTGGATTCTACAAGTGCCTCCATCAGGGCTGTCAGCTTGGCGTAGTTATCAAAGTTATGATTTGATAAGTGCGTGAGGTAGTTAGCAATCCTGAGGAGTAAAGTTGAGGAGATGTACACTTTTCTCTCAAATAAATCCAGCTTTTTCGACTTCCTGTCTGTTGCGTTGGTTTTATATTGCGGCACTTTTGCTAACCGATGTGCGGCATCAACCACCAGAGAGTTGGGCTGGGGGTGACTAAATAGAAATTCTGACCCTTTCGGGGGCACAAAATATTTTTTGTCAGCCCATTTGTTAGTAGGGAGGGTAGAGGCAGGAGTTTGCCATAATTTGTTAGCCATCTCCAAGATAGCTTCATCCAGGAGTATAGCCAATTTGGTGCTGTGGGTGGTTTGTAAGTTTTTAAGGAGATGGTGTTCCTTCTCCTTAAATTCCCTGAGTTGTATGTCCTGCAACACTGCCACTCTCTTAAAAAGATCCTGGAATTGTCTCAAATCATCTGGTGGGGACACGTCTCCAGGGATGACCGCTTCATTTGGAGAGGAGGATTGGTCTGTAGGAGACACTTCAGGAGGCTGTGTCTCTGTCGTAGTACGGGGTTCTTCCGCCTGAACAGAAGGAGGAGGGTGGTGCGGAGATGAGCCTTGCTCCGGGAGCAGAGGGGCCGAAAGCAGGGAGTGTCTGGAGGAGGAATAACCTGTCATAGCTCTTGGCAGGGATCTGAGCGAGTAGCGATAATGGCAGCTGTGTGGTGAGTATTCCCTCATAGTGAGGGTAGTCATAGCGGTCCCGGTAAAAGCAGGATGATCATGAGGGGGATGCCTATATTGATGATGCCTGGAGTAATCATGTCGAGAAGATGATCTCTGCGACCAGAGCGATGGAGAGGGGGAGTACGATCTCCTCGCAGGTGGAGATGGAGAGGCAGAGAAATGATGAGAGTCCCCATGGGTATAACTAGGAGGCATCAGAATTGGAGATGGGAGTCTATCAGGAGAGGTATATCTCCTAGAAAGCCAGGATGATCTCCTATTTGATCGTGGAGGTGGAGAAGGTGAGGGAGCCGGTGAAAATGCAAGAGGAGGCGAAGCTGGGGACGGACTGTGAACGTGGTGGGTCTTTGCACGTGCTTTGGTCGGTGCCGCTCATTCCAGTGCTGAGGATGACGCCATGGGCTCTCTGGGTGCTGTCTGCTCTGGCACCGAGGACGGTGCTGATTGCTGAAGTGCTGAGGCCGGCTCATAGAGACTCCACGCTGATGTTGGTTCCTATCGACTCCTTGGCAAGATCGGTGCATCCCTGAGCCGTGCCAAGGCCGGTGCTGAGCAGCCATGAGTTGGTGCCGGTGGTTCCCAGTTCCGTGACTTAGTTGGTGACATACGGTCTAGCGCCAGGATCAGCGCCGTTTGCTCCCGTGCTGAGGTTGGTAACTCCTCTGGTGCCAAGCCCGAGTCAGAGGAAATAGACGCGATCCGTACTGGTGCCGACTGCACCTGCAGTTCCGTCGCCAGAGGCGGTGCTGATGACTTCAGTGCCACCGCTGCTGGTTCTGCCATTGAAGAAATCACGGTCATGTTGTGGGAGGTGCCAGGCAGATTTTTAGATGCCTTAGAAACTGAACGGGCACTTATAGACGAAGTGCCCGACTTAGACCCTGAGCTAGTTCTGCCAGGGGGAGTTAAAGGCAGCGATCTAGTGGGGTAGGGCCTGGGCTTCTTGGGAGTCGACCTAGTTGGAGAGGAGGTGCTCTGTTTCTGAGGTTGCTGGATGGGCCCAGGTGGAGAGGATGAACCAGCAGGCTGGAATGCCTTATCAAAAAGAATCATGTGGAGCCTCATTTCATGATCACGGCGGACCCTAGCTGTGAGTTTAGAACAATGTATGTTTAGAACAATGTATTCTGTTGAGCCTGACTTTTGCTGAGGCAGTAGATACATGCTGCGTGGCCATCAGAGTCAGGCATGGCATCGCGGCACAGGGAGCACTTTTTATACCCAGGGGAACCCGGCATATTTAATATCTATGTTGTTCTTCCTTTTCCCTTTTCTCTTTTTTTTTTTTTTTTTTTTTTAAAGTATAGAGGAATGGCAAACTATATACATGAACCAATGGCAGTAACACGGGAGAGGGAAGGAGAATGGAAACTTAGCGGTACACACTAACCAAGAAGAAAATTTTTTTTTTCTACTGGAACGTGAACATGTCTAAGTAATAACTAGAAGAAATAAACTGAAGAAAATATAACTGGTTTTATCTCACAAAGTGTTAAGGAGGAGGAGAGAAGATTCGCTCCGTCTGCAGCCTAAGGCAGTTGAGAGGAACTGGATAAGACCAGAGTGTGCAGCACGGGAGAGTGCGAACGCCGCGAAACGCCCCCTCCTGCGTATGTGCGGTCTGACTGACTACGGCCTTGAACATCTCCGTCCTGCGGCGCCAGGGCAAGCCCAGCACCTATTGTGGAGCACCCACGGAGACATCACTCGAAGAAGAACAATAGATCCACACGATGTGAACTGCTCTCTTCATCTCCCGTTGATGTGTTCCATGCTTTCTGATAGTGCATGGGCCAGAATACAGACTTTGAGGAGTCCGTACTCCCCCAGCAGTCTCCTGCTGACGTCACTGGCTTGCAGAGATGCTGCACCTATGCCGATGGGAGAAGCCGTCAGTGTCGGTGGCATCCTCGCTGAAGTGCTTTAGCAGCACAACTGCTCTGATGGACCTATCCTGAAGTCTGGCTGTGCCCAATGACAGAACTCAATATTGCCCTCACTAGGTGTTCAAAAATCACGTTAGCTCCCCCCTTCCCCAAAAGGCTTAAAAGTAACTATGCTGTAAAAACATTGGGCTCTTCCTATTTACCTTCTGATTTCTGAGCCTTTGGGTCTCAACTATGTCATGCTTTCAAGCTTTTCTTTGCACCCATGAGGGCTAGAAATCAATTTCTTAAAAAAAAAAAAAAAAAAAAACAGTGCTGAGATTCTCATGTTGTAACCAGATGATTCCAGGATCTGGGCCTTTAATATGAGATCCGGGATAAAATCATGAGATTAAAACACTGCTCCTGAATTTCTCCTGTTTGCCCCCATTTTCTGCAGGGCAAAGCTCCCTGGGGATGTTCTCTTGTAGTTGCTTATTTAAGCAGAGCCAAATCCCTGAAGCAGACCTTTATATCAGGACTGACAGGGCCCTGCGACTTAGTAAAATGCATTTCAAAATAACAGCCCTCTCTTCTCTTGGTCTTCATGGCACTGGATGCGTAGGGCAGACTGTCATTCACTTCCTGGTATCAAGAGTGTAACTTGTGTTACACCCTAGTGACTATTACGGCTGATTGACAGAGTCTCATTCCGTTCACCTTGATTCTAAGGAAGGGGATCCTCATGGAAGGGGCAGCGTTTCTGACTGTAGTGCCAGGCCTCTGGGCAAGGCGTGCGGGGTGATTCTGCACTTAGTGGGGAAAGGGTGTGGGTTCCAAGCACCATCGACATGTCTACAAACCTGCCACCCCTGTCCTTTGGTTTACTATGCAGTCAGGAAGAGGACAAATGAGAAGCTACAGGGAAGTAGTTGTAGGCAAATGACCTATCTGCTAGTCCACTCAAGAACCCCCACCCCTTCCTTACCTTCAGGCCATCTCTTATCCTGCCTTCCTAGTATGGGAGGCAGTTCCATCCCTGGGGCAACCTGTGTTGGCTGTCTGGCTGCTGCCTGAGTGGGGGACCTTGAAGCCACCACTCTATGCTCTAGATACTGATGCCCTATCCCCAAGTTTACTGGAGATCCCACTCCATCTCCCTACCTTCAGCAGGTCCCATATCCTGCCTTCCTAATGCGTGAGCCACCTTCAGAGGCTAGGTGAAAAAAACCTCCTTTTTAAATATGACTACCAGTAGCGTCCCACCTTTGCATTGTAGTTCAGAGGACTGATGGATTAGAAAGTCTACAGTAAAACTGAGGTAGCCCAGTTGACTTACAAAGCTTGGAATGTTAACAAAACACAACAAAACCCCTCT
The DNA here is from genome assembly GCF_052426305.1 of Pelodiscus sinensis. NCBI lineage: Eukaryota > Metazoa > Chordata > Testudines > Trionychidae > Pelodiscus > Pelodiscus sinensis. The sequence continues at coordinate 58,268,269 of NC_143058.1, forward strand.
TCTGTTGAAAGTGTGGGAGGAAGAGATAAGTAAACGCCAAATGAGGCTGGGAAATATATTGTAACTGGAGCACACTGCATCTCTCTTTGGGCCTCTGCCATCCACGCAGTAAATTAAAGGTTGGTCTCTGTTTCAGCCTTGCCTAAAGCAGAGACCCCCTCAGTCTTGATGTTTTCACTTAAACAATATCATCGATTTCTATCTGGGATATAAGAGTTTAACCGGAGAACTGGTTAACCGATGAGCTGATGCTTATTAGTTATCGGCACTGGTTAAACCCAGGCAGCCATGGCCACCCCAACAGCCCTGTGGGACCAGGAAAAATGGCAGCCCCCCAGGAGTTGCAGTTAATTATGTAAGTGATAGAAATGTCATCAGTTACACAGTTAATTTTTTTTTACTTTTTTACATCCCTAATTTCTATTCCTCTATTTTCAGATGACCTTCCTTCCTTAGGTTACATAAGACTGGGTTGCTCTTCCATATTATGTCACTGTTTCATCTAGTCCTGCCTCGAGTGAGAGCCAGTATGAGATTTTTCAGAAGAAGGTGAACTCCTGGACAGATTCTAGGTATACTTAAGCTGATTAACTATTCAAACTGTGGAGAAAAACACCAAAGTATGCTAGAAAGAAACATATATCATTCTTTCCTCACATGATGCAAAGCAAACTTATACCAGGCCTTTCCATAACTATTTGATGTGCACCACTTCCATCTTGCCTTTCTATTGCGGTTCCAAAATAGTATCATAGATCTCACCTTGTCATTCAGCTCTTGACACAAAGGGAAGGTTTCATGTGGATGTATATGAAGGCTGGTTCCTGTTTCAAGGGATAATCCACAATCTCCTGCAATGAAATTGAGAAAATCTGGATCACATATCAGAATCATTTAGATTCAGAATGTATATTTTATAGAGTGATTTTAATGCTTTTCTAAAACATGCTAGTCTAACAGCCCCTGAGCCCAGGAGACTGAAGTTATCTCTCTTCAGTGCAAGCTTTCCCACAAGAGTGAGACCCTGCAAATCTCTCTATCTGAACCCTTTTGTGGTAGGAGGATGCTACAGGCTCTGTGCACATCTAGTCCTGGGTTTCACTTGTGTAAGTGAAGGTGCTGTAAGGTGCCAATTGTGTTGGTAGAGTCGATGCAAAATGCCTGAATACTTGAGTACTGGCTAATTTAGCATTGGTGGATATAGAACAGCACAGCAAGGGTTTACTCTGTTTAAGGTCTCCCATGTGTTTGAGCAGCATGGTGAGGGAGGCTTTTCGATGTTTGCATGTCAGTGTTGGGAGCCAGAACCAGTTATGTTTTCCAACACGTATTACTTTGCACTTATCAACATGTGATTTTTCATCTGCCATTTTGTTGCCTAGTTACCCAGTTCTGTGAGATCCTTTTGTAACTTTTCAGTCAGTTTTGGACTTAAGTAATTTTGTGTCATCTGCAAACTTTCCACCTCATTGTTTATCCCTCTTTTCAGATAATTTATGAATTGGCATAACAGCATTTGTCTGAGTACAGATCGTTGGGGAACCCCATGACTTACCACTTTCCACTGTGAAAACTGATGACTTAATCCTACCCTCTTCTATCTTTTAACCAATTACTGTACCATGAGACGACCGTCCCTTTTATCTCATGATTGCTTTCTTTGCTTAAGAGCCTTTGGTGTGGGTGTTGTCAAAGGCTTTCTGAAAGTCCAAGTCCTTTGCATCAACTCTTTTCCACATATTTGTTGATGCTCTCAAAGAATTTTAGTAGATTGTTGAGGTGTGATTTAACTTTACAAAAGCTTGAGTTGACTCTTCTCTTAAAATATCATGTTCTCTATGGCTCTGATAATTCTGTCGTTCACTCTAGGTTCATCCAGTTTGCCTGGTGCTGAAGTTAGTCTTACTGGCCTGTAATTGCAAAGATTGTCTCTGGAGCCTTTTTAAAATTAATTGGCATTACGGATGACTATAGAATAGCTTCTTCAGACCCGAAGTAGAGCTCTGTGTAAGCTAGCAACCTTGTTTCTTTCACCAACAGAAGTTGGTCCAATACAAGATAGTAATTCATAGCCTCTCTGATATCCTCAGACTAATATAGTTAAGCCAAGACTGCAAACAAGCTGAATGCAAAGACAGACATTCAAGAAATGAGGGAGAATATTACTTAAACTGTGAGCACTTGAGGAGGAAATTGTCATTTTATACTGTTTGTAAGCACTTTAGCACCGCGGGGTTCTGGTCTGGGGCTACGGATTGTAGATGACCTAGATTGTGCTTGGTCCTGCCATGAGGGCAGGGCACTGGACTTAATGATCCCTCAAAGTATCTTCCAGTTTTAGTGTTCTATGATTCTGTGAATCTATGTGTTGGTAATTCAAAATAAGAATAATTATTCCCCTAAAAGTACTGAGGAATGGCTAATCGCTTTCCGTAGACCTTTGAGTACTCTCTTTAGTGTAGCTGTTAATTTTCAGATACAGAAATGAAGAGGACAGAGACTGCTTATGATATTACACTCATGGGCCTCTAAATACAAACAGACCAGATGGTGCAAGAACATTAAAATGATAGATGCTGGAGTCTAAGTGTGGTGTACAGCATATTAGTGATAACTAGATGCAATGTGTTGTAGGCAGCTTGGTAACTGTTATATTTGAACAATGTAAGTATGTACAGATTGAAAATATACATTGGCTGGTAAGCCTAGCGGTGGAAAGAGATGCTGACTTGTGTCTATTGTAGCACCTCCATTATATCTTGGTGGCAGCTAGAGCTGAGTGGGAAATGTTTTTCCAGCCCTGTGAGAGTTTTGGAGATTCCAACCTTTTCCCTGATCCTAAATCACGATGAAGAGTCTATCTTGAATTTTCACAAACCAATAAACTGAAAAAAATCTCGATCAGATCAGTGAACACATTTAGTATGGATGTCTACTTTATAAAGTTCTTACATAGTGATTGTTATCAGTAAAGCTCAAAGTGTTTTGCAAAGGATAAGTCTCATGGGGAGCTTAGCTTTCAGAGCCGGGAAGCAACTTACTTGAGGTCATCCAGTAGATTAGTGGCAGAGCCATATATAGAACCCAGTTTTCCCAAGTCCTACTCCAGGGCTCTAGCCACTAGGCCATGCTGTTCAAACCAAAACAGCTTACAATTCTAATTTGAGATGAATGGGTCAACAATTTCAGAACTTTTTTTTTCTGAAAAACCATTCAAATCAGGGGGACTGATTGATTGATTGACACTGACCCTTTTTCTTCTGGCTTTCAGACAACCTCCTAACCTTGTCAAGTTCTTGATCAGCAGAAGCAATATCCCCATAGATCAGAACCCACCAATTCAAAGTGATAGGACCCTGCCAGAACAACAGTTGCAAAACATAACCTCCACTGATGCAATAATCACCCCCAAAACACACCCTTCAAGATGCATGGGTCTCACAAGTACTTATCTTCATGAGACGAACCTCACCTAGCGCATCAAATGCCCCAATAACAACATGAATGAAAGTAGACAATCACTGAGGCTATGTCTACTGAGGCTATGTCTACACCACAAAGAGAAGTTGGAAAAAGATAGGCAAGTTGCAGTCTTTTTCCCCTTTTCTTACAAAAGAGGCTTTTCCGACATTTGGTTCGTCTTCACGGGGCCAAATGTCAGAAAAAAACCCTCTTTCAGAACATCCCTTCTTCCTCATAGAATGAGGCTTACAGGGATGCTGAAAAAACGCATCTGCTTTTCCAAAATATTTTTAAGAAAAGCAGACACATTCATTGCTCCCAGCAGAGCTTTTCCGGGATACTTCTGGTATCCTGGAAAAGCTCTGCAGTGTAGACATAGCCTGAGCTCGAGTGAACTCAAGCAAGAAAATCTTAAGACAAAACCAGCATATCACACATGGGTGAACCCCTTTCAGAAAGGGATCACTCTGTAGCTGATCTTTCAATACTTGTCCTCAAGGGAAAACTGCAAAATAACTTCAAAAGATGAACCTTGGAACTTAAATTCATAACTTTGCTAGACACCAAAAGTCCTGGGCTTAAGTGACACAGGTTTTATGGCTCATTACTACAATTTGTAACACGCCCCGCTGACTACTTCAAACTCTTCGTGCACAACAATCTATCTCTCAGTTGCTCACTTCATTTCAAGTGACCACGTCCAACATGGTACCCCGTCTGTTTAACAATCTGTCCTGGCTTGTATTTAGCTCAGAACTCTGCTTCTTTCCGCAGAGTTGAAGAAGAGCTCTATAGCTCAAAAGCTTATACCTTCCACCAACAAAAGTTAATCCAATAAAAGATTTTCACTCATCTACCTTGTTTCCCTCATACGGTTTCAATTTTGATAAAATTGGTATTTTCTGACAAAACGTTTTGTTGGAAAATTCCCAACTAGCTCGAGTTACTGCCCTGTCTAGTGCATGTTAGTCCTTTTAACAAAACAGTACATATGGGTCAGAGTGAGTGTCACTTACCTTTGTACCAGCTGTAACATTTGTTAACTAACCTTAGAACATAGCCAGTGAGTTATGGAGAAGTGAAATCCTGTCTCTGTAGCATCAATGGTTATTTTTCCACTGACTTTAATGAGGCCAGAATTTCAACTTGAGCAAAGTGTCCAAGATTAGAGGAATTTGCGTCAAGGTGCACTATCTGGGCATAGAACCTTATATTCATAAATGATTTGGAGAAAGTGATAAACAGTGAGGTGGCAAAATAAGCAGATGACACACAACTGCTCAAGACAGTTAAGACCAAAGCAGACTGAGAAGAGCTTCAAAAGGATCTCACAAAATTAGGTGACTGAGCAGCAAAATGGCAGATGAAATTCAATGTTGATAAATACAAAATAATGCATATTGGAAAACATAAAACCAACTATTCCTATAAAATGTTGGGGACTATTGCCACTCGAGAGAGATCTTGAAGTCATTGAGAGTAGTTATCTGAAAGCATCCATTCAGTGCGCAGCAGCAGTCAAAAAAAGCAAAACAGAATGTTGGGAATCATTAAGAAAGGGATAGAGAACAAGACAGAGAACATCTTATTGCCTCTATAAAAAACCATGGTACACCCACATCTTGAATACCGCATACAGATGTGGTCACCTAATCTCAAAAAAGATATATTGTCATTGGAAAAGGTTCAGAAAATGGTAACAAAAATGATGAGGGGTTTGGAACAGGTCCCATATGAAAAAAGGTTACAAAGACTTGGACTTTTCATCTTAGAAAAGAGGAGACTAAGAGGGGATATTATAGAGGTCTATAAAATCATGTCTGATATAGAGAAAGTGAATAAATAAAAGTTATTTACTCCTTACCAGAGCACAAGAACTAGGAGTCACCAAATGAAATTAATAGGTAGCAGGTTTAAAATAAACAAAAGGAAGTACTTCTTCACACAATGCATAGTCAACTTGTGGAACTCCTTGTCAGAGGATGTTGTGAAAGCCAAGACTATAACAGAGTTCAAAAAAGAGCTAGATAAATTCATGGAGGATAGGTACATCAATGGCTATTGGCCAGGATGAGCAGGGATGACATCCCTAATATCTGTTTGTCAGAAGCTGGGAATGGGATCACTTGATTATTTGTTCTGTTTAGTCTCTTTGGGGCACCTGGCTTTTGCTGCTGTATGAAGACAGAATACTCAACTAGATGGACCTTTGGTCTGTCCCAGCATGGCCGTTCTTAAGATCTGAGGTTTTTCAACTGTATCTGGTTGCACTCCCAATAGTAACTTGGAATGAAGGCTAGTGGTAAATAATTGCTGGAGAGGGAAACCATGCTTCTTAAATCTTATCTTGATTAATAAATTACCACAAACTTTCTCCCTGAAAATAATCACCCTTGTTGCACAAAGTCAAAAAATAAACTGTCTGATGAGAAAATAAATGTTTAAATATTGACCTTGTCCTTTTAATCTGATTTGAGGATTATAGTGTTTAACTAACTTGTATATTTTGAATGGAAATGTGTGGTCCTCGAAGTATGGATAATGGTGACCCTGTTAAATGGAGAGGAAGAAAATCTGAATAAACATATTAAATCAGGATTCTGGAAACAAACAGCGTGGAAAGAATACTTAGTGTTAATTGTTGACCATAGAATTCAAGGGTAGATGCTCAGGAGAATGAGAAATGAGAACACACATTAATTATTGAGAATGGAGCTTGAAGACACATATTCTGGACTAAAAAGAGATAAATAGCATAATAAATGTTAATGTTCTCTCACAGAATGGAGAGAGAGACAGAGAGATCCTTCTACGAAAAAGAGATAATGAAATGGGAAATTTGTACATATGCCAATTTTATTGTGAGTCTTGCAATATTAGGTGGGTTTCTTAGCCATCTATCTCATGGTGAATCTTCCTCTTTTTCATATTTAAAAAAGAATTTTAAAAGCTACCCTACATGTATTTATTTTTTTATATTACAGGCAGTCCCCGAGTTACGCGGATCCCCCTGGCTCTTCAGTGCCCTTCCATGTTACATGCTTCCTCTACGCCATGGGAAGCAAGGCAGGCACGGAGCTCAGTCCCTACAGTCACTACTGTAACAGGCACCCAATAAGTGCCATGCCCCCCCCACCCTCAGTCCACTGGTTTTTATTTATTTTTCACCTTTTTTAAAATTTGGGAATAAACACCAAAAATTCCTATGAAATAATAATAATTAATAAAAAACCCTTGAAAACAAAGGTTTTACAATTAAAAGTTAGCAATATTGTAGTTAAAGAGGGTACGTCTACCACCACGGTCTACTTCCAGTATCCCAAAATAGCTACCTTGCGTCTTAACAAGCTGCCCATTATTTCAGAATATTTTTTGAAATAATGGGCATGCTATTTCGGCAGCCCTGTAGCCCTTGTTCCACAAAGGTTAAGGAAAGTCTCGAAATCGTGTGTTATTTCAAAATTTGGTACTGTGTAGACGTGCCAAATTTTAAAATAAGCTATTTCGAAATAGAATCGAAATAAGATATGCAATTCACATAGCGCAAATTGCATATCTTATTTCGAGTTTAGGAGGCTGTGTAGACACACCCAAACAATGTATGTAGCAATGCTTCCAGTTAGTGTCTTTTTATGCAGTGTCAGGCAACCTAGTTTTCACTTGCTTATAACTTTGCCAACCTTAAATTGTTTGGGATTAAATTTTCCACCCTGGGTCTCTGCCTCAGGCTGAGTGTATGGTTCTGTTTGTTTTAATTTTTTTGAAAGTTTCAGCCGTCTCCAAGAATGAGGTTAGGGAAAAATATATCCTTTGCCCAAGTTAAAAATAAAATATAAAAAAATCTTAGATCAAGTGAGTCAGGAAGCTCTAACATCTACATGCTTAAGAGCAGGGTCTTGGAATTTGGCAGGAGGAATGCTTTTGTGTCCGAGATGTGCCTCTTGCTATACCTGTGAAATTTGCCCCCACATTAAGCTAAGTTATAAGCTTTTAAAAATAATCTCCATTTGCACGGTCCAAATAGTTCTGTGTGTGTGTGTGTGTGTGTGTGTGTGTGTGTGTGTGTGTGTGTATAAATATGTAATAAACATAAATGCCTTTTTCTGCTGTTTTGAATATATGACTTTCCCTGTTCTCTCTCAGAGGAGTAGCTATGTTAGTTTGTAACTTGAAAAAAACGAGTAGTTCTCTAGCACCTTCGGGCATGTCTACACTAGGAAATTATTTTGAAATGAATTATAACCTCCAAAATAACTATTTCAAAATAATCTTATTCCCCAAGGAAAGCAGGAGTTATTTCAAAATAATGGGTGTGGTAGTATGGACGCTCTGCTTTTTATCATATATATCAGGGGTTCCCAAACTTTTTGACACGGGGACCAGTAAATCCATTCACGAACTTTGGGAGGACTGGTAACGTTCATTTGCATATTTCCGTATTCATTAATCAAATGATGAATATTCAAATGAGTTGTTTCTGGTCCTCCCAAACCCCCAGTGCCAGCTTTAGCAAAGCTTTTGATATGGTCACCCACAATATTCTTGCCAGCAAGTTAAGGAATATGGATTGGATAAATGGACTGTAAGACAGACAGAAAGTTGGTTAGACCAGGGTTTCCCAAACTTTTTACATTAGTTGGAATCCTTTTTTTTCAATTCTGCTTTTTGCAGCCCAAAAATATAAACACGTAAAAAACAAACTGAGAAAATACCAGATGTATAACATGTCTGGCATTTTCTCATTAGGTAAGTTTTATTATTACTAGATGTATCAGTTTGTAGTTTCGAACTGCCTGGCTGGTAAATGTGCTCAGGCTGCATGAGCGTGTCTACCAGCCAGATAGTTTGCAACTACTCAAGGGGGTGTGTGTGTGTGTCCCCGGGCCGGACTAACTCGTGCTTTGTGGGGAGGAGAGGGTCAGGGGGACAGCGCCCTGAGATCTACATATGGCCAGATCAGTCCCACTCCCCGCAGGCTGATTCATTCCTCCCACTTGTTCCCCCCGCTGTGCCTCTGGCCAGCCCTACTTCCCCCAACCCCCTCCCAGGCAGCCAGTTCTCCCCTGCTTCTCCTCCCAATCTCCCTTGGCTAGCCCCACAGCCCACATCCAGCCCTCCTTCCGGCGGCCGCTTCTCCCCCCTACCCTCCCTGCACATCTTCTCTGGCCAACTCCCTGCCCCCAACCTTGCGCCCCCTGGCATCCCTGCTTCCACCAGTCCCCCCAATCTCCCCAGCCCGCCCCGATTCCCCAGTTCAGTGCTGCTTCTGGTGGCTGGCTCTTCCCTCCTCCTAGCCCTCCCCCCCACACACCTCCCCTAGCTAGGACTCTGCCAGGAGCCAGAACATCCGGCTGCAGTCTCCACCCAGGCCAGTAGAGGGCTTGGGGGACCCAGCACCACACGGGCACTCTGGGAGCGCAGAACACCCCGGCAACCACTCTGAGGCCCGGTAGTTTTTTCCTGCGGCCCAGTACCAGGCTGCAGCCCATAGTTTGGGAAACGCTGGCCTAGTGAGATTGCGGAATCTCCATCACTGGAGATATTTAAGACCAGGTTAGACAGACACCTAGCTAGGGCAACTCAACTTTGGAAACCCCAGGGACCACACTGATACTTACAGAACATGCTGAGGGCCTCAACTTAAGTGTGGTTGCATATGCAAGCAAATATATACAAATAGCTTCTCTCACATGAATACAAAGATTAAGGCAAGACTACACAACACACAGGCCCCATTTAAGTCAGTTCTGCTGATATTAATAAAATGCAATATTTACCCGATTTCTACCCATGTGACAGCACTTTTCATGAGCAATGACAGTCCAAGAATTTAACTACTAAAACACATCAACAGAAGATCATTAAACTGACTACTTTTTAGTTTTGGCTCCCACTCGCCGGCCACCTGTTGATTCCCACATAAACCCAAACTACACCATGGGGTGCAAACAAACTGGCCATGGGCAGCATACCAAGTTATTAATAAATATTTTATAAACCTCTATCTTTTCTCTCTGCTGCCATGTCTCCTCTCCTTGCTCCATCATCTCCCCTGGTGCCTGCTGCCCCCCAATTCCTCACCCTCCTCTGCTGTCCTGACTCCTGCCCTTCTCACTGCCCTCAGCCCTCCTGCGACCTGCCCCCCTCCACCAGCCCTTCTTTCCCCCCGTGCCCATTCCTCCAGTAGCCCCACTCTGATCATGTGAGCTACCCCTCCTCATCCCCTCTTCTAACACCTCCCTCTACAAACCTGCCCTGCCTCTCTCCTCTGATGCTGGTCCCTCCCCTGCAGGTGTCTGCCCTTCTGCTTCACCCCAGAATCCCCTGGTACCTGCACGTTCCCTTAGCCCTGCACCCTCCTGGTGCCTCCCCCTTCCTTACTGCCCCTGCCCTGTTTGCCCTCTTTTTCCTTGATACCCTCACCACTCTCTGCCCCATTCCCCTCCTGCCCCTCTGGGCCCTCACACATGCCTTGCTCCATCCTGGCCTTTCTCATGCCCACCCCTTCTTTCAAGCCTTCTCCTAGCACCTCCTTCTCCAGCCCCCAACGCCCTTCCCCTCTCTGCTCCTCTCCCAGCATCACCCTGTCCCCCCTCCCACCCTTTCCATTGTCTGCACTTGGCCCCCTGGCATTTGTCTCTCTCCTGCACCCTGTCCCTTCGTGCCTTTCCCTCCCCCACCCAAGCCCCTTCTCCTGTTTAAAAAATAAACAGTAAACCACTCCAGGGTATGCATGAGTAGGCCGCCTAAGAAAGGATCTATGTCTTGTGCCTCATCGGGCATTCCAGGCTGGGCTTGGCCCCATGCCCACTGAAGTCCTTCCATGGGGATCAAATCCTAACAGCCAAATGATGCACATTTTATTGTGACTTATTACTATGATTTAAAGAATGGAATGCAAAACTTTTGGTTGCTAGGTCCTAGGATATCCAACTTTGCATATGACAGGATATCTGACCCAGATCATTTCACAGCCTCGTTTGGAAGCCTCCACTATTGTCCTGTAGTATAAGGGATCATTGGCTATAAAATGAATTTGCAAAGCCTGGATATTATCAAAGAAATAACAGATACTCCAACAACCACCATTCCGAAGCCTGGTTTAAAAGCCAGTGCAGATGGGGGTCTTAGAGGCAAGTTAACTAACAAGTTACATTTTTTTTAATGCTCTTTAAAAAAATGTGTCATGGTTAATAGTTTGCACCCATAGTTAACACAATTATAAAACGTATCACATAGCACATGGCCTTCTTCAAGAAGATACTCTCTAGCATTATTTGGGGGTAGAACAGTTCTTACAATTAAAAAAAAAAAAAACCAAAAGGCCTGTCCCTAATGAACAGGGAAACCTGGAAAAAAGGCTGTTTGCCTGCTGAGTTCTGGAGAAGTGCGTGGCATTCATTTTGTACATAGCTATTTCTAGCAAGATTAAAATTACAGTTTATAAAAGGCCCTATCCATGCTACAAAAATGATCAAATTCAAACATGGTTCTGAAACAGGCTAAAACTGAGCTAGGCTAAAACTCTATTCTCTAACACCATTATAAAACCCTGTTTTTTTCATCCCACACTGCCACAAGGAAGACTGATGTACAAACATTTTCCCAGTTGTGTTGATCACTTCTATTGCATAGGCATGATAAGGTAGGTTAAAAATAGTCTTTAGCCTTTGTTCTGAACTTCCTTGCTCTATTGTGTTTAAATGGGATCCTTGATATATTCAGAAAAATCTCTGGGTTAATTTGGATTAAGGTAAATTTTGTATCTGATAAAGAGCACACAGAGGGTATGTCTACACTACAAAGTTAATTCGAACTAACAGACATTAGTTCGAATTAACTTTGATAGGCGCTACACATGCAAAACGTTAGTTCGAACTTAATTCGAACTAGCGGTGCGCTTAATTCGAACTAGGTAAACCTCATTCTACGAGGACTAACGCCTAGTTCGAATTAACTAGTTCTAATTAAGGGCTGTGTAGCCACTTAATTCGAACTAGTGGGAAGCTAGCCCTCCCCAGCTTTCCCTGGTGGCCACTCTGGGCACCACCAGGGAAACTCGTCTGCCCCCCACCCAGCCCCAGAGCCCTTAAAGGGGCATGGGCTGGCTACGGTGCCCGTGCCAGGTGCAAGCCTGCCAGCACCCAGCCAGCAGAACCTGCACCTGGCACGGCTCGAGCCAGCCACCCACTGCCACCCAACCCTCCGCCTCTTCCCGGGACCAAGCTGGCGGCTCCCAGGAGCCTGCCCGGGGCCTCAGGAGGTGTGCACCCACCTGGTCTAGTGTGGACATCGTGGACCTCATCCACGACCTCCACACTAGGCACAGGAAAGTGGCCATCTAGGGCAGGAAAGCTACCAGCCTGGCCACCCAGGAGCAGGTTGTCATGAAAATCAAGGTGGTCCAGTGAGACCCCTGACCCTGAGCCCTGAGCTTAGAATGGCCATACTGGGTCAGACCAAAGGTCCATCTAGCCCAGTAGCCTGTCTGCCGACAGCGGCCAACCCTAGGTACCCTGGAGGGAATGGACCGAAGACAATGACCAAGCCATTTGTCTTGTGCCATCCATCTCCAACCTTCCACAAACAGAGGCCAGGGACACCATTCCTACCCCCTGGCTAATACCACTCCATGGACCCAACCTCCATGACTTTATCTCACTTCTCTTTAAACTCTGTTCTTGTTCTATCCTTCACAGCCTCCTGCAGCAAGGAGTTCCACAGGTTGAGTATTTGCTTTGTGAAGAAGAACTTTCTGTTGGTAGTTTGAAGCCTGCTACCCATTCATTTCATTTGGTGTCCTTTAGTCCTTATATTATGGGAACTAATGAAGAACTTTTCTTTATGCACCCTCTCCACACCGCTCGTGCTTTTATAGACCTCTATAATATACCCCCTCCGTCTCCTCTTTTCTAAGCTGAGAAGTCCCAGTCTCTTTACCCTCTCTTTATATGGGACCTGTTCCAAACCCCTGATTATTTTAGTTGCCCTCCCCTCTCCCACCCTCTCTCTTCCCCTCTCCCACCTCCTTTTCCCAGTCTCCCCGAGTTTTGTTCAATAAAGAGAGTTTCTATTTTTGAACACACGTGTCCTTTATTTTGTACATCAGGAAGGGGGCTAGGGAGGGGTAAGTGGAAGGAGGTGAGGGAGGACTGGGGTACGAGCCCCCGATGGGGAGGACTGGGCTGGCTCTGCGGGCTCCTCGGGTGGAAACTCTCCTGAAGCCCCTTGATTGATCCCCCCTCTGGATGGCAGCCTGCGGCAAGTGCAGCCGGGCTGATGGCTGAGTGCTCTCATGTGCCAAGTGTGGGCACTCAGGGCACTCCAAGCCAGGACTGCTTTGCAAGCGGGGAACCCCTGAGAACTGTCTATCCGGGGTGGGGGTCGGGTCCCTTTAAGCACAGCCCTCGGCTAGCCTGAGGCATCAGCTCCACGCTCTAAGTCCTAATCTGATGCCCTGCCGGCACTGCTTCCGGCCAGCCTTAACCTCGGTTCAGGGTCCACTCAGTGTGGACATGCTAGTTCGAATTAGCAAAACACTAATTTGAACTAGTTTTTAAGTCTAGATGCACTAATTCGAATTAGCTTAGTTCGAATTAACTAAGTTAGTTCGAATTAGTGCTGTAGTGTAGACATACTCAGACAGAATATCAGAAATGCTCAGTTCTTCCCTGATTGTAGAAAAGAAACCCAGAGGAGGAAGTGCTGGGGGAGCACATATTAGTAATGCCTCTCTCTCAGAAATCCTGTCACAGCCTCCTGTTTGTATCTGGAGGCTTTATTGTCTCCTCAAGGGCTCTCTATATGCAGATACAAAATTGGTATCCACATCTGCAAAAATTACATGTGGATATCCACAGAAATAAAGGAGATAAACAAATCTGCAGAGTTTTAGATACAAAATTTGTATCTGCATCTATATGTGCAAAAATGAGATGTGGATACCCACAGATACAAAGTGGATATCTGTGGATTTGCAGGGTCTATGTTATAGGACCAGAGGTGGAGATGACATCAAGCACCTGCCAGCCCACCCCCCTGCCTCTATGGTGTGGCCGACACAGTGGGAATGGCGGAGGGTACCATGGAAGTTGCAGTCTCCCTTGCACGTGGGAGGATAGATCTGCGCCCAATTGGCACCTTTCACGTACAGATCCGGGGAACATACAATCTGGACATGCTCAGCTACAACGGGGGCAGGAATCTTTATAAAACCTAGATTCTGTCACTGGTTACAGAACTTTGTCTGAAGTTAGTAATGTTCAGACAACTAACTTTTGAAAGGTGAAATCTAGCTGTTCTACATGTTTTCATAATAAGACATAAAAAGTTTTCATGTGAGTGTTGAACGTTAAACTGTACACTTCTCACCCACCACCAAGATTATGGAATCTAATCTCAAAGTGCAGCTGTGCACTCTAGAAAGACTGTGTCATTCTTGTAACCAACAGTCCCATCACCTGTGTATCGTCAGAGCTAACGTCAGTGACACAAGCCTGTGCTGGTCATAAGCATTAAGGCCAGAAGAGTCCATTGTGATCATCTCATCTGGCCTGTCTCAGGTCATAGAACCTTGCTCACCCAATTGCAACACACCCATAGCTGCTGCTGAGTTTTACTGAAGTCCTCAAACCTGTGGAAGCAGGCTCTTCGCTGGCCAGGCCTCTCGCGCGTATTGCCATCCAAGCAAAAGGTCAACTTCCCCTTGATGAAAAACCTTACACTATGTAACGTAAAGATCAGCGACGAACAGGAACCAAAACCAGACCTGAGAAGTTAATGTAAAGTTCGTGCTGGTTGTGCTGACTGTGCAATGCCCGATAAGGCAGAAAAGGAAAAACAGGAAACCATCTCACCCCCTTACTCCTGTCACTTAACAGACAGGGTCTGCTAGCCTATCACAAAAAGTGCGCAAAAGCTTTCTCTATAAAACAGCTTCCTCTCCTGTATCAAATTGAGGAATCCCGAATAAACAATGGATGGCAGAATATGAGCCAGGTCCGAGGACTGACCACCCGAGTGGGCCACCTCCTGCTCACCAAACCAAACGAGTTCCTGTTGAGCGTAACATATACCAAACATAACGAATACCAAATATGTTGTTGTTGTAGTTTGTGTGTTTGTTAAATGTAAGTATTGTTATCTGAAATGGTTTAGAGGTATTGTTAAGTAGTAGTGTTAAAAGTTTTAGATAAATGATTAGTTTTATAAGTAAGACTGATGTAAATGTAACTGTTAATAATCCCTAGTCCCTTGTTAACAACTATTGGGATTTAGAGAAACCTCGAGGAATTTTCTTTACTGTATTGCATTTTGCTTATTGGTCATTCTAATAATTATTTGGTGCCTACGTATGTAAGACTATGTAGCACTTTAAAGACTAACAAGATGGTTTATTAGATGATGAGCTTTCGTGGGCCAGACCCACTTCCTCAGATCAAATAATGGAAGAAAAAATCTGAGGAAGTGGGTCTGGCCCACGAAAGCTCATCATCTAATAAACCATCTTGTTAGTCTTTAAAGTGCTACATAGTCCTGTATTTTGTTTCAGCTACACCAGACTAACACGGCTACATCTCTATCACTATTCTACGCATGTAAGAAATTGATAAAATAATAATTTATATGTAGAAGGCCTTTAATAAAAGTTTAAAAGATATTTGGTAATAGTTTGCTTGTTTCTGCGCCTCCCTGGGACTAGCCACATTTCCGAACCTTTTACTTTAAACCACAAAACCATCATTTAAAGACTTCAGGTTATGCAAAATTTACCGTTACTCTAGTTCAGAACATCAAGTGACCTGTGCCCCTAGGCTGGTGTGGAAGGTGAAAACCCCTCAGGGTTTATGCCAATATGACCCAGGGGAAATTCCTTCCTGACCCAAAATATGTCAGTCTTGCTCTTGGAAGCCCTACAGATCCAGCCGCGCTATGAAACATGGGCTGGATTCCATTCCTTTTGCTGTATCAATATAATGGTCTGCTAGACTCCAACCTGTTACATCCATCCAAACTCAGTGAAGACAATGGGACTTGCATTGGTGTCACGGACTGTGACCACTTGGAGCTGAACAGGTACAACTGAACGCCTAACTTGGCTTTAGGACCTCTGTTACCGAGGTGATGTGCCAGAGAATGAAAACCCAGCTCTCAGATGTCAGAGTGAGTTAGGCAAGGAGAAGCAGCATCCATTTGCTTAGACGCCTGCAGCTGTATTGACTCTGGCATGCTGTCAGTCACAAATAAGTGCTTTTACCAATCAACTATGTAGAAGATGCAAATGGGAATATGGTGCAAAGAGGGCAGAGTAAGGTGGCTTTGAGTCACTTTGAGTCACTATATATAGTCAAAGCAAGTGCTGCTTTGGCT
Source organism: Pelodiscus sinensis (assembly GCF_052426305.1). Lineage (NCBI taxonomy): Eukaryota > Metazoa > Chordata > Testudines > Trionychidae > Pelodiscus > Pelodiscus sinensis. The sequence continues at coordinate 58,284,100 of NC_143058.1, forward strand.
TCTGAGGGCAGCTTGTGTCCAGCTGCCTATAGTCCCTGGTGGGAATAGCAGGGGTGCAGTAGTGCTCTGAGAATGCCCCGACTTCTGGTGACAGGGATGCAGAATTAGCTGGGAAGGGATCCCATGTCTGGGGAATTTCCAATTAATGGCTGTCCCCTTCACTCCAGTGTAACTGGCACAAAGGGACCATAATTACAGCGATGTACTATCATAGGTGTAAGCAAGTGGGTGCGCCGTGGTGCACAGCTCGAGCAAGAGCTGGCTGAGCTGTGGCAAAAGCCAGCAGGGAGCTATTGAAAGAGCTGGCAGGGACCCGAGCTGCAATAGGGCAGGACCTATAAGGAATTTTAAATTGCTTTCACAGCTTGTATGATTGTAAAATGCTTGTGGTGCTTTCAGTGAGAGATAATGTCTTCACTGGGAAGCGGTAGCATCTCTCCCCTTTGAAAAAGATCTGGGTTTTGAGCCAGAGAGTATAGTGACAGACCAAAGGCTGCTGTGTTGTGGGTTTGGTCAAATGGCTTGGCCATTCTCTAATGATACAATTTAGCTGTTTCCTTAGTAGTCTGTCATGTAAACCTCCCCCTGCAAATTGTAGTGACCATATCATGAATAATGGCTTCCTTGCCGCAGAGCTCTACCCCATCAGCACACTTCTTGGCTGTTCTTGGGGAAACAACTCCGACGGCTTGGCGCTATCCACTCTTGGGCTTTTCTTGTGAGATGGCCCTTGCTCAAAAAAACCATTTTCTATTCCCACAAGCTCACAACACTGTCAGATTTTGCAGATTGCATGACGTGTCTGTCAGAAGCTCGTTCACACTGGCTGTCTGAGGCACACCGCACAGTGCGTGAGCAGATTATGAATTGGTCTCCTCCTCCTTTTGAGGTTCACTGTAAAGGAGAGAAGGACGTTGTTTCTATGGGGCAAATGCCACGGCAGTTTTGTAAACCCTTTCTAAACTCAGCATCGCTTTCAATAGCAATTCCATGATCTCACCTATTCTAGAGCACAGGATTTGTTTTGCAAACATTAGTTGTGGTAGCTGAGTTGGCAGAAGTTACACTGTGTCTGGGGCTGATTTTTATTTATTTTGTTTGTCTGAAACTGTGGAGAGTCATGCATGCAATTTCTTCCTCTTGGAAGGAAAACTCCTTCGGATTATATGTCCTTACCTTCATGCGGAATGAAGCTAATCTGAGCAGGAACATCTGCATCTTGGACAGACCCCAAGAGGGACAGACAGACAATTTCTCCATCAGGGCCCATTATGAGGCTGCCTAGTGAAGTACCGTCGCAGCACTCTGGAAAACATAAAGATGAACATCGTTACTAACACACACTGTCAAGATGGACATCTGGAGATATACTCCATTGATGCTCAGTGCATGAAAATATCCTTCTCAGTAGCTCTATGCATACATCCACATTGTCATGCCATAATAAGGGAAAGGCTAATGCTAAGGAAGCCCTGCCCATTACAGGAGATGGGTTGGAACATACCATTCAGGAACAGCTTTTGAAACCCATTCCCAAAGTTCATGAGTGTTTTATCTGAGGTGTTGGATCTGTCCAGTAGGACATTCAGATCAGGTCAGGTTTGGAGTTCTGAACTCCATTCCGCCGAAGGGTGGGGGCTCTGCAGAACTAGCACTTTTTACAGTTTTTATCTTTCTGAATATGCCTCTCCTGAGCCTATTATGACATGAAAAGTGCACTTCATGTGGCATTTTTCTTTCCATCTCTATGTCACACTACTCCCCACCCACCATCTGCAAATGAAGCTACACTTGGGTGTCTACTCCTTATCTTTTTTTCGTTCCAATAAAGTGGCAACTTCAGGCGCTGACACTAACTGATCTCTGCTGTTGGCTGACTGGTATAGAAACAGAACTGTGGATTTGTGAGAGCCGTGTTTAATAAGAAAGGGATGAAATAACTCCCTAGTGTATTCCATTGACTTTAACTGGATTACAGTTCCTTACTGTAGGTCTTTGGAGCTTAGTTCCACCAATGGCTTCTTCCTGAGAATAACTGACTTCATGTTTAGCAGGCATATCTGTGTACATGCTTGTGGTGTCCTTTTCTTGTCTGTTTGTATCGCTGGGTAGATATCTCCTTCCTGGTGGAAGGAAGCACTGCCACTTTCCCTTCTCAGGTCCCAAAAATCCATGTAGTTAGAATGATTTCTCAGCAGCATTTTATAAACAGGAACTAACTTTTCTAGAAACACGCATGCACTGAATATTAATCAGTTTCTGAGATTCTGAGTGTTGCTACTAAAAATAGCATGTTAGTTTCTCCTGAAATCCAGGGGCTTTAAAAAAAAATCTTGTGCCCCTCCAGGATGCACCTTGCAAACAGATAAATGTAAGTACAGATTGAATGCCCAGTACAAACAAGAATTTGTATCCTTTGGTATATATGGTTGTGACTATTTTCTTCCATTATTTGATCTGAGGAAGTGGGTCTGGCCCACGAAAGCTCATCATCTAATAAACCATCTTGTTAGTCTTTAAAGTGCTACATTGTCCTGCATTTTGCTTCAGTACAAACAATGCACCATTCTGACTGTTACCTCTCAGTTCTTCGGGGAGAGCACCGCGAGTGATTCCTAGAGCCTTAGAAGTGCTGCTGGTGATAGTGCTGCTACTGACAGTTTTGACATTTGTCTTGCTACTCTGGTTCCTTGAACCCTTCTTCCTGTAGATAGGGGGCAGCAGAGCTAATCCTGGGACTGCATTCTGGGTGAATAAATCACCATCTGAAAAAAACATTAAAGAATAGTACTATAGAGTTGCATAAAATAATACATATCTGGAAGGGAAAAATAGAGATCTAGGCAGAGGTAATGAATGCACAAAAGGGCCACAGTTAATCAGTGACTCACTGGTATATTGTTTGTCTATCCTACTTAGCTACCCCATCTAACTAATCTGCATCCTCACTGCCAATGTGTGTAAAGTGCTGAATGTTCTACAAAGTGCTGCAGAAAACTGATGAGCAATAAGAAAAAACATTAAACATTCCATCAACATTTTGTTGATACTGAACTCATGAGCTCTGGTACAGAATTAGAGTGACGAGTCTGATACCAGAATTACAATAGTTGCACTTGGAAAAAAAAGACTAATTTCCCTATAGTAACTCTATAATACTATCTGAGATACAAATTTATCCCTGTACTTGGAATAGAAAATAACAGCTATATCTTAGATTCCCCAGGGTAATGTGTAAATGTTGAAATGTTCTTGGTGATGAGTATAGTTTATAGAAAATAACTACTGCCTTGATGACTTTGATATCTTTAAGATATTAAATACACAGCAGTGTTTTCTGTTCTATACAATTATTTGCAGCCAGTGCTTGAGTTTCAAGGTCTCCAAAGAAAACCTAGCTGTTGCAGGAAGGTGTTAGTGGAAGTTGATGGCGGGGGGAGAGCGGGGGCATTCTTTCCTATGAATCAGTAACAAGCCATGCTAGAGGGCTGCTACGCAGTTGGAGTGGCCTCTTTCAAATGACAGGTAATGGGTTATGGCAAAGTATTGTTATTAAAGATTCCACTTTCCTTCCTTTGATATTCAGGCTAAATTCCAGTTTAATTAATGAATTCTGTCTTCTTAAAATTTCCCTATAGTTTCAAGTGGCATAGATGTTCTTTAATTTCTCTCCTGAATTATTATGTAATCAACTAATATCTTCTATACCTGAAGTAGCTGCATTTCTGTAACAAATGAAGTAAAGCCTAATACGTCTTGTACCTGGATTATATAAATTTGTCGACCCTCTTGGGATCTTTGGATGAAAAGATGTTGGTAATTATGAATTAACAAAATTCTGTTATAACCAATCTCTTAGGATATGTCTACACGTCAGTGTTATTTTGAAATATCTTATTTCAAAAAAGTTAATTCGAAATAAGTTATTTTGAAATAACGCATCTACACACAAAATGCATTTCAAAATAGTGTTTTGCTATTTTGAAATAGCGCGTCCACACTGAGTGGACGCTGAATCACATTTAAGGCTGGCCGGAACCAGGTCCAGCAGGGCATCAGGTCAGGAGTTACTTTGTGTGGCTGCTGCCTGAGGCTATTTGAGGCCTGTGCTTAAAGGAACGCCGCCCGCCCCTCCTCCCCCCCCCCACAGCCTGTTCTCAGCTTTCCCTGTTTGCTTGCCTACCTCGATGAGGGACAGCAAAGCCTCCCTGGTCTGCCCTACTGCGGGTTTGTGCATCATTCCTCCCTCATGTCCTTCCACTTAACCCTCCCTAACCCCCCCTCTTGATGTCAAATAAAATACATGCATTCTCATGAACACAAACTCTCTTTATTTAACAAAACTGGGTGGGGGGGAATGAAACTCTGGTGAGACTGGGGAAAGGAGGCGGGAGACGGGAGAAGAGAGGGTGGGAGAGGGTAGAGAGGAGGGGGAAACCTGTGAGGAGGGAGCTGGAAGGGGGATACAAGGGGAAGACGGGGGAGGGGAATCTCAGGGTTGGGGGTCTCACTGGACCAACTTGATTTTCATGCAAACCTGCTCCTGGGTTCACATGTGGCCTTTGGCAGCCAGGCTGGCAGCTATCCTGCCATAGACGGCCGTGTTCCTCCATTTAGAGTGAGATCACGGACATTGGGGGGCACCCCCCCAAACCTGAATAAGGTCCATGATCTCCACCCTGGACCAGGAAGGCGCCTGCCTTCTCCGATCCCTGGCAGGCTCCTGGGAGCTGGCAGACTGCTCCTGGGGAGCGGTGGAGGGCTGGCTGCCAGTGGCTGCTGGCTCATGTTTTGGGGCCACTGGGTCAGGGGCAGTGACTGCTGGCTCTGGGCTGGCAGGCTTGGAGCTGGTACAGGCACTGTGGCCAGAGTCTATTCCTTTAAGGGCTCCAGGGACAGGGGAGGGAGAGGAATGTTCTTGGTTGAGGCTGGAGGGGCTACCAGGGCACCCTGGGAAGGCTGGAGGCCCCCTATTTCAAAATAAGTGTCTACACAGCACTTATTTTGAAATAGCTATTTCAAATTTGGCGTTATTCCTCATGGAATGAGGTTTACCAAATTCAAAATAAGTGCTCTACTATTTTGAATTAATTTCAAAATAGCGGTTTGGCTGTGTAGAAGCTAGTAAAGTTATTTTGAAATAATGGCTGTTATTTCGAAATAACTTTGCTGTGTAGACATACCTTTAGAGTGGTATCTTAACAATGCAAAGTGTAGATGCAACACAATCTCCTGACACAATTCAATATGAAATAAAGTCCTTTAGACCATCAGATATGTTTGTTTATGTTATGGGTTAATAGTGCCACAAAGGTGAGTGGCAGTGGGTGAATACCTAGCTAGAAGCTGAATTAATTTTATAGCAGAGATGCTGTTAATCTAGCTACAACTGAAGCAAAAGCTGAATCTCTTATTTTTATTGACTGACCTCTTTTATAGTGACTCTCCTTTCCAGCATTCATCCCTCTTATTCCTGTCTTCCTCCCCTCCAGAGTGAAATTTCCATTGGTTATTGGAGGTAGGAAGAAGCTACCTTGATATTTCTCTGGGATTTCTCCAGTGGCCATTGGGTGAGACTCAGTTGTATCCTCTAGCACAGAAATGAGATCATTCGGTAAAGGAACCCATAACGTCTCATGGTTGTCGGCCTCTGGTGTGGATTTGCCACCAGGAACGCCTGGAATGAAACATGAAATGGAGATATTAGCCAGTGCTCATGTGACTCATTCCTTTCACAGGTTTATTGGAAAAATAGTTTCTGAACAGCTATGCAGTCTTCTATTGTTCGTCTTGTGTTTTGAAATCAAACTTGGCAAAATCAAGCCATGAGCAGCATCTTTAAACTCTTATTCGTGTCCAGAAATTGACAAACTGACTAACAAAACCTGCTCTCTCAGCCAGATGGTTGGCACAGTGCTGAAATGGAAGAAACCAGGCTACAGCGATGGGTGAACCAGTTTAGTGTTTCTAGCAGGAGCATATTTGATAGTTGGGCCCAGCAGCGTCTTCCAACGCTTTTTGAGAGAAATGGAATCCCCTTTCCTGGGATGGAGAAATCAAAGGATCCAAGTGTCCTCTTTTCTCATTTTACCTGTTCCTCTCTCCCCCTGCACTCTAATGACTCTTTTCAGTGGGAAATGGTGAACACAGTTATTCTGAGACCCAGCAGCACTGTCCCTTGTGTCTGGCCAGGGGACTTGTGTATTTATCCGAAGCAATTTCTTTTTCTACTCCCTAAGCTGAGAGTGTGCTCTGTCTTTCGCTTTCCCAGCCTTTGGCTGGGCAGTGACAGTCCCCAGGGTGATTCCCTCTGGCAGTATGTCATACTGTCAAACTGTGAAAGGACCTTAGGTGATCTGTGAAGTTCTACAATCCGTCCGATGGCCACCTTGATCTTTACTATGGAGATGTTGCCTTCTGAGATGACAAGTCCCAATATGTAGGGTCTATCTGGAGGAGCAGGCCACTCAAATGTGGATAGTACAGTGCATGTTGAGACCTGTAGTCTACACGAGGCACACCTCTATGTTCAAAAGGAAGGAGGCCGCGATCTGCTCCATCAAAGACAAATCAGATGTTGCTTTTGGGCTCCTGGCCAATTCCCCCCCGTGCCTCAATGTAATGAATCATCTTTATTTCATATCCAACATTCCTTGTCCTCAACTGATATTGAAATACCAGTCAATCTTTTCATGCCAATTTTTTTTGGCTTATTCAACCATTTGAGTTTGAGGATGTTTTATCTGATTTGAATTTCCTGTCATTTGACCAATATTAACAGAATCTTTGCCCAGCTTTTATGCTGTATGGAGGCACAGGCTGTGCCCCATCACTGGGAAATAAACAATGCAGACTCAAAAATAAACCTGTCCTAAATATTTTCAGGAACACAACAGCTAACATGGCAGTGATGCAGTCCAGGAGGGGAGAGTTCCCTCTTTCTGCAATCCCAGTCTAATTGTTGGGTTACTTACAAATATCTTGAATGTAGAGAGATCAGAGAATCTTTCATCTATAGCTGATGGTACCTCTTTGATTCTTTGCTTTGGTCTCAGGCTGGGCTTGCAACTGAATAAGCCAAGGGAGGATCAGAAGCTCCTTTGGGGGATCACTGGATCTAAATTGTTTCTGGAGGGGCACTTGGGCGCTGGGTGATTCTTCCAAGATTGAAGGAAACTTCAAAGTCTCTGGCGCCTGCTATGAGTTATAAATTCAAAATGTCAGAAACCCCAAATACTTCATGACTTTTGACTTATGTTTTTATTTCTCGCTCTGTAGCCTTTCTAAAGCACAATCTACTGGGTCAACAAAGCCAGGCTGGTTTCAGGCTTCCATTCTCTATCTCCACTGGGCATCTTCTGTGGAATAGGGGCTTTCTGACTGTTCTGCCCCAGTCTTGGTCACTCACATCAAAGCCTTGGATCCCAGTGGAGGAAGAAGCTGGATTGGGCCCAGGGTGCTTAACTTGCTAGTTCTGAATTGTTTAAAGTCTTATTTTTCTAAAACACAGATATATGTACACACTGACGTTAACAGGAATCTTTCTCTTGACTGGATCAGATTTTACCTTTGGCCTAGTCTACACTGAAAAGTTACATAGCTGTGTAAAAAATCCACACCCCTCAGACAGGCAGTGAAGATGACCTAATCTCTAGTGCAGACAAAGCTAGGGCAATGGAAGAATTATTCTGTTGGCCTAGCTATCACCTCCTGGGGAGGTGGATCACCTCCAGAGATGGGAGAACCCTTCCTGCTGCAGTAGTAGGCATCTACACTGCAGCTGCAGTTCTGCCCTGTTTTAAGTGTAGACATATCCTTGTATGAGTATAGGATTACAGGTGTAGACATAGCCTTGTTCTTATGAGTATGAGATTACAGGTGTGGTTAAGGTGGGACAGATTTGCCTTAACATTTAGTGTTTTTTAAAGTCAAGCAATATAATGTTTTAAAATGCAACTGGGGCATCTGAAGAACCAGCAGGCATATGGGTACCCAAGATCTTCCCAGCAGAGGGCCAAATGCACATGTGCAGGTCTGGCGACAGGCTTAGGCAGGCCATGAGCAATGGGGGAGGGCTTGGCTTTGGAACCCCTCAGAAGGGCTGGGGGCTTAGTTAGAAGAGGTGGGGCCTTGTGCAGCCAGCCCTCAGCACTGCCTGGCTACATGGCACAGGGCTCCAGTGGTGCTTTTAAGGGCTCGGGTGCTGGCTGCTGCTGCTGCCATGATAACCACAGTGGCTGGAGCCTTTTAAATACTGGGTACCAGGGCAACTGCCCTCTTTGCCCCCCACCCCCAGCCCATGGGCAGCCGTACATACGTGCACGTACAAGCATAGAAGCATTCTATGCCTCCAGGCACAGTCCTGTCTACTGAGGCTTTGTGGTGGGTACCATCATATGGCATTCAGACTTCCAGTGACTACATCCTCTTTACCTGTTGGACTCTCCCTTGCTCCATTTTGAGTCTGACTACACTATAAATATCAGTGTAGCACAAGGCCTGGTTTCCACGTTGTGGTCCCCTGTTGCAGCGGTGATTAAAATGTGCATTATGGCCGGTACCTGATCAAGTGGTAACAAAAACTTTAACCCTAGACAAATATTCTGTTACAATGTTGTAACCATGGCAAGGAACAACCATGCTTGTTTTTGTAGCACAGATGTGGCCTAAAGTATTGTTCTCTCACATCCTCAGTGTCTTTTGTAGCATCACTTGCTACTTTCACACATCAAATGCCTTTATTCCCATATTATAGAGTAGTCTCAAGGCTGACCTCATAAACATGCCTGTATTTGGCATCTCCAGCATTTTGTTTTATCGTCCATCCATTATAGCTTCATTTCCACCATTTTGTATATATTCAAATCGATGAAACCAACCTCTAACTATTGGTGTTCAAGAAGGAATTTTCTACAGGGTCAGGCTACCCACTAACTATCCATTACTGGGTTTCTTGCACCTCTGAAGCATCTTATCCTGGCCCTGTATGAGATAGGATACTGGATTAGATGGGCCACTGGTCTGATCTAATATGGCATTTGTATGGGCCCAAATTTATCTACATTCATGATATGACCCCAGCGATGAGAACACTTCTTACTTTATTTATTATTTATTTTATTGATTTAAAATATTTTTATCCTGCCTCTCTATTTAAAATGTTTGAGGTGTCTTACAACATTTTTAAAAAATTATTCCAACAATTGCAATCTGTGTTAAAAATCTGACCTTTCTGTGTTCCTCCCTGATCACACTTTGCTCTGAGTTCATGGCAGACTGAATAGGAGGAAAAAACCCTGTTTCAATAAGATGTCCTTTTTTGCCATCCTGGTTATTTAGATGTCCTCGTTTAACTGTGGGGTGGAAATGGAGAGGAATTAAAAAGAGGAAGAAATTAAATCATGTTTTAGTGGCATCAGATAAGAGGCGGTATTTACTCTGTCACTGAATGTGTCGAGGGGAGGAAGATGCAGGAAGCAATCCATGAACCCCTGGTAATGAGGAGAAGGAAAGTTTACTAGTACAACTCTTGAAATTGTTGCACTGCACCATTTGCCTTCTTCCCAGTGAGCACTGCAACACATAACCATAGTCATTAAAATATAATGTTAGCGTTCCTGGTTGTGCCCTAATCCAGAGGTGTCTGTTGTAATAGTGCCCATAAAATTTACTGGACTCTGCGTTCTTCAGGAGTCCATTAACTTAATTACAAACACAACCATGACAAGAAATAAAGATCAGGAGATGTATTTCTTACTGTTGTAGAGCTTTTTTCTTCCGGAGAAATAGCCTCCATAAAAAGTTATACGGGATTGCACACTCAAAAGCTGAGAAATATCAATAGTTGCATTCCCAACAGAGCTCTTGATGGTTTCGTTCAGCTTTTCACGGTGCTCTTGACTCTCTGTCTGACATGGCTTTTCCCTGATCACATCTTGGTGATCTTCCACCTCTCTGGCCTGGGAGACAGAAGAACGACCGACTTTACAATAGAGTTGAACAGAAGATGGTTTTCCCTGGCTATCTTCAGTCAAAATTGGGGTGGAAGAAATAATTTTTGACAACTTTCTGCAGATAATTTAAACTTTTTTTCAGAAAACTGAAAAAATGTCTTCAGTTTTGATACAAAACTCAACCCTTTCTTTAGAAAGTGGACTTGTTTTTTCCACAGAATTTTATTTAGTCAAAACTAATTTTTGAATAGAAAATTTTCGACCACCCATGTTTTACAAGCCCTCATTTATGAATACTATTTCAGCCTGACTTATAATGCTCAGTCTGTCTCTACATAGTCGTCATAGGTTTCAGTCTATGTGGGGTCAGAACCGCTTAAATACACAAACATTTCTTTTTTATTGCATGCATTATGTTTTTGTATGCCACAAAATCTAAAGGGCTGTGTTTTCTTGCATAGAAATCAAAACTCTCGCTGACCTGAGTGGTGCAAGACATAGGCTCCAAAAGATTAAGAACTTCTAATGGGTATACTGGTTCTGGGTATTTCTCTTCTACTGTCTCTCTGAAGTTTTATTACAGTTTGTGTGGTAGCACCTGATTTGTATGTAACTTTATCTTTTACTCTCTATTTGGCAATTGTGCAATCAGGCATTGTTTAGAAAGATACGGCGCTGAGGAAAAGCTGAAATGTGAAGGGTCTCACAGATTCACTTCAGTTCTTTATAGCAGTACAGTATTCAGTGCTGCCAAGGCATGCTTGGGAGCAATTGATACTGCCCTTCTTTGTAAAGTCTTTTAATAGCTGCTGCTCACTAAAAGCGTTATAGAAGAGTTAGGTATTATAGGTTGAACCTCCTAAATATGGGTATGTCTACACTACAAAGTTAATTCGAACTAATGGACGTTAGTTTGAATTAACTTTCATAGGCGCTACACTAGCGCTCCGCTAGTTCGAACTTAATTCGAACTAGCGGAGCGCTTAGTTCGAACTAGGTAAACCTCATTGCACGAGGACTAAGCCTAGTTCGAACTTACTAGTTCGAATTAAGGGCTGTGTAGCCCCTTAATTCGAACCAGTGGGAGGCTAGCCCTTCCCAGCTTTCCCTGGTGGCCACTCTGGGCACCACCAGGGAAACTCTTCTGTCCCCCTCCCGGCCCCGGAGCCCTTAAAGGGGCACGAGCTGGCTACGGTGCCCGTGCCAGGTGCAAGCCTGCCAGCACCCAGCCAGCAGACCCTGCACCTGGCACGCCATGAGCCAGCCACCCAATGCCCCCCAGCCCTCCGCCTCTTCCCGGGACCAGGCTGGCAGCTCTCGGGAGCCTGGCCAGGACCGCAAGAGGCGGGCACCCGCCTGTTCTAGTGCAGACATCGTGGACCTCGTCCACAAACTCCACACTAGGCACAGGAAAGTGGCCGTCTAGGGCAGAATAGCTGCCAGCCTGGCCACCCAGGAGCAGGTGTGCATGAAAATCAAGGTGGTCCACTGAGACCCCCGACCCTCAGCCCTGAGCTTAGAATGGCCGTACTGGGTCAGACCAAAGGTCCATCTAGTCCAGTAGCCTGTCTGCCAACAGCAGCCAACTCTAGGTACCCTGGAGGGGATGGACCAAAGACAGTGACCAAGCCATTTGTCTCGTGCCATCCATCTCCAGCCTTCCACAAACTTTGGGCAGGGACACCATTTCTACCCCCTGGCTAATACCACTCCATGTACCCAACCTCCATGACTTGATCTAACTTCTCTTTAGACTCTGTTCTAGTTCTATCCTTCACAGCCTCCTGCAGCAAGGAGTTCCACAGGTTGACTCTTTGCTTTGTGAAGAAGAACTTTCTGTTACTAGTTTGAAGCCTGCTACCCATTCCTTTCCTTTGGTGTCCTCTAGTCCTTCTATTATGGGAACTAATGGAGAACTTTTCTTTATGCACCCTCTACACAACACTCTTGCTTTTATAGACCTCTAACAAAACCCCCTCCATCTCCTCTTCTCTAAGCTGAAAAGTCCCAGTCTCTTTAGCCTCTCTTCATATGGGACCTGTTCCAAACCCCTGATTATTTTAGTTGCCCTCCCCTCTCCCACCCACTCTCTTCCCCTCTCCCACCTCTTTTTCCCAGTCTCCCCCAGTTTTGTTCAATAAAGAGAGATTCTATTTTTGAACACATGTTTTCTTTATTTTGTACATCAGGAAGGGGGGTTAGGGAAGGGTAAGTGGAAGGAGGTGAGGGAGGAATGGGGTACGCGCCCCCGATGGGGAGGACTGGGCTGGCTCTGCGGGTTTCTCGGGGTGGAAGTTCTTCTGCAGCCCCCCGATTGTCTCCTCCCCCTGGACAGCAGCCTGTGGCAAGTGCAGCCGGGCTGATGGTCGAGTGCTGTGATGTTCCGCGTGTGGGAACTCAGGGCACTCCAAACCAGGACTGCTTTGCAAGCGGGGAACCCCTGAGAACTGTCTGTCCAGGGTAGGGGTCGGGTCCCTTTAAGCACAGCCCTCAGCTAGCCTGAGCCAGCAGCTCCACGCTCTAAGTCCTCATCTGATGCCCTGCCGGCACTGCTTCCGGCCATCCTTAACCTCTGTTCAGGGTCCACTCTGTGTGGACATGCTAGTTCGAATTAACAAAACGCTAATTCGAACTAGTTTTTAAGTCTAGCTGCGCTAGTTCTAATTAGCTTAGTTCGAATTAACTAATTCTAACTAAGTTAGTTCGAATTAGCGCTGTAGTGTAGACATACCCTATGGGACTCTCTGGTCTGGCAACATCTGTGGTCCAGCAGAACCAAGGATATTGCTGGACCAGAGAGTCCCAGCACCGATAGGGAGTCAAGCAGCAGGGAGCCCCACGGTTGGGACCAGGGAGCTCTGACCAGTCAGGGCAGCAGCGGGGCAGCCCATTCCTGGGGCGTCTCAGCTGGGTGGGGCAGAAGCAAGTCCACAGCAGCTGGGGAGCTCCATCCTCAGAGAGCCCCAGCTGACTGGTGGCAGTGCCCCAGAGCTCAAGCTCTATAGCAGCAGGCCGGGAGCCCCGTGGCAATGGGGCTGAAGTGGAGCCAGAAGGAGGGGCAGTGTCTTGGGAGGCCAGTGGCAGGGGACCTCCCATGGTTGGGAAAATTCCCTCTTTCGGGACTGGTCCGATCCTGAGGGTGTGGGACCAGTGAGATCCAACCTGTATTAGCATTCTATTGTATGTAGGTTCTTACACCAGCCTCACCATCATAGTACATGGTACCTTCAGTGGTGCATTAGCAACTCAACATCTGCTTCATGTTGAATCCAGGGCTCATATGAGCAAAATTCTGCTGTAAGAACAGCCACCCTGCTGTCAGCACAGTGCCAAGGGGAACTGAGGGGTTCTGCTCCGTATGAGGACCGAGACCATGAAGAAATGGTACCTGTGGGACCTTTATGCATGCTGCTTTCTGGCTCCATGTGGCCTCCTTTGCAGCTGGTGGTCTGAGTCCTAGACTCAGTTTTCTCACCGAAACCTGAGCAGGTACTCGAGCTCTCCTCCAGCCCTGTGTTTCCGCTCCGTCCCCTTCCGCCAGGTTCTCTCCAGTCCCAGCCTCCAATGAGTAACGGTGGCCTGCAAGACAAGGGGGCCAGGACTGGATCACAAAGTGACCTACACACTTCCCAGAGGTTCTAACCTGTTTAGGGCCAAATGGTGGCATTTAGCCATTGAGGCTTGTCCCAGCCCAGCAGGAGAGCCAGGCTGCAGGGACAAGCTGGTTTCCAGAATGACCTGGGACATGTGTTGAACCATCTTTCAGGAATGGGATGATCTGGCGGAGTGTCGGGCCACAGCCCCCCAGCCTCAGGGACAGCAGTTGTGAGTGATCTTTCTGCAGAGCACAAAAAGGGGAGAAAGCTGCTTGCCTGCAGTACCATGCACCTGCTAGCAGGTGAATCACAGCGCGTCTCAGAATTAATACTGTCTTCAAGAAAGTGGGGTTGCACGCCCCAAAGAGCAAGGCAGATGTTGCTGCACCAGCATGGACGTGGGCTAGTCACCTGAGCTCAGACCTGCTTGACCCTCTTGAGTCTAGTTTGGGTGCCTTCCCCCGAGCCTCTGCTGGTGCTGTCATGTCCCGGTGGCTATTTTTGGTGTGCTAGCTCAAACACTGCTATTGTGAACCTGTCTACCCTTGCCCCCAGCTACAGTCTAAATAGACCCACTGTGTCCTCCAGATGGGATTATTGCAAAGGCAGTGAGTGACTGAGGCAAGGTCCAAGCCTCGGAGAAATTGTCAGAGTACAGCGGCCTTCCCAGGTGCATATGAGAGAAGATGTTTCTGGCTGTGGACACCACTTGGAAACAGATGTATGAACAAGAGTACTGGTGCAGCAGTAACAGAGGCAGCAGTGAGTCCCTTCCATACGCTAACGGGGAGCTAAGAAGTTTGGTAATGGGATACCGAGCTCTTCACCTAGGTCATGGGTTTGAATCCAGGCCAGTCCTTACTGTCTGAGGGGTGTTCTGTCACCTAAAAGGACTTTGCAGTCCAGTTCCCAGAGGTGACGTTTGTGGGTAGGCTGGCTCTGCTGCTGCTCATGATGTTGCTGTGGATAAATGCAGCTCTCCTCTCTTGGCGTGGCCAGTGAACGCACCCTTTGGAATAATAACTTCAAAAGTCCGTCTCTTACAACAGAGATGTTTGCATTTGTGGAACTGTCATTCATGGCTCCAGAGCTGAGGGCCACGTTCCCCATAAACTGAGCACTTGGGCGACCACCCAGCAAAAATTCAAATGCCACTTAGCTGACTAGCAGAGCGCCCACAGCCAACAGCATGTGCTTCCCCTGGGGGTGCTCCTCTGCACATACCGCAGCGCACATAACAAAATTTATTATGCACACGGATGGAAAAAGTTAGAGGGAACATTGGTTGAGGGTGCCCATTGTGCACAAACCAGGGTCTGGCTGGGTCAGTTCATGAGCAGGCAGAGCACAAGGTTGCTCTTTAAATGTTCTGAGCACCACCCATGCCGTGCTGAGCCCCCACTATCTGCCATGGGAGCTGAGGGCACATGGTGCCTCTTGAGCTCAGAGCTAACTGAATTTTGGAGGCACTGGGACCTGTCTCAGAGTAGTGTCATCACCACCACAGATAACCTGGGGGTGGTATTATGACAGCCAGCTCCGTATTACAGTGCTTTTCTACTTCCCATGGAAAACGAAGAAAGTGGTATGTAGAGAAATGCTGGGTTCTTGTGTTTGCAGAGTTTGTGGATAGTGGTGCAGAAATAATGACACTGAGCAGAAACATAAGGAAGTAAATCATTAATGCACAACTCCTTTTAACTGCAACAGAGGGTTGTACATGCAGGTCCTTGTTCCTTGCCCTTATCTGCACGGCTTACTCATTCTTTTATCTTACCTGGAGATCTTATTCAGGATGCAATAGGTTTTGGTTCTAATCCCAAACATTCCCTTACTCATTTTTTTAACTATGCCTATTCTATGATTTTTTTCTTATTGAGAGCTATCTTATAAGATGATAACTTAGCAACAATATATTCCTTCAGAGAAGACTTTATTATGCACATCATCTGCCTAGAGGCATAAACACATAAATCTTACACAGACTGGATTTTTTTATATTAGAAATGTACTTGCTACTGTACCTAGATGACTCTGTTGATTTGACTCATCCCAGAAAGATGGGATCACAGGCAGAAGGTGATATTTTTTGGGTACAGTTGACAGGTCCTGTTGTCCTAGTCTGTGATTTGGTGTGTATAGGGAATTCTCCTGAAGCAATAAAGGGTCCCTGATGTATCCTGGAAAGTATATATTGCAAGCAAAGATACGTCACTTGGGATAAGATAGGAGAGAATGTTACATGTATTGACTAGACTGACTGAAAAATGGAGGAAGGAGAAATAGTAAACAAACAAAGCCATTCTTCTGGAGGTTTTGAAAAGGATGAGTTTCTGCCTGTTCAAAAATTTCGGTTGTGAAATTCTAATTTTTTGTTTTCAGTTTGTTCTTTTTGAAGAAGAGGGGAAAAAACAATAAAACAAAAACTGGAAAAGATTAAATGTTTAATCTTGCTGAAAAATAAAGTTTAATATTGCTGAAAAATAAAATATTAAATAATGTTTAATATTGCTGAAAAATAAAGTTTGAAAAAATGAATGTTGTTCATGAACATTTTCAGTTTTGTTAAAGAAGGCCATGTTTTTATTTCATTTTTCCAAACAATTTTCCGATATTGACAGGATACTGTTTCTAGTATAGTATATTGGCTCAGGCTGTAAACTACAAATTGCCTGTAAATTGTAGGTTATTCAAATGTGTACAGATTTTAAGAATTAAAAATACATATAGAGCCTGAATAAGCTATCTTCTGTGGAAAATGCAGATGGTTATAAATTGGTTCAAATGAACACTTCAGATCTGAACTCCCCTGATGTATGGTGATATTTGAATGCAGCTCTAAACTTTGTGATTGTCCTCTGCTACCAGTGTGAACTAAGCCAACCACACTTCTAAATTTGGGAGGAGTTTCAGATAGGACTCAGGATACAAATTTTGCACCCTGGACTCACCTCCATTTTGATAGATTAGGAGAGCATTAGAGAGGAAAACGCATATCAGTAAATACAGAACAGGGATCATTTCCATGTTACATCTCACTTGTATATAATGAGCATATCAGATTCTAATATTCATAAACATTAACATAACAAGGGAGTCTGATGCAACTCTTGTTGAAACAAACATTTCTTCTCATTGATTTTCAAGGAAATTGGATTAGGCACCTAGAAATGTAGTCTATTCCTTCTACTTATCAGCAAGAAATGGCTTGGTCTTTTAATTACACTGGTAACACACAGTGAATTGAATGCATTCTGTCCCCCAAATGATAGCTCAGAAATATTTGCACTAACCCTGCTTAACATTAGGTTACTGACCTGCACACTGGAGCCTGTATCTAATGCTAGGATCCCAGGTCTGAAAGAGTCTGAAGAGGTACCGCTTGGCCGAATAGCCGGGACGAATCTGTCGGTCAGTCTGGTTATCTGGCTTTTTCAGGAAGTGAAGGTGTGGCTGCCAAGCTATCCCTCTCTGATCCTTCTGCAGCAATAATACACATAGCAAGATTTCAGCTGCTGTACATTTTGTTTCTCTCTAAAGCTGATGAATTGTTGTTAACAGATTCTAATCAATAACTCAGAAAAAAAACCTGACGTTGCCCAAAGGCATAGTTGCCCAAAGGCAGGGATCTAGTGCCACTAGATTATGATGGGGAAATAACATGATGATGAATTTATAACAAGCAGGTTGAGAGTAAGAGTCTGAAAATCCCCCCAAAAAAACAACAACCCCAAAACAAAACAAGGGAACAATTCAGATCTTCAGTTAAAATTAAATACCAGTGAAGGGTAAAGATCATCTGCCAAGAAAATAAATGTTATACTTTGGACATCAAGGACTTCAGCCTACTTCTTTTGATGTTCATGGCTATGCTCCATTTGGTTTTATAGGTAGCAGGATCAGGCCATGGATTATTTAAAAAAAAAATACCTCTCTACCCCTGTGGAAAATGAGAGTGGATTAAATAAAATTTGATCTGGACTTTACCTGAACCTTAACTGAAATTCCCAACCAAACCCAAACTCTGACAGGATGCTGAAACATGAAAAAGTTTAGTTAGTTTTCTGATGCTTTCTAATTTTATCTGAGCTTTACATGAAGGTGGGCCAGAACACAAGAATTGTTTCATGAAAATTATTGAGGTTTTGCAATCTGTATCTGTTCCATGTCAGAACAGAAATGCCAATCACCTGAAATGTGGGAGAATCATGTAAGTGTCCTAATCCCTGAGTCAGTTTTTCTCTCTCTCTGTTTTTCCTGTAGATGCTATTCCACTTTGACTCTGTGTCCTGATGTGATTAAAGCACTTACCTGGTATTTGGGAGACCTAGGATCAAGTCTCTGCTCCAAATCTGGGAGAGGAAGGAACTTGTGTTTCTGATATGCCAAAAGAGTGTCCCAGCCATCGTGTTAGCAGCTAATGTGGTGTGGGGAACCCCTCCAGGAAATTTGTGAAAGTTTTGTCAAATTCTTAATCAGCTCTGCTATCGGCTTACTTTCACTGGAGACTGGAAAGTGCAAGTGCTAAATGCCAGCCAATAGCAAGAAAAGCTATGTTTATATATTTGCATGCTACACAAAACCAGGAAGTACCTAAAATTGTCATTTCCAACCCAATTTCTATTTGTTTGTGTTATGATAATGTTGCAAGGAGCCAATTAATGGAATTGAATTAATGAGAGATCTGGTCTTCTCTTGGTTGCTGGCTGATGGAAATACCAAGAAGAAACGAGCTCTGGAGTAACTTCAGTTCCACAATTGGCTACTCGAATGCAAAACTAAACTAAAATAAATCTACAAAAAACTTAAATACAAATACAAAGCTATTTAAGTTTATTTTGAGTTTGATTTTATTCTGATTCCTATAGCAGCTGAGTGCACAGTCACCGCCACGATCCTTTTTAAGATGGTTTTTCAGGTAATTTGTCCTTCCACATTAACACAAAACTTGAAGGAAAGTACATTAGACAAGAGAATAAATATTATTAATGCAACCAACTCATGGGTCTTCAAGAACTGTTTTCCAATACAATTTAGTTAAGAGTGATTGAAAAAATACCTTTGTTAAAAGTCATGAAATGTAGACTTAGATTAAATTTAAATGAGACCACGGTTCAATAGAATTAGACACTGATTATTTAAAAGCATCTTGATGGGTCTAGGCCAGAGACAAAGCTGTACTCTGTACTGCCATATGGGGAAATGCAGGCTTAATTCTCTCCTTCACTTCTCTTTTGTTGGCTTGTGGACCAGTTTAGACTAGTCAGTAGGAATAAACTCCACTCTCGCAAATGCTGTGATGCTGGGATTTGGTGTCCTTGTGTTATGGCTCAGTGTAGTAATGCTGCTTTCGAGCATTGTGATGTTGCATTGCGGTGGTTTGACACCACGCTGCAATGTGGTGCTTCATGTGTCCTGGAACTCTTTGTGCCTTGTGAGTATGATCCTCAGTCCTGTGAATAGCAGGCCCCACAGAAACCCGAGGGGGTAGCACAGTCCGTCCCTGCTGAGGGAGAGAAGGAGCTCTTCACAGTGCCCTATTGTAACTTTTTTGGCTAGTTAGGAGTACCATTGAGATACTCCACCCAAGGGGACCTGCCACTCTTCTTTTGCTAGAAGAACTTCCATACTGCACATCATAGCCAGCAGGAGTGCACAGTGAAAATACTGAAAATAGAGGAGCCACTCAGTGCCACAAGTGGGAGAAAGATAGATATTAATCTCATCAACATTGACTGCAATAAAGCTGAGAATCCACACACATTTATATATTTAGAATAAAATTATGTAATGGATTTATCCTCTACATCAGAAGTGGCCTGGATCCGGTCTGTAGGGTTAGTTCCTGGTGGGCCCTATATTTACCAGCACCGCTGCAGATATCAGGCAATTGTAGCTCTTGTTGGCCACAGATCACCATTCGTGGCCAACAGAAGTGGCAGGAAGCGGTGTCCTGGGCCACACCGCTTCCCGACGCTCCCATTGGACACAAACGGCAACCCACGGCCAACAAGAGCTGCGATCGCCTGATGCCTGCGGAGGTACAGGTAAATATAATGATGGAAGCCTGCCAGGGACTAACTTTGGGGGGCCACCATATTTTTTATTGCCCACCCAGATCTACGTCAAATTAAACTAAATCATTATTTTAGAATTTCATTTTAAAGTGTTAAAAAAATCTACTATTTGAATGCCATTACGGTTGGACATGTCAGGGTGGTTAAGCACTGGAATAAACTGCCTAGGCGGGTTGTGGAATCTCCATCACTGGAGATATTTAAGAGCTGAGAATCAGGGATGGTCTAGACAGTGCTTGGTCCTGCCATCAGGGCAGGGGACTGGACTTGATGACCTCTCAAGGTCCCTTCCAGTTCTAATATTCTATGAAATATGTATCTTTCCAGTTAAGCCACCAGGAGGATATAGTACTTGGGTTTTATGAGCAAATGATTGTGTCTATTGGAAGAAAGAAATGGCAAGTAAACTAAGCAAGTAAATATAGGAAACTCTAATCATCCACAAAGGGCAAATGCAGAGTTGGGGAGGTGAGAGGGAGAAAAGAGGAATGAGAGGGAAATGACTGAAAGTGCCCACAACTGCAGCATAAGAGCTTAGGATATAGGGTGATACTTGGTGGGATTATAGTACAGTATGTTGCTACTATTCACAGATGTGGCAATTGTAATGTAGCCCAAACAATGAGACACAGTAATCTTCAGCGTCGTCTCCAGCAATACCATAGATTTGGAAGCGTGTACGTGAGTGAGTATGTGTTGGAGGGATTTGGAAGTGTGTGTGTGTGTGTGTGTGTGTGTGTGTTGGAGGGATGGGGAATGAAAAGTTTGTCTGTGAGCTCCCTAAAACTTTGTGTCCCATGATGATCCTAAATGGCAAGGAAACAATTTGTCAGATCTGGAAGACTGTCAAACTGTTAGGACCCCAGAAAGAAGAGAGATGTGACTACTCCCGTTTAAAAGCTATGTTTAAAATTTCCATCAGCTTCAGGGAGGGGAGGCAGAATTGGGTTTTAATTCACAATAATTGACACTTAATAGTGCTATAGCAAAATTTGCTAGTTAGCCTCTGTTTCTAGTTAGTTTAGATTCTACTGAGCTGAATTATTAGCATGTACTGAATGTCTGTTAATGAAAACTGCCACAGTGCTTCAATAATAGCAGCAAGCATGTTGAGACTTGTCTACCTTCTTTCATGCCACAGCCAGTTACTCTATGTAATCACTCTGCTCCTAAGTCCCCACTTGCATTTTCCTCAGATTATTTGTGTAGGCATATCTGGCTTCAGTAAACTTCTTCTACCAAGAGTTCTTCCCAAGTAGAGCCTGTTTTGTATTGCGGGATCACACAGCATCTAGTTTGCCCCATTTAATCTCTCTCTATATTTAAAAAAGTTTTTCCTGCTGGACGACAGAGTATTCCCAACACGTGACAGAATGACATCATCACAGCATCAGCGTCAATGGACTCTCTCAAGTGAAGTGGGTAGGCAAGCATAGCGAGCAGCGGGCACAGCCTCCTAGTAAATATTTAAGCCTGAGTTTTCAAGAATCCATCAGTTTTGGATATCTCAAAGAGAAGGCCCTTCTTGATGCACTGAGAGTCTGACTTTCAGCTACATCTCCAGTTGAAGGCAGGTCCTGTGTTGGGCATCTGGAAACTGAGGCATCAACCTCTGTGTATGAATTGCTGAAAATATGAACCTTAGCTTTTACTGAAAACATAAAAAAATTCCAATGAAAGAGAGAAAACCCAGCCTAACTCTCCCCTTTGGAAACTGCTCCCCTGCACAACTCTGTTTCCAGGATAATTAAACAAAATGCTAGAACCACTCTTGTAGTATTTTGAGGACCCCAGACTCCTCTAGATAGTCAATACATAACCCATATGGATTCCATTTTGCCCTTTAAATAGTAGATTAAGGCACTGTATGCATAGCACATACCAAAAAGTCTGTATCTTAAGAGGGCATTAAAGTCATGCAGTGACTCCCAATGCCATAATGAAGAATTTACATGTATATAGCGCTGTTTGTACAGAAAGATCACAAAGTGCTTTAACCAGAAGATAACAATATAAGAATGGCCATACTGGGTCAAACCATGGTTCCATCTAATTCAGTATCCTGTCTTCTAATACCAGCTGCCCCAGAGCAAATGAATAGAACAGGTAATCCATCCCCTGTCATTCATTTCCAGCTTCTGGCAAACAGAGGTAGGCAAACATCATTCCTGGCCACTGTGGCTAATAGCCTTTGTTGGACTTATCTTCCATGAACGTATCTAGTTCTTGCTTGAACCCTGTTATAGTTTTGGCCTTCACAACATCCTCTGACAAGGAGTTCCACAGGTTGACTGTGCACTATGTGAAAACATACTTCCTTTTGTTTGTTTTAATCCTGTTGCCTACTAATTTCATTTAGTGATCCCTAGTTCTTGAGTTATGAGAAGTAAATAACACTTCTTTATCTACTTTCTCTATACCAGTCATGATTTTATAGATTTCTATCATATCCCCCTTTAGTCATCTCTTTTCCAAGCTGAAAAACTGAAAAGTCCCAGTTTTATTTCTCTCTCTTCTTATGACAGCCATTCCATACCCCTAATAATTTTTGTTGTCTATTTTTTAATCTTTTTCTTTTCCAGTATAATCTCTTTTGAGATAGGGTTGCCACATCTGCACACAGTGTTCAAGATGTAGATGTACCATGGATTTATATAAAGGCAATAGGATATTTCTGTTCTATTCTCTATCCCTTTTTCATTGATTCTCAACATTGTTTGCTTTTTTGATGCTGCACATTGAGTGGATATTTTCAGATAACTACCCACAATGACTCCAAGAACTCTTTCCTGAGTGGTAACGGCTAACTTAGATTCCATCATTTTATATGTATGGTTGGGATTATGTTTTCCAGTGTGTATTACTGTGCATTGAATTACATCTGCCATTTTGTTGCCCAATCATCCAGTTTTGTGTGATGAAGCTTGTTGCAATTTGGTTAAGACTTAATTCTCTTGAGTAGTTTTGTAACATCAGCAAGTTTTGTCACCTCACTGTTTATCTCTTTTTCCAGATCATTGATGAATATGTTGAATAGGACAAGGGACATCCTTAGTATTTATGGGACCCTCTGTAGTGCTATTAAACTGGTGCTCCTATGCCCAATGGCAGCCCAGCGAGGAGGGGGAAAGGTGATGATTTTTTAGACATGTAATTTTGTAATTTTCAGCAACACAGTAATGAATGATTTTTAAAGGAAATTTTAAACTAAGGTCCTGTCGACTAACACAGTGCATTCAGAAACTGACAGTATACACGTGGGGTTGGCAAATGCCTGTTAAATGGCTTCAGTACTTCTTGAAGTTCAGTGTTCTACCAATAGGCCTGTCTCACTCTGGCTATTTCACTTTTAGGTTAACTAGATCTTCTCCAGAGGAAGCCGAGCCACAGAACAGGGACAGGAAGAGGCAGGTGGGCGGACATTAAGACCTAGTGGTGCACCACATTTTTAGGTGCCCTACACAGCTGTGTGTTCACACAGAGTGCCTGGGAGGGGCTGCCTTGCCGGCGTGCCATCAGGAAGGCGCGCCTGCCGAACACCGTGAGGAGCAGAGTCCCACGGCCTCGGGGAATAGGGCCGGCCGTGGGCCAGGCTGGACGCGCGCACTCCCGGTGGAGGGCGCTGGGACGCAACTTTGCCCCCTGCATCCCGATCTAGGGACGCCGGCAAGGCTGGGGGCGGGGACGAGGGAGACGCCGTGACCTTCAGCGGGAGGTTCAAAAGCCGCCCCGGAGCCAAGGCAAGGAGGAGGACGCCAGGGATGCAAGTCCTCCCTCCCCGGTGGAGACGGGACCCTGGGGGAGCTGTGAAGCAAAATCCTGCATCCCCCCCCAACGAAGAGGTAAGGATCACCGGCTCGGGCCCAGAAACCATGGACTCAAGGGTGGCTAAGAAGTAGCCCAGGGCAGGGCCCTTCTGGCACCCATGGGCTGACGCGTTACAGGGTGGGACTCCATCAGCAGGGTGAGGGTCAGCACCCAAACCCTTAGGGCCCCGGGCTGGGACCCAGTGGAGAGGGTGGGCCCGGGTCCCCCTAACCTCCTGAATTCCTCCGTGCTGCACCCAATGTGGGAGAAAAGGGAGCAAGAGGGAGACAGGAGGCACCGTCACCCCAAGAACCATGGGGAAAGACTGAGACACCCAGGAGGGGAACCGGGAATGCCTGGCTTGCTGGGCCCCACTTCGCCCTCCCCCCAGGGGGGGGGGGGCGTCGGGAGCTCGTGCCCATCAAAATACTGAAACCGTAAGAACGAGACGGCGGGCTCGCTGGGCCGTGACCCCTCAGAGGGGGTTGCGCGCTCGCACCCAAAACTAGATCCGTCACATCTGCATATGGGTAAGGATGGCCCGGAACAGGACTGGTCCCTACAGATACCAATAGTTATCTCTCTCCATTCAGAAAACTGACCATTTATTCCTAATCTTTGTTTTCTATCTTTTAACCATATACCAGTACATGAGAAAATCTTCCCCCTTATTCCGTGACACTTTACTTTGCTTAAGAGCTTTTGGTGAGGAACCTTGCCAAAGGCTTTCAGAAAATTTGAATATACTATATGGATCGATGCCTCTTGTTCACTCATTTGTTGACCCCTCTCCCCAAAGAATTCTAGGGGGAATTACTGCCACACGACTTTGGAAAGATGTATAGCTGTTTAACAGCACACTGCAACTCTATACAACATTTTAGAAAAGGGAATGGAAAAGACAATTTTCTAATTGAAAGTGGAGGAGTTTAAAGTGGAGAGAATACAAATATCCAGGATAGAGTTTGGGTAGTGTACCAGGGCTAATATTCCAACTCTTGGGAAACATGTCCTGGGTTCCCTAATGACCACAGGTGGCCAAGATCTCTAATTTATGTGCCAAAGACACCATTGTTTCTTCTTCAATATTCCACTGGAGGTTTGGTTCTGTAGGAAGCACAGGATTGCCAATATCACCAATCTGACACACCTTCTCTTGGAGGTGTCCCATCTAAATCAGAGCAGGTCTGATGGCTTAGTTGATGGATTTCCAAATAGTGGGCTTTGTACCACTGGTACTAAGCTTGCTGGAAGTGGAATGCTGAAAACTTAAAGAAAAACAATCTGTTCATCTCTCAGTGTTAAGGGATCAGTTGTTGCATGCACTGCAGTTTGCCAGAAAATGCCCAAGAAGCAAAATTCACTCTCCTGGCCTCTTTCAGCTATAATGATGAATAATGTTTGCCAGCCATGCTAGCATAGCCATTGATTATCAAGTCGTGTGTTATGTGCTGTGGCTGTGCAGATAGCTACTGTACTCTTGTGTGGCCTTCTGCGTAGGCCCAGCCTTGAGCCTGTGCCAAGCTGCACAGCTTGAGGTACTGAGACAAACTAACGTCACCAGGGCTGCGCTTGTCTGAAAAGACAGGCACATGCAGAGAGCAGCTGCAAAACCTGCAGCAACAGGAATTCCCCAATTCTACAGAGTAGGGTGACCAGGTGTCTGGTTTTCGACCAGAACGCTCAGTCAAAAAGGGAACCTGGCGGCTCTGGTCAGCACCGCTGACTGGGCCCTTGAAAGTCTGCTCAGTGGTGCTGCAGAGTTGCATGCTGTGGAGCCTCCTCACTCCTCCCACCCCTCGCCTAGGAGCTGAACCTGCTGGTCGCTGCTGGGGTGCACCACTTCCGAGGTGCAGCGCAGTTCCCCAGCACACGCAGGCCTTAGTGCCACTGACTGAGAGCTGCTCAAGTGCGGCACAAGCCCCAGTTCCCTCACCCCATAGTCCCTCACATACCTGTCACCCCTCCTACACACCAAACTCCTCATCCCTGGCCTCATCCCAAAATCCACACCCCCAAACCAGAGCCTGTACCCCCTTCTGCACTCCCACCCCCAAGCCTGAGCCCCTCCTCAAACCTGCTGCTCACCCTTGTATCCCAAATCCCTCACCCCCAGGCTCACCCCAGAACCCGCGCCCCCAGCCCAGAGCCCTCCCCTATGCCCCAAAATACCTGCCCAGCCCAGAGCCCTTCCCACAGTCCAAACCCCTCAGCCCCTCCCCCCGCCATTGTGGAATCCTGTCATGCATCTCAAATCCTTCATCCCCAGTCCCATGCCCAGCTGGAGCAAACTGAACAAATGGAGTTTGAACAAATGCAGTTGCCACGCCCCAAAATATCTGCCCCAGCCCAGAGTCCCCTTCTGTACCCAGAACCCGAACGCCCAAGTCCCCACCCCTTCCCCATCCACCACCCCTCTGCCCCAGCAAGCGGGGGCAGGGCCTCAGGGATGGGGCAGGGTTAGGCTGCTCCAGTTTGTACCGATAAAAAGTGGGCAACCCTATTACAGGGCCCCACCTCCGCAGGACGCTGCTGCAGAGCAGACACTGCTCTGTACTCCCTGGCCTGCAGAGGTTGCAGCCGGTCCCTGCAGGGCTGGCGAGAGCATGTGGGAATTCCCGCCATTCTCCTCAGAGGGTTGTGAGGTAGCTTGGCGGGGTCCAGTGGGTAACAGCCTGGCTACAGAACTGAGGGGAGCTGCCTGGCTGTAAACTGAGCCTCCTTCCGGCAGGGGAGCCCCTCTGTGGTTTGCCCAGCAGGCATCTAAGGGCTTGGCCAGGAGGGATGGAATTACTAAAGAAGAGCAAGAGGCCTTGTGTCACATAACGCTGTCTGATAGCCAGGTAAAAGCCCCAGTGCTAGCCAGGCCTGATGAGCTCCCCACCCTTTTACACACACATCCAGAATCCCATCATTTGTACACATGCATGTGCGCCCACACATTCAGAGTCCCGTGGTCCTTTACAGACATGCCTGTTGCAGAGCTCCCCTGCCCTTTTATACATGTGCACACACCAGAGCCCCCGACCCATTTCTATGTGTGTGGAGCCCCTTTAAACCCTCCCTGCTCTGTTCTACCTCCTCTCCTTAGTGGCCCTTTTTTATTTTCTCCAAGAGCTGCTCACAGTGGTTTGTGTTTTTCTTCCCTTTACATTTTGTAAATGGGAAGCCACATGAACTTTTGCTTTTGTTCAACAGCAATCCAGATAAGAAATAGCAGCAACTGTGAAAGGTAATTCAGCTGTTCACCCCAGCATCTGTGAACACGTCATTTAAGGCATATTTCTTTCTTGTAATTTGAGTAACAGAAAAGACATGAATAATAATAATGGCTGCTTCATTGTGTTTTCCTTTGAGGCGTGGTATAAAAATCGGAGCTGTTTAAAAAGGATGACATAGCCAGTGCTGGTTGGTGGCAATAGCTTGATGAAATGTTTTTTGTTGGAAAATGCCAGTTGAGCGAAATAAAAACTCTTTGTGGAAAGGTGCCAGTTGGGAGCCCCCAAAATAGCCAGTATCTTGGTGCCTGAGGGCATTTGCCTGTGGTGTGGGAGATCCATGTTTAAGTCCTTGCTCTGCCCAATTCAGTTTGCACAGGAGTTTTCCACACACTCCTGAACCTCTCAGGATCCACTGCTAACCTCCCAGCACCCACAGACACTGCTCCCAAACTCTACTTTCACAGTGGCCTACCTTCTGGATAAAAAGGGCAGAATGGGCCTCCCTTTTGAGTCCAATACAGCTGTGTCCTTCAACACCACACCTACATTCTCCAGAAGCCTTGAGACAGACTGACAGGAGGAGTCTCCTTCCTCAAAGGGACTGAATATGTGGCCTGCATGTTGTTCTGATCTCCTACTGGCTTGGTGAAAGAAAGTTTTTACCCAGGTCTTCCATATTACAGAGCAAATCCATTAACCACAAGGTACTGGCTGGCTCCTTAATTTGTAACAGAAAAAAACATGAATTGTGTTTCCAGGGTGTTCCCATAAATGAGGATTTTTCATTACGACGATGGCTCATGCCTCTGTTTCAGTACTAGAGCATTGCTACGGCTGAAGATGGGTTAATCCCAGCCTCATTTCCTCAGACCTCCTGCAGCCACATGATTTGCAAGTGCCTGAAAATATCCCTATTCAGTTCTAATTGTTTGCGGCAGTCAGCAGATGATTTCATGTGTTTGGTCACAGCAGTATTCGTTTTCTCTTCTTTTAATCTTTGAACGTCGGGCCTGGTTTCATTGATGTAGCTCATGATGACACAGTAGGCAGTGATTTCATATAAGATGTTTTGCCTTTACTCCAGAAGTGTGGATTCCTAGTGGGATGGCCAATATTTATTAATGGTATCCTAGGGTTTTTAAAGGGAAAGCTACATCACAGCCCATTAGAATCAGTTTAATCTGTTCCAAAATGCCGGCTGCATTAGGCAAGAGCTACCTTGATTGGACTGAGGTCTTCCTCATTAGTTCAGATGCTGGTTCAGAAGATTTATTGAAGGCTCTCTTTTAAAGAGCTCACTTTTGATCCCTAAAGGATATCTTCACTCTGATGTGATGGAGAAGGGATAGAGCTGCTCTTCTGACATAAATGCTGCTACTGAAGTAATTTAAAAAAAAAATGCCAGTCCCGTAATTAGGAGTGTGCAAAATGTTCATTCTTGGATATGCATGGATTGAATTTCCTGGGACTTTTCCAAATATTTAATTGGGGTCATCAGTATGCATTATTATATCTAAAGGTACATTTTCATATCATAGGCAGAGAAGTTGGATTAATATTTTAACTGTAAATTTAGGACTGAAGGTCATTACTGGGGATTATTTCCAGGGTTCTGAAAATATTGTATATAGAATTCTTGGTATCTGAGATAATTTTCACATTTTAATCATTTAAATAATTGTTCTATTTACACTTTGCTGCTGCAGTACAGCTGAAGTATTTGAGGTGTCTCCTGCAGTTTTACGTGCATAAATTATGAAGACTTTGGCTTATTTTGGCTTTTCCAAGAGAGTGTATGTGTATTGCATATAGTGAAAACGACAATGTCATAAATTCCTGTTAGACTATAAGAACATATAGTCTGTGCAAGAAGGACTGTCTTTATATCATGTGTTTCTAGAAGGCCTTTACAATGGGAATATGGTCTCTAAATGCTACTGCAATTCAGATAATTAATAGAGCAGGATTTGTCAAAAACAAACTCTAGGTAACTATTGAAGCTCCTACGCATTTTTTGCAAAATATGATTAATAATTTGGAGCCTTCACTTTTTTTTCTCTATTTGTACATTACAATTACATTAATATTGAAATGGCTTACACATTTGTTGTATATTTAGGGACACTATCAATTTAAAATGGAATGTAATACAGGACTAGATGGTAGTCATGATACTGGTAAATATGATCCGGATCTTTCCACATGTAGGTTGCTGATTCAAATCAGTTGTATGTGTGAAATGAATTGGTAGTCTCAGTCCAGTTCCTAGTGTACATGAGATCATTTGCATAATTGTTGACAGACACAGAAAAAAGTTCAGGCTGTGAATAGGACTGAACACTGAACACTACTCTTGCCAGAACTAGAGGGCAAGCCCCAGACTTGACTTGTTGATGAGGGAGCAAGAGATCCTTTAAATGGTATGGCTAAAATTTTCAGATTTAATTTTGCAGGAGAAAAGCTTCTAGCTGTTCTAACCATGAAACTGTAAACAGATCTCATGGCTGACAGGTTAGTGACAGTGATGCCTGTTCATGACTTTCCTCGCCACAACTCCCATGAGGTGCTTGTTGGGGGTCTGTAAAGCCAGTGGCCATGGTTCACCCTGAATTTTGGGCGAATTTTTGGGCAGGTGTTTGTTGTGGACTGGGGTGCCTGGGTTGCCACAAATTATACTAGAACTTCCGCATGTTCCCTCTGTCTTTTTCCTGAGCTGCAGGTGTGTGACTGTGGCTGTAAGCTAGAGGGAAAGCTTGGATTTGTGATTAGGCCAATGGATTGAAATGCAGGATGTCTGAGTTTAATGCCCTGCTCTGCCACTGACTCCCTGTGTGAGTCTGGGCAAGTCACTTGGCCTTTCTAGCCATCTGTTCCTCATCTGTGTAAAATGGCAATAAAACGCCCTTTCTCTCTCTCTTACCTGTTTAGACTGCCAGCTCTTTGGGACAGAGATGGTCTCGCTTTGTGTTTGTACAGTGTCTGGCAGACTTCAGCTCAGATTTTGGTTGGGGCAGTGGACCCTTAAGGGTTAAAACCCAGCCCGGGAAGAGGGCTGGAGCAGTGGAGTGAGCAGCTCTGGCAAAGGCTTCTTGACTTACAGCAGAGCTGGTGAAAAGCAGGCAGGGCTGGTGAAGCTCTGGCCAGACAAGCACCCAGGCTGCAGGGCCTGATGCAAGGCCTAAAGGTACTAGGGCTGTGGGGAGGCAGCCAGGGCAGCAGAAGGCAGCAGGTCCACACCCTGTTGCCAATGATGAGTGGCCATTTCAGACAGCAGTTTGCCCCTGAGGCAGGGGCTAGATGAAGACTGGCCGTGGGTCACTGAGGCAAGGTAGGTATAGGGGGCTGGGGAATCCCAGAGGGAGAGGACTCATAGACTTCAAGGTCAGAAGGGACCATTATGATCATCTAGTCTGACCCCCTGCACAGTACAGGCCACAGAATCTCACCCACCCCTACTAGAATAATCCTCTCACCTATATCTCAGATATTGAAGCCTTCAGATAGTTTGAAGACCCCAAGATGCAGAGAATCCTCCAGCTGTGATCTGTACCCCATGCTACAGAGGAAGGCGAAAAACCTCCAAGGTCTCTGCCAATCTACCCTGGAGGAAAATTCCTTCCCGACCCCAAATATGGCGATCAGCTAAACCCTGAGCATGTGGGCAAGACTCACCAGCCAGACACCCAGAAAGTTCTCTATAGTAACTCCTATCATCCCTCCATTGACCTATTCCCCACTGATAATGAATGGTCAATTAGTTACCAAGATCATGTTATCTCATCAAACCATCCCCTTCATAAACCCATCTAGTTTAATCTTGAAACCAGATAGATCTTTTGCCCCCACTACGTCCCTTGGAAGGCCGTTCCAGAACCTCACTCCTCTAATGGTTAGAAACCTTCATCTAATCTCAAGTCTAAACTTCCTACTAGCCAGCTTATATCCATTTGTTCTTGTGTCCACATTGGTATTAAATAATTCCTCTCCCTCCCCGGTATTTATCTCTCTAGGGGTACGTCTACACTACAGCGCTAATTCGAACTAACTTAGTTCGAATTAGTTAATTCGAACTAAGCTAATTCGAACTAACGCGTCTAGAACTAAAAACTAGTTCGAATTAGCGTTTTGCTAATTCGAACTAGCAAGTCCACATTGAGTGGACCCTGAACAGGGCTTAAGGATGGCCGGAAGCAGTGCCGGCAGGGCATCAGAGGAGGACATAGAGCGTGGAGCTGCTGTCTCAGGCTAGCCGAGGGCTGCGCTTAAAGGGTCCCGACCCCCACCCCGGACAGACAGTTCTAAGGGGTGCCCCGCTTGCAAAACAGTCCTGGCTTGGATTGCCCGGAGTACCCACACTGGGCACATCACACCACTCGGCCATCAGCCCGGCTGCACTTGCCGCAGGCTGCCATCTGGGGAGAGGGGGCAATCGGGGGGCTGCAGGAGAGCTTCCACCCCCAGAAGCCCGCAGATCCAGCCCAGTCCTCCCCATCGGGGGCTCGTACCCCATTCCTCCCTCACCTCCTTCCACTTACCCTTCCCTAGCCCCCCTTCTTATTGATGTACAAAATAAAGATAACGTTTCTTCCAACATTGACTCTGTCTTTATTGAACAAAACTGGGGGAGACTGGGAAAAGGAGGTGGGAGAGGGGAAGAGAAAGGCTGGGAGAGGGGAGGGCAACTAACATGATCAGGGGTTGGGAACAGGTCCCATATGAAGAGAGGCTACAGAGACTGGGACTGTTCAGCTTAGAAAAGAGGAGATGGAGCGGGGACAGGATAGAGGTCTCTAAAAGCAGGGGTTGGGTGGAGAGGGTGCATTCAGAAAAGTTCTTCATGAGTTCCCCTAAAGAAGGACTAGAGGACACCAACGGAAAGGAATGGGTATCAGGCTTGAAACTAGTAAGAGAAAGTTGTTCTTCTTCACAAAGCAAATAGTTAACCTGTGGAACTTCTTGCTGCAGGAGGCTGTGAAGGCTACAACTAGAACAGAGTTTAAAGGGAAGTGAGATCAAGTCATGGAGGTTGGGTCCATGGAGTAGTCTTAGCCAGGGGGTAGGAGTGGTGTCCCTGCCCAAAGTTTGTGGAAGGCTGGAGAGGGATGGCACGAGACAAATGGCTTGGTCACTGTCTTCGGTCCATCCCCTCCAGGGTCCCTAGGGTTGGCCGCTGTTGGCAGACAGGCTACTGGGCTAGCTGGACCTTTGGTCTGACCCAGGACGGCCATTGTAAGCTCAGGGCTCAGGGTCAGGGGTCTCAGTGGACCCCCTTGATTTTCATGCACACCTGCTCTTGGGTGGCCAGGCTGGCAGCTCTCCTGCCCTAGCCGGCCACTTTCCTGTGCCTAGTGCGGAGATCGTGGACGAGGTCCACGATGTCCGCACTAGCCCAGGAAGGTGCCCGCCTCTTGCGGTCCTGGGCAAGCTCCCGGGAGCCGCCAGCCTGGTCCCGGGAAGAGGGGGTGGGCTGGGGGACATCGGGTGGATGGCTCTGTGCCATGCCAGGTGCAGGGTCTGCTGGCTGGGTGCTGGCAGGCTTGCACCTGGCACGGGCACCGTAGCCAGCCCGTGCCCCTTTAAGGGGTCCGGGGCTGGGAGGGGGGCATAGAGTTTCCCTGGTGTTGGCCAGAGTGGCCACCAGGGAAACCTGGGGAGGGCTAGCCTCCCACTAGTTCGAATTAAGGGGCTATACACCCCTTAATTCGAACTAGTAAGTTCTATCTAGGCTTAATCCTCGTAAAATGAGGTTTTCCTAGTTCGAACTAAGCGCTCCGCTAGTTCGATTCAAATTCGAACTAGCGGAGTGCTAGTGTAGCGGCTATGAATGTTAGTTTGAACTAACGTCCGTTAGTTTGAACTAACATTGTAGTGTAGACATACCCTAATATATTTAAAGAGTGCAATCATGTCCCCCCTCAGCCTTCTTTTGGTTAAGGTAAACAAGCCAAGCTCCTTGAGTCTCCTTTCATAAGACAGGTTTTCCATTCCTCGGATCATCCTAGTGGCCCTTCTTTGTACCTGTTCCAGTTTGAATTCATCCTTCTTAAACATGGGAGACCAGAACTGCACACAGTATTCCAAATGGGGTCTCACCAATGCCTTGTATAATGGCACTAACACCTCCTTATCCCTACTGGAAATACCTCGCCTAATACATCCCAAGACCGTATTAGCCTTTTTCATGGCCATGTCACAATGGCGGCTCATAGTCATCCTATAATCAACCAGGACTCTGAGGTCCTTCTCCTCCTCCGTTACTTCCAACTGATGTGTCCCCAGCTGTAGCCAGACATGAACCCCATCTTGTTTCTTCCCCTCCCCCCCCAGAGAGCAAGAGAAAGGCAGTCAGCCTTTGATGCCCTGGGAACGCAGGTGTGCTGTCTGTCCCTGATTCTACCATAAACAGAAACCAGACAGTAAATGGGCTAGCTGACGACCCGGGGCCTCCCGCCGTCCTGATGGCTAGTACCAGTAATTGACACACCTGCACTGTCCCAGGAGAGGAATCTTCGCCCATCACATACCAGAGGTGTCCATTGTCTGCATTTTCCCAGGTGTGAATTATGCTTTGCACCCTTCGTGGGAAGCTTGGCATTCAAAGCCATTTTTCCTAATTGGCCACTTGAGACCAGGAAGAAGCCTACATGACCCAAGGGGTATAAAGAGGGGTATAGTAGCCCACCCCATTTGAGCTCCAATCATCTATACCTGCTAGCAGGTATTGATTGTCTCCCGAGGTCTGTGGGACGCCCAACCTCGTCCTACTTCTTCCCGAGGGATTGAGAGAAAGACGCTGGCAATGCCAAGTCTGGAACGTAGGGGTGAGAATTATACCTGCTATGTGTCTATTTTGCATGCATTTAATAAGAGCTCAGAGAACCAAAGGGGTTTCATGGTACCTATAAGTGACTTATTAGTGTAATTTCTGTCCTGTCCTTTGTAGTGACTGTGTTATCTGTAACACAGTAGTAGCATTTAACAACTAAGTTTACCCTGTAACAATAAAATAGTACCTGTTTAAGCTTTAACCTGACTCCTTCAGTTGCTGTAACAGAACCAAGCACAATTTTAAAAGAACTTCAGCCGGTCATAAGGGACAGATATAGGGAGAGCTTGGGCGTTTTGGATAGTGTCGCTTCCAGGGGAAAGATCCGTTGGAGCACCTCTCAGCCTCCCCAGGCTGCCTGCTGCGAAGGGATTTCTGTATCCTAGCAGCTAAAATCTGAGGTGTTATAAGCTCTCCCTGTAAACTTATTGGGGCACCCATCAACCTCCTCCAGGTTGCCTGCTGCAAGGGACCCCGGTCTCAGCAGTTGAAGTCTTGGGTGTATAGCACACACGCACACACTGCCCTGACCGTCAGCTGACATCAGCTTATATCTAAAATTCTTGTTATTAATCCCTAAATGCATAACCTTACACTTCTCACTATTAAATTTCATCCTATTGCTATCACTCCAATTTTCAAGTTCATCCAGATCTTCCTGTATGAGGACCCCAGAGGGTGGGGGCCCTGTGGCAGGTCAGTACGCAGCGGGGAAAATGCCACAGTCTGGAAAGGATGTAGGTCCTAGTACACAGTGATGGAGAAAAACAGGTAATGGTGGGTGAGATACCAGATGCAGGCGGGCGCTCCAGAGCTGAAAAGCTAATTCCCAGAGTGTCCGGCAGGAGGTGCCCATGGTGGTGAGTCCCACCCTGTTGCAGGAGTCTAATTTCTACCTAATACAAATGATAAGGAACAGTGGGGGCAGGCCACCGGCACAGAACGGGCAAAGAGAAAACCCTAGCACCTCACGAATGAGTGTCTCACTTTGTTAATGCGCCAAGGACTCCTGTATTCTCCTCCCGAGGTCTGTCCTTGCCCTCTGGCTCCTACTGTTGGTTGCTTGACAGTGGGGAGGGATATTAGTGGCAATGGAGGGCGTGAGGTCGTTGCTCCACTGACCAACATGTGCTTGATTTGTTGCTACCCAGAGAATTTCACGTTTCAGTGCTGTACAGCTGCCACCTTTCCATTAGCACTAAGTTCGTGTTATTAAAAGATACAAGTTATCGTAAAACAAAACTAAATATATCTCTGGATGGGCTGAAAATCAGGGAGAAAAGAGTTCAGAAGAAGAACTTGAGGATACTGGGTCTGACATGCCGGCTAGGGAGATGAGGTGACAGTCTTTATGGAGAAGCTGTTCTCCTAAGTATTTCATTTCCCAAGCTGCTAGAATAGCCCCTTGGGGCCATTGGCAGCCAATGCAACTTCAGGCAGCCCCAATGTTAAGTTACATTGTGGCTCAGAAGTCCTCTGGTTCCCCAGCCCCAGGGAAGCACAGAGGGAGGCACAAAGTCATTTTCACAGACCCTGTAGTGACACCAGATGCTGCTCTGGCACAGTTGAGGGTCTGACCCAGCATCTACAGAGTGGGGACCCAGGTAATAATGGAGTCATAGTTCATGTCTCATGCTTGGAGTGCACTGACCTGGATGGGAACTGGTCCCTGAGTGGGATGAGGATCACAGGCTCCTTTTGCCTTCACTACCAGGCCGTGGGTTCCCTTGGGAACAATCTAACCCCGTGTATGAAGCTTTCAGTCTCTGACACTGATCATTATAGCAGAACATATGGCTGTGACTTGCACAACTACTGCATGGGCTTGGCTCGTAAAGCATTTAGTCAGCTCTGACTCTCTTTATAATGATGATGGAGGGGTGGGGGTGATATTGACATATTTTGACAGAGTGTGAGAATGCATAATGTTGGGTAAAGATCCCTAATGTTTGATATTCACCTTCATTTATTGGGAAGCTGTGTCAACAGCAAGGGAATATTTCAGGCGTGAATTAAATTTGAGGACTTACTGTCATACACAGATCTCTCTCCATATACAGGTCAGTGTGTGTGTGTGTGTGTGTGTGTGTGTGTGTGTGTGTATGTGTGCGAGCGGTGATGACAGATGTAAAAAATGCTATAAATCTGGGATGAGCTTATTTCTTCATGAGCAGTGGAGTTAGCAAGTCTTCCTAGACAAGTGGTAGTAACAACTATCATGCGTTTTGCTGTTGTTAAATCCAATGTCTTTGTCTTCTTAAAAATCTCACTCCTGTTTTCCCCTGGGTGTTACAAGTGGAGATCCCAACATGGCTGAAATTGCTAACTGCAACATAAATACTGACTGATACACAGGTGCCAGCTTTCTCTGGGCCCAAAGGGTGCTCAGCCCCTCACTCTGCCTCATCTCTTCTATCTTCGCTGCATCTTCCTGTCCCCTTCCCAAGCACACTCTGTCCCCACTCTTCCTGCTCCCTTCCAGAGCCTCCTCCACAGTGAAATAGCTGATTGTGGCCAATGGTCGGTGCTGGGAGAGAGGGGCAGGACTTGATCAGCAGGGCCACCAGGTGGGAGGCACTGGGGCTAAAGGGGAGCTGACTGTGGCTACTCCAGCCCTAAAGAACTCAAGGAGCCAGTGCCTATGGTGTTACTTACTACAACACAGAAAGAACGATGTCATTGGTATGGGTGGGGCTTAGTGATGTGCACAGGTAGGCTGAGTCTACACTGGTGTGATCTCGTGCAAAAGCGGCCACTCTTGCGCAAAAACTTGCTGCCTGTCTACACTGGCCGCGTGTTCTTGTGCAAGTACACTGACGTTCTCATGGATGAAATCAGGGCTTCTTGCACAAGAACTCTGACGCTCCCGCTCAGGAAGAAGCCCTTTTGCGCAACCGTTCTTACGCAAGAGGCCAGTGTAGACAGGCAGCCAAGAGATTTTGCGCAAGAACCAGCCAAACGAAAAAAAACCCTAGTGGCCGCCTGGATGCTCTGTACGCACACTCTCAGCTCTGAACTTCCTGATAACCCGAGCCCCTTTAAAGGCACACGCAGCCTGCAGAGGCCACATGGCAGCAGCACCTCTGCCACCGAGCTCTCCCACGTGGCTCTGCTCTGCTTTAGTCACCAGCACCACCAGGATGGCTGCTCCAGGGGGGCACCAGCAACCTGCACCCCCAGCGCAGGAGGCCCCAAGAGGCACAAAGAGGCATGCCCCGTCTTGGTCCCCAGCAGATATTGAGGCCCTGCTGGACATCTGGACTGACAAGGAGGCCCTCCAGGACCCCCGTGTCCGTCGGAGGAATGCGGATATATTCTGCCACTTGGCCCAGGTGCTCTCCCTCCAGGGCCATCGAACAGGTCCGGGCCAAAGTAAAGGAGTTGTGCCTGGGCTATGTCCAGGCCAGGAGGCAGGAGCTGACAGCTGCCCCCATTACGACTGCCTGCATGCCATCCTGGGTGAGGTGGTGCCCCAGGGACCCTCGGTGCCCGTGGACACCAGCAGGTGCTCCCCTGTTACCAGGCACAGCAAGGCCCTGCACCTCGAAACGATGTCAGGCAGCCCGGACATCTACCGTGCGTCGCCGGAGACCGGGGAAGGTTCCTCTGGTGAGTGTTGCACATAGCTCCAGGAACGTCCGCTTTTGCATGCGGAAGTTCCAGAGCCATTGCTGGTCATCCCATTGCCCCAGGACCAGCTGGTCCCACCAGTTGGTACCGGTGTCCAGTCTCCACAATGGCCTCTCCACGGTGGGGTGGGGATGCCACAGGGACGCCACCGCCTCCATGGTGAGGGAGTCCAGAGCAACCTGCGCCTCGAGGTCCTGGACGAGGAGTGCAGCAGCATGGAGCAGCAGCTGCAGGCACTCCAAGATGGCTGGAAGGGGCCAGAGCAGGCACAAGGCCACCCCTGGCTCCATGGCACAACAAAAGAGGTGATGGCAAAAAATCACCAAAAGGCACTAAGGCACAAGCTGTGGTGTCCAAGAAGGCAGAGGGCAACCACAATTAGAACTGCTATGGCTGCCAGTCACTGCAAGAGGTCCTAAAGCTCGCAGCAGGAGAGAAACGTCTGTCCAAGGAGATCCCTTTAAGCACGTGTCTCAAAGGAGCTCCAGCCCCCACCCCCGGAAAGTCCTGGAGCTCCAGCCCCCACCTGCCCTCTCCAAAGTGGTTCTGGGCTCATGCTTTTGCGCAAGAGCGTCCTGCCAACGTAGATGCTCTCTTGCACAAAAATGCATCACTCTGATGACGAGCCCCAGCCAATGTAGACACTCTTTCGCGCAACTACTTTAATGCAAGAACTCTTGCGCTAAAGAGTTTTTGCGTGAGATCGCACCAGTGTAGACGTAGCTGTAGAGTATAAAACAAGTCTGAGAAATATACCATCGCTTGGGAAATATAAGCGTTCATGTGATGATTCTCACGTGGCACAAGACTGGCTGGCTAACAGATGAGCAACGCTTTCTTTTTGAGGTCAAGGATGAAAAATGCCAGGTTAGTGTGAATTGGTTTTCCACTTTGGTATAAATAGGGGAGACTTGCCTCTCACTGAGACTGTTTGGTACCGACCCCATGAGTGAAACTCTGGCTTCATTGAAGTTCAATGGCAAAACTCCCATTGACTTTAATGGAGCTAGGATTTCACCCCAAATTGGCTATAGGGAAATGGTTACCACTGCCTTCTATATTGATTTACAGAAGGGCGAGATTCATCCTGTACTGAGGGCCCACACTTAAGCCCCTTTTAAATCCTGAAAACTGGTGCAAATAAAATTGCAACACATATGTAAATATACCGGAGCATGCTTAAAGAGAAGAGGAGAAGAAGAGGATGATGGAGATGCTGCTTTTGTGTTTGCTTGAATACAGAAGCCTGCTTAATCCCACTGGGAGCTTGCTTTCTTCAGTCAAAAAATATATTCCTGCAACTCCTGGAGTCCCATATGATTAAAGTCCAGACAAGCAAAATTAATATTTTAAGGGGCCTCCCGTAATCTCAATTCTGGTAGCGAAAGAATCATCATGTGTGCTCTTACCTGTCTGCCGCCACCATATGCCAAGATGGCTCTTGTCAAATCTTGGAGGGTGTGCAGTTCAATCTGTAGCTTCTTCCTTCTGTGTTTGTGGCCTAGCCAGCTGCTCCTCCCTCCTCGTTGTTTCCAGGAGGGCTCTGCTAGATCTTCCGAGTAGAGAAGCAGAGCACCAGTTTTTGTGCTGTAGGTTTTAGGAAGACACAGACGGCAGCAGCCCTTCATAATCTGCCTCCTCTTCAGCAATCTGCAGTAACCTCCATGAGGCTTCCAGTTCAGATAATCCTGTCACAGGAAAAATCAAAATATACAATGGATTCGGGGGGAGGAAAACCTTCCTCAGCCTGGGAAGGTTGAGAGTACGTGGTTCGCCAGATACACAGGAAGTTGTGCTGCCCTCGCCTGTTTACACCATTCTGGCCTTACTTTGTGAATTTAGAATTTGACCCAGTTGACTTGTTTGCTACAGCTTTACCCTATTCTTAAGGTACCTATACACATATGGCGGCCATATGTGGCGTACAGCCACTGCACGTCCCGCTCGTTTGGGTAGAAACAGCGGTGCTGATAACAAGTCATCATGGCATAGGCAAGTAGATTAGAATAAAGTGCCCTGTACGCCTGAATCCCCAGGTCACATGCCCTACACAGCTCTCTGCATGCCCAAACAGTACCTCCTGTG
Source organism: Pelodiscus sinensis (assembly GCF_052426305.1). Taxonomy (NCBI): domain Eukaryota; kingdom Metazoa; phylum Chordata; order Testudines; family Trionychidae; genus Pelodiscus; species Pelodiscus sinensis. Next base: position 58,323,295 of record NC_143058.1, read on the forward strand.
TCTACACTGTTATTTTTAGCGGCCTAGTGTCCAGTTCCCTCCTTGCTGCTGGAACCTTTCGCTGCCGTGTGTAGCTACACATGCTCTACACACTGTTGGAAGCATAGGCAAGGCATTACTGGGGCAGAACTATCATTGACCTTTAGTGAGTGTGTTCACTGACTTCTCATGGCCTATATGACCAACAGGTCTATTGGGCTGTGGAATGGGCTCAGGTGATGATAATCCCTTGCTTCAGATATTTCATACTAGAGTAGATGCAAACACTAGCAAATATACCACTGGAGACAATCCTGTATTGGCAAGGAGTTTTTTTTGACATGCGTTAGATAGTGAAATTTATTGCATGGTATTTATTTTTCTAAGAAAAGTGATGGAGGGATGTCAGCTGATAATCTTAAATTCTAAAGTCATCTGCACACTGGTCCTTACTAGGAGTCAGGGTCTAGATTAAAATCATAGGGTGACTTGTGTAAATTTTACTGGATCACAATGCCGAGTCTATTAGGATGGGTGGGCAGTTTGTTGTCCAAAACGGGTTTTTGTCCCAATAGTAAATCAGTGGTTTTGAAATGTAAAAATTATCTTGCTGAATTATTTTAGTAATTAAAAATAATTGTAGTTTATTGTCCATTTATATTCTTAATGCCTTCCCTTTTGGTAATATCATTACAATACTAACATCATTTCTTTGGGGCATGGACTGTCTTCACAGTCTATGTAGCTAGCATATTGGGGTGCATGGGGTGTTCAGGGAAGGGTAGCACCTCTGGTGTACGGGCATGTCGTGTCCTTTTAGGGCAGCTCATCCACCTTTGGTCCCCACTTGTTACTCAGCTCTCACCTGTGGCTCCTAGTAGCTGTAGCATGTGCAGCGGCCACACCCCGGGCAACAGCTTCGACAGGCTGGCTAAACCAGGTTGAGAGTAGCCGTCGGGTCATCGACCTTCGGTGAGATAGGGACTTGTCTATCCCGAGCATGTGAAGACAGACTCCAGCGGATCGAGTGGATGAGACCTACTAGAATAGGACCAACGGTCATGAAGGTGGTTTCTGCAAGCGATGTGGTACGCTAAGAGCACGGCAAGACATGAAAGATGCCCTGGTCAACCACTGCGCCCAGCCCATCTCCAACCGTCTTGACATTAGTCCTGCCATTGGAGCAAGATGGAATCTGGGAAGAGAGAGTGAGGCTGACTATGCACACGTCTCCCTCACTTTAATCCAATTCACGCGCAAGTCTTGACATCTCGACATCCCCTAATTCCCGTAAACCTTAAAGTCCTGTGGCGACGGGCGAGCGATGTAGCAGCAAGTGTGGATTCACTGGGAGCTGTAGCCGCGGACCTGCACACAGGCGGCTCAGGTCTAATGGTCGTCTTCTTGCTGGCCGAAGCAACAGCTGGATTCGGCGTCTACCTGAGTGACTGAGCAGCCCTCTTTAGGATTGCAGTGCTCACCTCTGTAGTAAGAGGAAGGGGCTAGAAAAGGTGCCCTAAACATTGTTTGCTTCACAGAACCCTGGAGGGGATCCCATCTCATGCGGTCGAACAATAAAATTTCAAACAAAATGCAAGGTGACACCACTCACTATTGGCACATTGAACGTATGCACGCTTCAAGACAACCCTTCAGCAGATCGACCAGAAAGAAGAACAGCCCTGGTTGCCAGAGAGCTCACATGATTTAACATTGATATTGCGGCACTGTGTGAAACTCGTCTAGCAAATGAAGGTCAGCTCATGGAAACAGGAGGTGGTTACACATTCTTCTGGCATGGACGCAGCAGTGATGAACGTCGTGAATCTGGAGTTGGCTTTGTGGTTAAGAATCATCTTGTCCGCAAACTTGCCAGTCTTCCCAAGAGCGTGAATGACCGACTCATGACACTGCATCTTCCACTACCGAGAGGAAAGCAAGCCACACTGATCAGCGCTTACGCGCCCACAATTACGAATCTGGATGAAGTAAAGGACAAGTTTTATGAAGATCTCGATGCCCTACTCTCATCCGTGAAGCGCACCGACAGGCTGATTCTACTTGGCGATTTCAACGCGAGAGTAGGATCTGATCACACTGCGTGGGATGGCGTCATTGGAAAAAATGGAATCGGTAAATGTAACAGCAATGGCCTACTATGATTTGATCATCACCAATACCATCTTCCACCTGCCCACTCGCAAAAAGATGTCCTGGATGCACCCACGCTCTAAGCACTGGCATCTCATTGATTATGTCATTGTGCGGAGGAAAGACAGACAGGATGTAAGGGTGACCAAGGCCATGCCGAGTGCTGACTGTTGGACTGACCACAGACTTATCATCTCCAAATTAAGCTTTCACATCAAGCCAAAGAGACATCCTCAGGGAAACAAAGCTGTGATGAAAAAGATCAATGTCAGTAGACTGAGGAACCCCAACACAGCAGCTTCACTAACAGAAGATCTTGGCAACCAACTTTTAGAGCTGCAATTAGAGGAAAATACTGAGAAGGACTGGGAACGCTTCCGGGATATTGTGCACTCGTCTGCACTAAAGGTTCTTGGACCCTCACACAGGAAACAGCAGGACTGGTTTGTTGAAAACGATGAAGAGATCAAGGCCATACTTGCTGAAAAGCATCGCCTTCACCGTGCTCATCAGAATGACCCGTCGTCAACAGCTAAGAAAAATGCCTTCAACAACATTCGCAGGATCGTACAGAGCAAGCTTCGCAAGATGCAGGACTCCTGGTTGAGTGCCAAAGCAGATGAAATCCAGAAGTTTGCTGGTAGAAACGATGCCAAACAGTTCTACGAAGCCCTTAGATCCTTGTACGGACCTCAGCCCTCAGGGAGTTCCCCTCTACTGGACTCAGATGGTGCAACTCTCATTACTGAGAAGACTCTGATTTTACAGCGTTGGGCTGAGCACTTCCAATCCGTACTGAACCGCCCATCTTCCATCAATAACGAGGCGATTGATAGAATGCCCCAGGCGGATATCAACCACAGCCTGGATGTCTCACCATCAGAGACTGAAACCTTACAGGCCATCAGCCAGCTGTCCAGTGGCAAGGCCCCAGGATCTGATGCGATCCCAGTGGAAGTCTATAAGGGTGGTGGTGCAGTGCTTGTCGACAAACTCACTCAGCTGTTCCAGTCCTTCTGGAATCAAGGATCTATTCCTCAGGAACTGAAAGACGCATCCATCGTACACCTCTACAAGAGGAAAGGAAATCGACAAGTTTGCGATAATCATAGAGGAATATCACTGCTTTCCATCGCAGGTAAGATCCTTGCACTAGTGTTGCTGAATCGCCTGATTGACCACCTGGAACAGGGTTTATTACCTGAGACACAGTGCGGCTTCCGCAAAGAGCGTGGCACGGTGGATATGATCTTCGCAGCCCGACAGCTCCAAGAGAAGTGTCAAGAGCAGAATCGTGAACTGTACACCATCTTTGTGGATCTCACCAAGGCTTTTGACACTGTCAGTCGCGAAGGTCTGTGGTGCATCATGTCGAAGTTTGGGTGCCCTGACAGATTCATCCTGATGGTAGGTCAGTTCCACGACGGCATGATGGCTCGTGTTCTGGATGATGGAGAAGCTTCAGAGGCCTTTCCCGTCACAAACGGCGTCAAACAAGGGTGTGTGCTGGCACCGACCCTGTTCAACATAATGTTTTCAGCCATGCTGTCAGACGCCTTTCAGAACAGTTCCTTGGGAATCAGACTGAGATACAGGACCGATGGGAAACTGTTTAACCTGCGAAGACTCCAGGCTGTCACCAAGATAAAGGAGACTGTGCTACGAGATCTCCTTTTTGCTGACGACTGCGCCCTGAATGCTAGATCAGAGCAGGAAATGCAAGCCAGCATGGACATATTCGCAGCAGCATGCGACAACTTCGGCCTTCTCATCAACACAAAGAAAACCGAAGTGATGCACCAGCCAGCTCCGAAAGCTCAACATCAAGTGCCCACCATCACAGTGAAGGGACAAAAGCTGCAAGCAGTGGACCAATTTACATATCTTGGCAGCACCCTCTCCCGCGCAGTGACAATTGACATCGAGGTCAACTGCAGACTGCTGACCAAAGTGTGGGACCGCCGTGGAATAAGCCTTGCTACAAAGCTTAAAGTCTATTGAGCAGTAGTGTTAACTACCCTGATGTACGCCAGTGAGACTTGGACTGTATACAGGAGGCATGCTAGGCAACTGAACCACTTCCACACGATTTGCCTCCGCAGACTTCTGAGGATCTGGTGGCAGGATAAGGTGCCAGACACAGAAGTCCTTTCTAGAGCAGGTCTGCCGTCAGTTTACACCCTGATGATGAAAGCTCAGACACGCTGGGCAGGCCATGTTGCAAGGATGCCAGATCATCGCATCCCTAAACAGCTCTTCTATGGTGAGCTGTTTCAAGGGAAGCGATCGCATGGGGGACAAAAGAAGCGATACAAAGATACGCTTAAAGCCTCTCTCAAGTCCCTGGATATTGACACGACCTCCTGGGAGACCCTGGCACAAGACCGATCAACATGGCACACGCTGATCTACCAAGGCTGTCAAACATCTGAAGCCAGAAGGATAACCATAGCACAAGAGAAGCGAGCACTCCGTAAAGCCAGAGTTGCAAAAGCTGCAACAGTGGTGCCCACACATGTCTGCCCGACATGTGGCAGAACATTCCGTGCCCGTATCGGCCTTATCAGCCATTTGCGGACACACCGTGGACAGTCCACAACCCGTTAGATGTCAAGGTCCTCTTCGAATACGATGGATGAACAACAACAACAACAACAACAACAGCTAGCATATTGGAGCTCTGATCCCAGATTGGGGCCTATTGTTGCTATCATAATAGAAATAATAATTATTTCTATTCTCTAATATCAGGAGCCAAAAATCAGGATCAGAGTCCCCCTGCATTGGATGCTCTATGAACAGATCGGAAAACCTCATTCCCACCCCAAACTTTTAAAAATTTTTTTTAATCTTTCCTTACTCTCAGTAGCCCTTAATTATCAGTTTGCAGAGCAGAGTATACCGTGCTTAGTGGTCTGAGAAGGGGATTTCTTCCAGAATGGGAATCTGTCTCAAATACCTTTCAATTCTTTGCAGTGTGCTAGATGGCAATGTGGAACAACACTTTATATCAAAGAGTGTGACCATATACTTATCCTCAGATATTGCCCACTGCACTCAAATATTACTATGGTGGGAGTTCTAGGAATAGCATTGGGACGTGACAGACCCAGACCAGCCGTCGGCTGCTTGCAAGTGGAGGGAAGACATGCTGGAGCTTGGGTGAACAGCTTTCTCTTTCCTGAGTTAAAAAAAGGTCCAAGCCTAAGTCCAGCGTAATCAGGCAGGCACCTGGGGTCAATTAGAACTTGATAGAAACTATAGGTTAATTAGACATCTGCAGCCAATTAAGCCCTGTAATGCTGCTTTAAAATGTCTCTCCCCTGCCCCAGGCACGGAAGGAGGAAGGAAAAGAGCAAAGGACAGGAAGGAGGAAGTGGGCTGAGGGCTGATGAGCAGGTACCAAAGGAGGGATCGTATGGGGAAGTGGCCCAAGGAAAAGCTGCCAGATTGGGAGTGGCAGTAATCCTGCCTGTTGCCACGGCCTTAAGGTCCCTGGACCAGAACCCGGAGTAGTGGCCTGCCCGGGTTCCCCCAACCTCCACACGACATCTCAAAAATCGGCCCCCGAGAAGGGAGATCAGGACTCCAGAGAGGATTTTACCCCAAACTTATGAACTATCCTGTGATGAGGACGGCTCAGTAGGCTGTGGCTCTTGCTTCTAGTAAAAGAGAGAGAGGCCGAGTGGCAAGCCACAGCACGTCTCTGAGGCTAACGCTATCTGCCAGTGGCGAGAGACCCACGGGGAATAGCCACATAAGGTAGACAGACCTGAGCTTGTTGCTCCATGCTATGCCTTTGAGTGAGGTGCTTAGAGTGGACTCCGATGTATCACTGGTCATAAACCATGAAGAAAGACCTGGAACACAGCCATGGAACAATCTCTCCAGTAAAAACACTGACCTGGTAGGTGAGATTCATTGAACACTCTCAAATTACTCAGAAGCTTCCAAATTGTGCTATACATAGATGCATTCATAAGCTCTCCTTGACAAGAAGTTACAGTGCCATTGTTTGCTTCTCAGCTACACATTGTTTCATTTCTTGATGGTAAGCACCCTCACTTATCACAGCACTTGGTTCCCATAGTGTGTACTTAGAGATTTGAAATGGCAGATTCCCACTACCTCATTTTAGCAAGATGACTTAACAGACAAACAGTGCAACTACTCCGCTCTTACACTCTGATTCCAACTCTACTGATCAAATGGAATTGTGCTGATGTAAATAAGATGAAATGAGAACTTGAGACATATTTTGATCTCCATTTTACACTGGTGCAAACCTAGAGTAACTCTATTGCTTTCAGTGGAGTTATCCCAGTGTAACAGATCGGATTCTGATTCACACATTCTCAAAAAATATTTCTCTGATTTGCAGTTGGTCACACCAGAAATAATCCTGAAGTCCATACTTTATGGCATAAGATTGATTATATGAATTCACTGTTTTAATTATAACTGTAATGTAAATATTTTTAGTGAAGTGAATCTATTATTCTATTTGCTGTAAAATTGCTTTGGACAGTGCTATTTCTGCAATCTCAACAAAATATTATGTAAAAGCAGCACAATGAAACTTCAACTATGGGGTTCTGATTCACAACTCCATGCAGATCTCAGAACTGACATGTGTATGCTCAGTAACCTATTCTCATTTTCAACAACAACACAAAACAGAAACAAAGAATAAGGACATCCCTAGAAGAATCTATTTCTTTATATTTAGGTTCTTTCCTCTGGATCTCTAGGTGCAAGTTTCTGTTTCTTTAACTTGATTGCCAAGCGTTCTGGTTCAAGATTCTCCAGTTTTCATTTCCGCAGGCATTCATATTTCTTAGGTTACGAAGATATTTTAACTTCAACAACAAATAAGACCTCACTAAAAAAAATTCTGTCTCCATATCAGTTATTTCAATATTAGTTAAAATCATAGAACAGAAAATTACTGTACAATGCATAATGGTTTGTTTGCTGCACTTATGTAACCAGGACTCACCTCTGGTTCAAAGTGCACCTCCAATTTCTCTTGGGTTTTTCTGACCACCTGTCCCTTACCACGGCTTAATAGGGAGAGATTGGGCATTTTTCATTAGTAACTTTTCATCTTGTAACCTTGTTATCGGAGCAGTCAGCCAGGGAGCTTTGTAAATAAGATCTTTGTTATGAAATATATTAATTTATAGATCAGGTCCTCCTTAATGTGCAGCTCTGAATAACAGAAAATCCTCACTGGGTTCCCAGAGTCCTCGGTCTCCTTCACAGTTCTAGAAAGTCAGTTATTTTTCTCCCGCCTGTCCAGTGCACTTCTTGTTCCTTCTGTTCTGGTTGCTTTGGTACAGCTAGGGATTTGTGGAAACACAACCATCCTTTTTATTGTGATCAGAGGTTGTTTGTCTGTCGCTATGGCAGCAAAGGGAAATTAAGTTTCTTAAACCAGCTAGAGAGATTGTGAAAGAACTGAGATATTCAAAGGGCCAGGCTCGGATTTCAAGGATGTGCTGCCATGCAGTAATCATCCTTAGCTGAAGGAATCACATTATCCTTCCAACAGCTGCTTTATTTTCCCTTCCCGGTGTGGAAGCAGGCTCTTTGCTTGCCAGGCCTCTCACACATCTTGCCATCCAAGCAAAAGGTCAACTTCCCCTTGATGAAAACCCTTACACTATGTAACTTAAAGATCAGGAACCAAAACCAGACCCAAAAGTTCATGTAAAGTTTGTGCTGGTTGTGCTGACTGTGCCATGCCCGATAGGGCAGAAAAGGAAAAACAGGAAACCATCTCACCCCCTTACTCCTGTCACTTAACAGACAGGGTCTGCTAGCCTATCACAAAAAGTGCGCAAAAGCTTTCTCTATAAAACAGCTTCCCCTCCTGTATCAAATTGAGGAATCCTGAATAAACATTGGATGGCAGAATATGAGCCAGGTGCGAGGACTGATCACCCGAGGGCCACCTCCCGCTCACCGAACCGAATGAGTTCCTGTAGAGCGTAACGTATAACAACTATGCTGTTGTTGCTGTTGTACTTTGTGTTTTTTTTAAGTGCGAGTACTGTATTTTCCGGCGTATAAGGCGACTGGGCATATAAGACCACCCCCTAATTTTCTAGTTAAAAGATAGGTTTTCGTCTTATACTCGCCGTATAAGACTACCCCCCCTTAAGAGGCCAACCGTCAGCGCCCCAGCGCCCCTCCACCTCCCCGGCTTTGCCCCCGGTGTCCCTGGTCTGCTGGAGACGGTCCCCAGCAGACCAGGGGCACTGGGAGCAAAGTCGAAGCGGCGGCTGGGTGCCGCGCTTCTGAGGCTTTGCTCTGGCAAAGCCTCAGAGGCGCGGGACCCCGCCATGGCTGCAGCTTTGCTCCCGGTGCCTCTGGTCTGCTGGGGACCGTCTCCAGCAGACCAGGGACACCGGGAGCAAAGCCTCTGAGGATGCCGGCAGCGGGACAGCTGTGGCACGTCTGGGCTGCCCCGCTGCCGGCTTCCCCCGAGGCTTTGCAAAGCCTCGGGGGAAGCCAGCAGCGGGGCATCCCAGGCGTGCCTGGGCTGCCCCGCTGCCCGAGCCCCTCCGCGGCTTTGCAAAGCCTCGGGGGAAGCCGGCAGTGGGGCATCCCAGGCGCGCCTGGGCTGCCCCGCTGCCCGAGCCTCTCCGCGGCTTTGCTCCGCGTCTTCCTGGTCTGCAGACCAGGGAGACGCGGAGCAGCTTTTCTCGCCCCAGAGTACACGGGCAGCGGGACCGTGAGGTCCAGCAGTCTGTGTCCTCCGGGGCGAGAAAAGCCCCGTTCGTACCTGCAAGTCGGGGACTGCCTGTATACCCGGCGTATAAGACGACCCCCGATTTTTGGGGGATGTTTTTTAGCAGAAAAAGTCGTCTTATACGCTGGAAAATACGGTATTGCTATCTAAACTTAGTTAAAAGTTTTGTTAAGTAGTATTGTTAAGAGTTTTAGATAAGTAATTAGACTTATGAGTAAGATTGATGTAAATGTAACTGTTGACAATCCCTGGACCCTTACTGACAACTATTGGGACTTAGAAAAATCTCAGGGAATTTTCATTTATTGTACAGGCAGTCCCCGGGTTACCTACAAGATAGGGACTGTAGGTTCGTTCTTAAGTTGAATTTGTATGTAAGTCGGAACTGGTACATATTGTAGGGGAAACTCTAGCCAAACATTTCTCCAGAGCTCAGTTTTATTCTCCCACACCTCACTTCCCTCAGTCCTTTATTCTCAAGCTGAGGTGTCTGCTGAGAAAAGCCGCTCCGTGTCTCCCTGGTCTGCTTGGGGGGGGGGGCTAGCTTCGCGTCTCCCTGGTCTGCTGGGGGGAAGCAGCTAGTGTGGGGTTGCCTCACCCCATTTGTAAGTAGGGATCCGATGTAAGTCGGATCCATGTAACCCGGGGACTGCCTGTATTGCACTTTGATTATTGCTCCTACTAATAGTTATCTGGTGGCCACGCATGTAAGAGACTAATAAAGAAAAGTTATAATTGGAAGCATTCTAATAAAAGTTTAAAAGATATTTAGTTTGCCTGTTTCTGCGCCTTCCTGGGACTAGCCACATTACTGAACCTTTTACTTTAAACCACACCCGGCAACACCCAAACCTCCATTATTTGCAACCTTGGTATTAATGGAGACACAGATTTGTTACAACTGAAAGAGACCAATGCCTGGGCCATTTAGTGTAACTTTCATTGCTCCCATTCCTTGCATCTGTGGAGGGTTCTGATGACACTGGAGCTCTGGTTCTCCACCTTTTCCATACAGTGATCCTGGATTACAACAGAAAAAGGTTCCGGAATCAACCTCCCAGGTAACTGTAAAGCAAAGGAGATTTGTGCCTTCCAGATCTGTTCGCGTGACCTCAGGTTGAGACTCCAATTTCTCTATCAAAACTGAGAAGATGTTTTCACACACCCTGCTTTTTTTGTCCTGTCTCCTTTCTGTGCATGTGGTGTGTATTTGTGTGCAAATCCTTAACGTCTTTATCTTTCAGATAGGTGCAAGTTTCTGTTTCTTTAACTTTCTTGCTAACTTACCTAATTTGCCTTGAGCTTTCCAGGAGGAACAAGAGGGGAGGGAGTAACCATTTAATAAAAACATTTTCTGATTGTACTAATGGGACACACACACTGGACAATCCAGTTAGTCTGAAACCATTATAGTCTGCCAACCTTGCAGAGGTGCCTCCTGCTGCCATGTACAAAGATTTACAGCTGGCTAGAACCCTTCTACTTTCATCTTCATTTCATGTAGTGACTTTCATGCAATATGTGTTCAAAGTGCTTGACAAACAGAAATGGAAAGTGCACAAATCAAATCAGCCTTCCCATAAAAGCGCTGATTTCTTCAACAGGGAGAAGTGGACCCTTCCAAGGCAAAACAATAATAGACACAAGTATGCACTGGAATGCCAGGTGCAAATCCTCCCAAACTTGGGATAATTTTGGTCCTAGATCCAGATGTGGTTCCATATTACAGGACACAAACTATGTTGGAAAAATTTGGATTTGGGTCAGGATCGGGATCTGAACTCAGATGCAAACCTTGTGATGAATTTCTTGCCTTGTAGTTCTATAGCAGCTTTCATCTGTGGTTCTCCCAAGTGCTTTATAAGCATCAGTTAATGAAGTAAGATGGATCTGTATTGGGGTGGGCACTAAGCAGCCTGTGGGCTGGACACAATTCGCCAGGATTAGATCCTAACAGGTTACCTACACTGTATTTACCCGCATGTCTGCAAGTGTGGTGCTTGCCTCTCCCGTTGACTGCGGATCACCATTCCCAGCCAATGGGAGCTGTGGGACGTGTTGCAGACCAGGATACTACAAACTTACATTGGTATAACTACATCACTAAGGGGTGTGAAAAATCCCCCCTACCCCTTGAGCAATGGAGTTGCAGCGACCTAATCCCTAGAGTATATAGAGCTTTTGGGGGAAAAGCTTCTGCTGATGTAGCTACGGCCTCTCATGTCAATGTATTAATGATGCCAACAGCAGAAACTCTCCCGTCTCCCGCTGCAGCTTTTTAAGTGTAGACTTGCCCTGCACCCATATTGTCTTGTCCAGTGATTCTGTTTGAGGTCACAAACAAAGCAGCAGCTCAATCCCCTTGATGAGAGATTGCCAAAGGAGATGCTAGCAGAAGTGGTGCTGTGGAGGCAGTAATTGGCTCTTTCCTTCCACGTCCCGCAAAACTAGTGCACCAGGGTCACCGTCCTCTCTGTAGGCTGACATATAGACCACTTGTAAAACACTGACAGTTGTGTGAGATTTGTTATGAGACTGAACTCTTAGCTCTGACATGCTGCCAAATTCTTATCTGCCTTTTGAAATTCAAGTAGATAAGGTATTCTTCACTTCCTCACCTAAACGAGTGTGCACTGTTGCTTTTGCGGAAAAGCGTCCGTGCCAATCTAGATGCTCTTTTCCGCAAATGCTTTTAACGGAAAATCTTTTCCGTTAAAAGCATTTGCGGAAAAACATGCCAGTCTAGACGTAGCCCAACTGTTTAGGACTTGTCTCAGAGCTGGGTAGGGGGTTGAGAATCCTTTGGGATATAAACGCATGGTCTACTTTTTAGTACCGTTGCTCTAAAGAATGGTCTGTCCCTGCAACAGAGGTACAGTGTGGCCATGCAATAGTTAAGAGGAAGATTCTACTCCCCTGTGTGATGAATGACATAGGTAATGTTGTAGGCCTCACTTAAAACCACAGGCAATGCCTCTTGTGTGTTTAGCTAACCCTAATGAAGTAGAGCTTGACCTCTGTAATCTGGTCTTCCCTACTCCAGCAACACCCCTGCTCTGGCATCATCGGTGACCCTATGGGTGCTCTGGGGCTGGAGCACTCACAGGGAAAAACCAGTATATATAGGTAATAACACAGGCAAAGTTTACCCACCACTATCGGGAGGGAGGGGCGGGGAGAAGGTAACAAAAGCATGATGCTCCTGCAGTCCTTAGTCTCTCTGGGTATGTCTACACTACAGAGTTAATTCCAACTAACGGACGTTAGTTCGAATTAACTTTCATAGGTGCTACACTAGCGCTCCGCTAGTTCGAACTTAATTCGAACTAGCGGAGCGCTTAGTTCGAACTAGGTAAACCTCATTGCACGAGGACTAAGCCTAGTTAGAACTTACTAGTTCGAATTAAGAGGTGTGTAGCCCCTTAATTCAAACTAGTGGGAGGCTAGCCCTTTCCAGCTTTCCCTGGTGGCCACTCTGGCCAACACCAGGGAAACTCTATTGCCCCCCTTCCGACCCCGGACCACGAAGACCCTGCACCTGGCACGGCTTGAGCCAGCCACCCGATGCCCCCCAGCCCCCCCCTCTTCCCGGGACCAGGCTGGCGGCTCCCGGGAGCTTGCCCAGGACCGCAAGAGGCGGGCACCCGCCTGGTCCAGTGCAGACATCGTGGACCTCGTCCATGACCTCCGCACTAGGCACAGGAAAGTGACCGTCTAGGGCAGGAGAGCTGCCAGCCTGGCCACCCAGGAGCAGGTTGGCATGAAAATCAAGGGGGTCCACTGAGACCCCTGACCCTGAGCCCTGAGCTTAGAATGGCCATACTGGGTCAGACCAAAGGTCCATCTAGCCCAGTAGCCTGTCTGCCGACAGCGGCCAACCCTAGGTACCCTGGAGGGGATGGACCAAAGACAGTGACCAAGCCATTTGTCTCGTGCCATCCATCTCCAGCCTTCCACGAACTTCGGGCAGGGACACCATTTCTACCCCCTGGCTAATACCACTCCATGGACCCAACCTCCATGACTTGATCTAACTTCTCTTTAAACTCTGTTCTAGTTCTAGCCTTCACAGCCTCCTGCAGCAAGGAGTTCCACAGGTTGACTCTTTGCTTTGTGAAGAAGAACTTTCTGTTACTAGTTTGAAGCCTGCTACCCATTCATTTCCTTCGGTGTCCCCTAGTCCTTCTATTATGGGAACTAATGAAGAACTTTTCTGTATGCACCCTCTCCACCCCACTCATGCTTTTAGAGACCTCTATCATATCCCCCCTCCATCTCCTCTTTTCTAAGCTGAAAAGTCCCAGTCTCTTTAGCCTCTCTTCATATGGGACCTGTTCCAAACCCCTCATCATTGTAGTTGCCCTCCTCTCTCCCACCCTTTCTCTTCCCCTCTCCCACCTCCTTTTCCCAGTCTCCCCCAGTTTTGTTCAATAAAGAGAGATTCTATTTTTGAACACAATTGTCCTTTATTTTGTACATCAGGAAGGGGGGTTAGGGAGGGGTAAGTGGAAGGAGGTGAGGGAGGAATGGGGTACGAGCCCCCGATGGGGAGGATTGGGCTGGCTCTGTGGGCTTCTGGGGGTGGAACCTCTCCTGCAGCCCCCCGATTGCCCCCTCTCCCCAGATGGCAGCCTGCGGCAAGTGCAGCCGGTCTGATGGCTGAGTGCTGTGACGTGCCCAGTGTGGGTACTCTGGGCAAACCAAGCCAGGACTGCTTTGCAAGTGGGGCACCCCTGAGAACTGCCTGTCCAGGGTGGGGGTTGGGTCCCTTTAAGCACAGCCCTTGGCTAGCCTGAGACAGCAGCTCCACGCTCTAAGTCCTCATCTGATGCCCTGCCGGCACTGCTTCCGGTCATCCTTAACCCCGGTTCAGGGTCCACTCTGTGTGGACATGCTAGTTCGAATTAGCAAAACGCTAATTCGAACTAGTTTTTTAGTCTGGATGCGTTAGTTCGAATTAGCTTAGTTCGAATTAACTAATTCGAACTAAGTTAGTTCGAATTAGCACTGTAGTGTAGACATACCCTCTGAGACTGCCAATAGAAGGGACCCTTAGTCTCAGTGACAATAGTGAGGATCATGCTGCAGGGCTTGATTCTCTGTTCCTTCCAAGCTGTGCTAGGTGCAGGAATGGGAGTGGACTATAAACCACTTTTGTTTTCCTCCCATTTTTCTTGTGCCACGCAAGATCCTGCTGACACCCTGCAGTAAGTTAGTTTCATCCAAGGACTCCTCTAGCTTGCGTCCAGATTGCTATGGTCATGGAGGGGACTTTCCAGCAGGTGGAGCAAAACACTGATGTTGCTATGTCCCTCTTCCCCAGGTCATAGATACCGTGCACTGGGGACTGAGTATAGTTGTTATGCTGACTCTACAGCTGAGGATTTCCCTACACCAGCGATGGGCAAATACCAGACTGTGGGCTGGATCCAGTCCAATAGGGTTAGTCCCTGGTGGGCCCTCACCTCTATATTTACAAGTATCAGGTGATTATAACTCTAGTTGGCCACCGATCACCATTCACGACCAATAGGAGTGGTGGGAAGCGGCAGCAGCCCACCAGGGACAAATGTTGCTGGGCCACCACGTTTTTACTGTCCACCCCTACCCTACAGCAAAGGAGTTCTCCAGCAGCTCATAGAATCATAGAACTGGAAGAGGCCTCAGAAGGTCATCAAGTCCAGCCACCCTTTCCAAGGCAGCACCAATCCCAACTAAATCAACCCAGCCAGGGCTTTGTTAAGCCGAGACTCCATATATTCAGAATCTTTGCTGCCCTTTTGTACTGCTGAAGCAATACGAAGAGGCAATAATGCAGTCAGGCTCGTGTCCTTTGAAAGTGGCTGTGTCCTGTCTTTGCCGTAGTCAGAACCATCTAGTTTTCAAAATGTGACTGCTTCAAAATGGGGCAGTGAGGCGCCCGTATTTGAAAAAGTATTGGTTTCAGAACCACAAGGTTACTTTAGTATTTGTGCCTATGGTCTGACATATGGAAAGCATGATTTGCAATTAAGGCCTTTAGCTGTGTTTTACTGTGCGGGCAGCAGAACACCGTGGAATTTACATTAAGAAAAATATACTATCAATATCATACGGGACTGTCTAGTAATCAGAGCGGAAAGCCAACTTAGAAACAAACTGGCAACCGATCAGATACAAATTCAAATTGGTAACATTTGTGTTGGAAATCAAGCCAAATCTGGGAAAAGCCGACTCCAAGCTATTCTCTTCCTGTTGAAGAACTGAGTTGCAAACAATCTGCAGAATCAGAGCTAAGGTGGGAGGAACACTTTGTACATAAACACGGTTACAAATGGAAGAGGGTTATTTCTACATTAATTTGATTGTTCCCTCTACTGTCTATATCGGTTTAAAATGAATTGTTGCTTTGAAGAAAAGTTGCCTAATCATGTGTGGTACGATATAGTTTGTTTTTGTTTTTTAAATACGTTGTCAAATACTGAACGTTTTAAGTTTTTCCCTCGGTGTTCTTTTGGCTCAGTATTGTCTAATAGGGAGATACTAGTAAAGCTAAGCTTTTCAAACGCTTTTCTAACAGTCTCCCACCTTCCTGATTTATTGTGTGAGCTCTGCCAGGTACTGAAAGAGTTAATGAGATCTTTCAGGCCTCAGCCACCGAATGCACTTATTGCTCGCTCAGTCGGGCACTCACATGGTTTGTATTCTTGCACTGCTGAAGTGGTGTGTTCATGGCATCTGGTTCCTTGGCAACAGCTTTCATTGGCTCAATCAAAGCCTTTTCTTCTTAAGGAAGCTCCCACTGTGACACCCCACCACCACCACTAATCACCATCTTAACTGAGAGTTTAAGATGCAGCTGGTATGAAAAATAGTGCTTGTGAATGCGAGAAGATTAAGAGGCTATCTCTATGTAGTACACCTGCCCCTAGACAGTTCATGCACTGGTTTGTAGTGGGTATGCTGGAAGATATCTGGCTTTCTACTGGAAGAGATATAGGATCAGCACCTGAAAAGTCCCCTTAGGAATAATCTGTTGTGGAGCACAAATCCATAAGCCTCGGTATTTAATGAATAGTCATTTCCTGTTTTAGCTCGCAGGGTGTCAGCCCTCTCTGCTGTTGACAAGAGACAGTAGTGGGATGCAGAGACGGGCACAATAAAATCCATATTGTCAAAGTCTTGTTCCCTGACAAGCAGGAAGAAGAAGATGAAATCTCCCAACATGTGAACTGGAGAACAATGGGAATAAAAAGTTCACATTAAGCCACTTGAAGGGCTTCATTTAATGGGATTTCTGGCACTTCAGAGGTTGCATAAAAGTTGAAAAATATGTATTGGAGGTACTGACATATCCCCTATACTTTCTAGTATTTGGGGTTCATGCTGGAGCTGATTAATAAACATGAAAATTAAAACTCCCTCCACAAGGCTCTCCTGGGAAGAATTATTTTGGCCTCATGGGCTAGAAGTTTAAAAAGGACATTTTCCTTTTTTTCCCTGGGCCTTAGCCCCACAACCTTGGGACTGCCTTATCCTCCAGGATAACCTCTGAGTCAGTTGTACTCCCCAGATCTAAGGCAGCTGGAGACACCTGTGGTCAGCCATAAAAGCTAGGCTGTGGAAGGACAGAGCATTTTCAGCATTTGGAGGGAAATTATTAAACTCCCTGCCAGAGGAGAGCAGATGCCTGCTTTGATTGGTTATAAATATAAACCATGTCCTCTCGAATAGTGGATCCCTAGGAACATCACCTATTTAAAAGATCAAATTAATCCATATATTTCACTGAATATGGGGGGAAAAGGGAAGAAAACTCCTCTTGGGACAAATGATGTGTTATGTCCATTACTGCTCTTTGGTACCAAGATGCGAAGCTGATAGGTAGTTTAGAAATTAAAAAAGAGGAGCAGTCTTGTGACTAAATTATCGACCTAGGCCTTGGGAGCATGGATTCAAATCCCTGGCTCAGTCACAGATATTCTATGAAATTTGGGGGAAGCCACTTAATCTCAGTTGCCTCAGTTGTCCCTCTAGCTATTTCTGCCCAAAGATTTTACAGTCTATCTGTTTTGTTTTCTGCAGAGACTATGCTGAAGACAGTGAGGTCCAGTTCTCTGGTTGGGGCTGTTAGGGCTGAGCTCCAGCATGTCACTGTGCTGCATACAGGCAAACCATGAGAATTGATAGGACTGAAATCAAGCCGAGATCACAGACAGAGGTGGCAGTGGGAACTGGACGCTTGAGTTGCCTCTGGAATTTGAGCTCTTGCTGGAACTTTTCCACCCTTCCTTTTAGAAAACAGCAGGAATCAACTCTGTCACAGTAGGAGTCAATTAGAGAAACCCAAATTATTGCCATTCGAAAAAACAATTATTTCTTTTTCACCCTCACAGAAACTTATCATGAACTAAAAGCCAGAACTAATTAAATGATCTGATAGCATAAATCCTATTAGAAGTGTTTCATCTGGCTTAATTAATTCTTGCCTGAAATCACAGCTGCTTTTAGTAAATTCTGAATCTTTTTTTTTTAAACAGCTTCAATTTATCTCTCTCTCCAAGTCTGATAAGATTCTCACTCTCAGCAGATAATGTGAACGTGTTTACAGAACAATTTATTTCTTGGAGGAATGTCTGTACCGGAGAGGGCCTAAGATCTAATGTATGAAAGATACTTCACAGATCAGAAATGGGACATTGAAACTGCTTCAGAAGGAGTTCAATACAGAGAAAACCAAAGCAGGCAAATGAAGAGTAGTCCGTTAATACATGGTACAGTGGATTGACCCTATTGGATACCACTTGCATTGCTGGTCATAAGTTCATTTATGTGAAATGCAATGGCTATTTCTAGAGAGTTGCCAAGAAGGTAGTTTTCAGATACTGATTGTACGTGGGCTAGGAAGTTAAAGTCTGAGACTAAGGGTCTGTCTATATGTACTGTGCCACTGCAGTGATCTGGTAAAGATGCTCTGTGCCGACAGGAGTTCTCCTGTTGGCATAAAAAAAGTTTTCCTACCAACATAGCACTGTGCACATGAGGGGATGGAATATTCACACTCCTCAGTAGGGATGTGAAAATGTGGGTAATGGGGTAATCATGTAACCGCTGAAAAGTTCAGCGGTTACATGGTTACACACACCCGCAACACGGGGTGGCAGCCAGCTTCCTAGGAGCCAGCATGTAACGACTCTTGGCTCCTGCCCCACTCCTGAGGAACTGTGTGCTACCTCCGTGCTGCTGCTGCCTCTGACACAGAGGGAGTAGCGCAGGGTGGCAGCTGGCTTCCTGGGAGCCTGCGCGTAACCATTCATGGTAATCAATAAGCCCAGGTTTATTACATGGTTTATTGGTTAACCATGTAAACAATTGCACTCACATCCCTGCTCCTGAGGCTATGTCTAAACTGCATTCCTCTTCAAAAGAGGAATGTAAATGAAGCAAATCGAAAGTGCAAATGAAGCGTGGATTGAAATATCCCACGCATCATTTGCATATTTGTGCCTGAGTGCTTTTTCGAAAAAGGGTTTTTTGAAAGTGAAAGCGCAGTCCAGATGGGGTTCTTTAGAAAAAAACCCTCTTTTTTGAAAGAACCTGTCCTCCTGAAAAATTAGGAGTATGGGTTCTTTTGAAAAAGGGTTGTTTTTTTTTCAAAAGAACCCCATCTAGACTGCGCTTTCATTTTTGAAAAACCCTTTTTCGAAAAAGCACTCGGACACAAATATACAAACGGAGCATGGGATATTTAAATCCACGCTTCATTTGCACTTTTGATTTGCTTCATTTACATTCCTCTTTCGAAAGAGGAATGTAGTTTTGCTGTGCCCATAGTACCATAAGCTTTGTGGACATAGGCTGTAGAGCAGAGGTAGCCTCAATAGGGTGGGCGAGATTCTGTGGCCTGCACTGTGCAGGGGGTCAGACTAGATGATCATAATGGTCCCTTCTGACCTTAAAGTCTATGAGTCTATGAGTCTATGGGTGTAGGATGAGATTTGCAGTATTGCAGTCTCTTCTCCTTTTCTGAGTTTCAGTTCTAAAATGTACGGGCATCATGAGAACTTTGCTGACTGGAACAATCAATATCCTGTGAGTTTAGCTATTCTTGCAGGATATTGCTGTATTTTGACCTCATGTAAATCAGAATAGAAAATCAGTCCCTTCTGATTTTTGGATCTGACTGGCAGTTAAAACTGTAGAGAGTGTCTAGATTAAAGGATCTGAAACTGGATCTCTAAAACTAGAAGAGGTTTGTATTCAAGGTTCCAGCTGTAGTCTATCTCTAGATTTCATCATTATATCAACAACGGCACATACCACTTGTGCATATAAAAAGACTAAACTAACCAGAAATGTTGGAGTGACACATCCATTGTGTAATATAATTCTATCACTTACATGTTATAAATCACATAAGACCCCATTCTGCATTTTTGCTAGCTCAAAACTCCCAGTGAAATTAAGGGGAATTATAAATGTCCAAGGAACAGGCCTTTATTAGTTATAAATGCACTGTAATTGTAAAGCTAGAAAACAGTTAACTGCAGAGAGAGCACGGTAGCCAACAGTAGTATGTGTATTCCGACCAACAAGAGGACTTTTGTTTGCTTTGGGGATTTCTGCTGCTACAGGCATTAAAAGACTTGAAAAATATGAGGCTAACATGTTATGTTATATTCAATGTTACTTGCGTACTGTGGAGGGCAAGTAATAGGTTTTAAAGTATGTAGCACTAGTAAGGCCAAATAGAAATATGAACATATTTGAGAGATGCTAGTGAGATGAAATGTCACAGAATAAAGGATGGTGGCTACTGAGTATTTGAAGTGGGAAGAAAAGCTAATATAATCTTCTTAGGGAAGAGAAAATGGTGAGTATGTACTGCAGCACAAATGATGGCAGAACAACATCCATCACTTATACACCCAAGTTACTTGTTTGGCGTAGTGGCTCTAAGTAGTAGTTCTGCCTCATTCGTCAAGAACGTTTTAGTTCCAGAGCCTAGCTTACATATTGGCTGACACAAACCATAGTTACCACAAAGCTCAGGTTGTCGAGTGGTATCCTGTGCCTTTCCAGAACATCCAGTTCAGCAAAACTCAAATATCTGAAAAATAAGAAATGAGTGTTCCCACTCATTTTCCATCCGTTAGCGGAGGGAGTTTTGTCTTTTGCACCAGTATTGAGGTCGTGTGCGCTTGTCAGGATGGGTGCCACCGGGGCATCCAAGTTAGTAACAAATATCTTAGGGTATGTCTACACTACAAAGTTAATTCGAACTAACAGCCGTTAGTTCAAATTAACTTTGATAGGCGCTACACAGGCAAACCGCTAGTTTGAACTTAATTCGAACTAGCGGAGCGCTTAATTAGAACTAGGTAAACCTCATTCTACGAGGACTAACGCCTAGTTCAAATTAAGCAGTTCAAATTAAGGGCTGTGTAGCCACTTAATTCGAACTAGTGGGAGGCTAGCCCTTCCCAGCTTGCCCTGGTGGCTACTCTGGGCACAACCAGGGAAACTCTTCTGCCCCCCTCCTGGCCCCGGAGCCCTTAAAGGGGCACGGTCTGGCTACGGTGCCCATGCCAGGTGCAAGCCTGCCAGCACTCAGCCAGCAGACCTTGCACCTGGCACGGCACGAGCCAGCCACCTGCTGCCATCCAGCCCTCCACCTCTTCCCGGGACCAGGCTGGCGGCTCCCAGGAGCCTGCCTGGGGCCGCAAGAGGTGGGCTCCCGCCTGGTCTAGTGCGGAGATTGTTGACCTCATCCACGCTTGGGGGAAGGCCTCCAACGTCCACAGCCTCCGCACTAGGCACAGGAAAGTGGCCGTCTAGGGCAGGATAGCTGCCAGCCTGGCCACCAAAGGCCACATGCAAACCCAGGAACAGGTTTGCATGAGAATCAAGGTGGTCCAGTGAGCCCCCCGACCCTGAGCCCTGAGTTTAGAACATAAGAACATAAGAACGGCCATACTGGGTCAAACCAAAGGTCCATCTAGCCCAGTAGCCTGTCTGCCGACAGCGGCCAACATCAGCTACCCTGGAGGGGATGGACTGAAGACAATGACCAAGCCATTTGTTTCGTGCCATCCCTCTCCAGCCTTCCACAAACAGAGGCTACGGACACCGTTCCTACCCCTTGGCTAATAGCACTCCACGGACCCAACCTCCATGACTTTATCTAACGTCTCTTTAAACTCTGTTATAGTTCTTCACAGCCTCCTGTGGCAAGGAGTTCCACAGGTTGACTATTTGCTTTGTGAAGAAGAACTTTCACTTATTAGTTTGAAGCCTGCTACCTATTCATTTCATTTGGTGTCCTCTAGTCCTTCTATTAGGGGAACTAATGAAGAACTTTTCTTTATTCACCCTCTCCGCACCACTCATGATTTTATAGACCTCTATCATATCCCCTCTCAGTCTCCTCTTTTCCAAACTGAAAAGTCCCAGTCATTTTAGCCTCTCTTCATATGGGACCTGTTCCAAACCCCTGATCATTTTAGTTGCCCTTTTCGGAACCCTTTCCAAGGCCAAATTATCTTTTCTGGGGTGAGGAGATCACATCTGTACACAGCACTGAAGATAAGGCGTACCATAGTTTTATATTTTGCCTCCTCCTTCTTCCCCTTGCTTCCCCCTTCCAGGTCCCTCCTCCCAGGTTTCCCCCTCCCCTCTCTCACCCTCTCTCTTCCCCTCTCTTACCTCCTTTTCCCAATCTCCCCAAAGGTTCATTCCCCCCTCCCCCAGTTTTGTTAACTAAAGAGAGTTTCTATTTTTGAACACACGTGTCCTTTATTTTTTACATCAGGAAGGGGGGCTAGGGAGGGGTAAGTGGAAGGAGGTGAGGGAGGAATGGGGCACAAGCCCCCGATGGGGAGGACTGGGGTGGCTCTGCGGGCTCCTTGGGGTGGAAGCTCTCCTGCAGGGCCTCCTGGATCCTGACAGCCCCCTGATTGACCTCCCACCCAGATGGCAGCCTGTGGCAAGTGCAGCCGGGCTGATGGCCGAGTGCTGTGATGTGCCGAGTGTGGGCTCTCAGGGCACTCCAAGCCAGGACTGCTTTGCTGTCCCTCATCGAGGTAGACAAGCAAGTGGGGAACCCTGAGAACTGTCTGTCCGGGGTGGGAGTTGGGTTCCCTTAAGCACAGCCCTCGGCTAGCCTGAGACAGCAGCTCCACACTTTAAGTCCTAAGCTGATGCCCTGCCTGCACTGCTTCCGGCCAGCCTAACCCCGGTTCAGGGTCCACTCAATGTGGACATGCTAGTTCGAAATAGCAAAACACTAATTCAAATTAGTTTTTAGGTCTAGTTGCACTAGTTTGAATTAGCTTAGTTCGAATTAACTAATTCGAATTAAGTTAGTTCGAATTAGTGCTGTAGTGCAGACATACCCTTAAACCTCTCCCTTTTCACTTTGCTGCCATGTCTCCCACCCTCCCCTCACCCCATCTTCTCCCTTAGTGCCTGCTGCTGCTCCTCACCCCTCACCCTCCTCTACTGTCCTGCCTCCTGCCCTTCTCACTCGCCTCAGTCCTCCTGGGACCTGCCTCCGTCCCCATCCTCTCTAACCCCTGAACCCACCCTTCCCTTCCCCCTGGGTACACCCCTCCTCTAGCCCCACCTCCCCCTTCCCTAATGCTTCCTTCTATTCACCTGCCCTGCCTCTCTCCTCTGTCCCTGGTGCCCGGCCCTCTTCTCCACTCTCCTCCCTGTGTCTGCCTTTGTGCTTCACCCCCACAATCCTCCTGGTACGTGCACCTTCCCTTACCTCTGCACCCTCCTGCCTCTCCTTTCCCTCACTGCCCCTACTCTCCCAACACCTGCCCCCCTTGCCTTCTTCTTCCCTGGTCCCCAGTTCTCCTCACATCCCTCTGTGCCCTCACCGATGACTTGCTCCATCCCCCACCTTCCTCATGCGCACTCCTCCTTTCAACCCCTCTTTTCCCAGCACCCACTCCTCCCCTCTTGCCCCTTCTGCCCCTCCCCTCTACTCTTCCTCTCTCCTTTCCCAGAACTCTGTCCCTTCTCTTCTCCACCCCCATTGACACCTTTCCATCCTCCTCCCCTCCCTTCCCCTCTCCTCCTGCCCCACTCCTGTTGTCCTTTCCCTGCATTGTATCATCTTGGCCCCTGGGCATTTGTCTCTCCTCCACCCTGCTCCTTGATGCGTTCTCCTTTCTTCTCCTGCTCTGGCACCCTCCTCTTCCCTCGGCACAAGCCCCTTCCTCTTATCACCTACCTTCCCCTTAATTCTCCCCCTGCCCCTTCCCTCACCTTCTGCCTTCCTGACACCCGCACCCCTCAACTCCCTCTACCCCCAGTGCTGGGGCCGGGCCCCATGGTGGGCGGCTGAGAGTAGCATACACTAGCCCTCTGTATGGTAAGTAGGCTTTTGGAGCTTTCTAGGGAACACTATGACGTATGTATTTAAACAGCCTGCAAAACAGCATATAGGGAGCGAGCAGCAGGACACTCAAATTCACAACAAAATTCTGGCATGCTTGTAAGGGTTGGTCTGGAGCATTCCAAGAAAAGCATCTACGCTCTACTGACCCGCAGTGAATTTACAACAGAAAATAGGGGAGAGAAAATACTCTTCTGCGAGAAGTGCATGAAAGGGTGATCTGAATAGGTAATATGTCAACCCCCAAATAACACACTACAATTATTACACTGACATCTAGTAATTTACTAACCATAGTCCATAAGAGTATATTTAATGACATCTGTATCTGTGTACACTAGTCTACTTCCCAATGCACTGATGTATCAGATGTGCAACCACAACAGTTAATACACAGCGCTAGCAACACCTCAAATGGCCACAGAGAACACCCCAGAATCTTGCAAACTGCTTGCAAACAGGATTTCATGCAAGCCGTGGGCTGCAGGGAGGTCGTATGTCTTTACACTACCTCTAAGCATATTTATTAATTCAGAAGGTTCTTTAACAACTAATCATCTATTTTACCCAGTAAAATAAAGTGAAACGAGAACTTCAACCTGCTGGCAAACAAGCCAAAAAATTTCTTTCCTTGAAGTTTTGTAAATACTGTTTCCAAGGCAGGTGTGACTTGCGCATTCCAACACCTTAATTACACTTCTCTGATGGGACTAACTGAACCAGCCTCATGGAGCCACGTGTAATTGAACAATGTTGCGTACAAGGGGCAGCTAGAGGTGCAATGCTTCCCCGTTGCTTTCCCAACACTGAAGGCAAATCAACGTTGAGGCTGGAACATGACACTTGCTTTCAGTCTCTTAAGCACCGATACAGCTGACTGAGTAAGTTATAGCTTTGTACAGCTCTGATTC
The DNA here is from genome assembly GCF_052426305.1 of Pelodiscus sinensis. Lineage (NCBI taxonomy): Eukaryota > Metazoa > Chordata > Testudines > Trionychidae > Pelodiscus > Pelodiscus sinensis. The sequence goes on from NC_143058.1 coordinate 58,347,479, forward strand.
TAAGCCTGCCACCACTAACATTTCCCTGGTTGCTCATGCCACCTTCCCAAACCTTGAAAAGTAGCCAGTTTGCTAAGGGGGCCACAGTAAAAGTGTAATTAAACATAGTGACGCTGTAAGTGAAGGCTAGTCAGCAGAAAGCTTCTGCATAGTGTATCATAAAGTCTGGGTGTAAAGAATAGCATTTAAATATCTATATCACATATGCCTTGCTGGAGAGTTGTTCATGTAAACTGCTCTGATCCAGGATACCTAGGTGCAGCAACAAAGATGCATCTCAACACTGAGGTTAACAAGTAAACAGCAGGCTTCCTTGTTGTTTGCTCATGTTCCACACTGTCGGGTTGCACACTATATTGGAGTGTTGCATTGAGGAAAAAAGTATCATTTCCTACATTTTCATTATTCCCAGATGCTCCCAGGGCAGGGTGTGGCAGGTGGCTGCCCTGTGTGCCAGGAATGGAGTCGGGGCCGTGGTGCTATTTTTAGTATCCTGGTCCAGGAGCAGCTGCACTGCAACCTGGCTCCAGTCCTGGCACACGGGGCAGCTGCCTGCCACGTGCCCCTGCCCCGGAGCAGCTGTGCAGCCACTGCAGGGCTCTGCTAAGGAGGTGGGCGGGACTTAAATTGTTGTTGTGCACCCACACAGGCATGCAGCTTAGAGGGATGTGTCAGGAGTGGTACATAGGGGTCACTGCTGCGGAGATTTTCAGTAGTGAGGTAAGATAGGAGGGTGATCTGTGAGATTAATGGTGGGTAAGTGAAAGTGCATCCTGTGTGGAAGGGCGAAGGCCTTATAAAAGTGGGTGACGGATTGTAAAATGAGCACACAGGGTGTTCCTTCTGGGGAGTGTTGGGAGAGTAGGACACACATAGGTAGTTCATGCTCATAGAATTCAACTAAACCCGTTTTGTCTTAGCAAAGAGAAGGCGTTATAGACGCTGTGTCTCTCAGTGGCCATATGCCCTATACCCTTAATAGCGAAAGATTATCCATTCTCTGTCCTTCTTTGTATTTAGCCATCTTGTTAGTTTCTCTTAATATTTTTATTTAATCTGCAGGTTGTACCTCCCTAACCTGGGACTCTCTGGTCTGGCAAAATGCAAAGTCCAGCAGGACCATGGATGTTGCCGGACCACAGAGTCCAGGGACAGGAAGGTCTGGTGGCAGGGCTGGGAGTGCAGTGGGGAGGGGGCAGTGACATGGACTGGAGCTCCATGGCGTTGGGGTGGGGGCACGGTGGGGAGCTCCGGCCCCAGCAGACAGAAAGCTATGGCCCCAGCAGCAGCTAAGGGAGCTCTAGCCCAGGGAGCACGGGTGAGCTGGCAGCAGTGGAGTTGGTGCCTGAGCCTGTCGTAATGAGGCTGGAGCCCAAGCTTGGGGGAAGTGGGTCCTGGCGCAGATCAGAAGCAGCCAGCAGCAGGAAGGGTTGGTGGGCTGGGAGGCCAATGAGAGGGAACCTCCTGGGGTCCGGCAAATCCCCTCGTGCAGGACCAGTCAAGTCCCAAGGGTGCCAGATCAGAGAGGTCCAATGTGTGCTACATAATTGAGAGAGTTTGTCTGTCACTGTGTCCAGCTGTTTGTTCAAGAACTCCTCTGAACCGGTCAGAGCTAGTGCCAGCAAATTCTGTACGCAGCTTCCTCTTCTTCTTCCTTAAAGCAAGGGCAGGGTTTGGTTGTGCCAGGACAATGGGATGTGCCTGGAATGGGCTTGCTTCTCATAAACACCCTACAGAAAAGAGACAGATTCGCTAGGCGGGTGAAAGAGGCTGGCTGGCTAGGAGCTCATCCCCTGCCCATCGGAGACTGCCCCAGTCCTGAGCCTCCCACCTGCCAAGGAGGGCAGCAGGGAGGATGAAGCCCCTTCCCCCGATTCATATGGGAACAGTGCCGGCAGTTCCCCTTCACCAGGGAGCGAGGGGGAAGTGCACAATTTGCTGCATTCCTCACTCTGGCTAGCTGGGGAATGCAGGGGGCAGATGAACCTGGACCTGCCCCAGCCGGGGGACATTGCACGCCTCCTCTGGCTGTGCCAACCGGAGCTTCAGCAGCCATGGAGAGGTGCTTCTTCTTTGGCCCCATGCTGCTGCAGTGAGAGAGAGCTGGGGTTGTCCTCTCTTCCCGGGGCACCCTGCATCCTGAACCCCTCATCCCCAGCCCCACCCCAGAGCAATGATTCAAGCGTGGACATTTTCATTTTATTTTCCAAAAAATAAAAATTGAGTTAAAGATCTGAGCAACACCTGTTAAATCTTCTAGTTAAATGTATTTAAGTTTGAGGGCAGTGGCCAAATGCTGGACTGAAAGTCAGTTTTGTTAAGGGAACTATGAATTTCATTTATGTAAGCAGAAAAGTTCCATACAGAAGCATTGAAATAAAACCCTAAATCCCTGAGGTTGTTCTGTTTTGTTCTCATTTTGTGTGTTCCTGAGTGGTTTTAATCAAGATTTTTTAACTCCATCCCTCAGATCTTTTTAAACTGAGGCTAAAAAGTAGAGCAGAGTTAAGACACACTGGCAAAAGCCGCAAGAAGCAGTGAAGACAAAAAACCCCAAAGTCTGTGTTCCTTATCACTTATATAAAGCTTTACATCTTCAAAGCACAGCACAAATATTTCACTCATTAATCCATCTATGCAGATAGGTGATTCCTTACTGAAGAAAGAGTTTCTTTCCAATCGGAAATGCAAAATCTGGATCTGGACATCAAAAAAATTCAGATCCAGGATTTTGTTTTAGCTCCTCACAGAAGTAGAAACCAGCCATAGAATTTGAAAGAGGATTCTGAACTCACCCTCCTTCTGTAGAGGGGAAAAATTCAGAATAAGAGCACGGCTTAGTTGTAATTGATTACTTAGCATAGTCCAGATTTTGCCTTCAGCTACTTGTGCCTAAGAACTGTTGACTTCATGTCAGTTGTTTGCACAGGATCCACAGGCTGAAATACTGTCCATAGAGAAGAGAATATGTAAGAAAAGCAAGGAGTAACTTCTCTGTAGAATGGCTTTCTTTCTACTCACATAACACCACTCAGTTTCAGACTGGTATGTGTAGTTGTTTAAGGGTGTCAGATGACATCCATTTTATTGGCGGCTGGCCCCAGTGGAATGCTGCTTAACACAGCTCATAAAGTAAGGACGGGAAATACTGCTTCAAACATCTACATTTCTCTGTTAATTTAGAGAGAGAGAGAGAGAGAGAGAGAGAGTAGAAAATGCTCTTTTTATTGTGGATTAAATACAAAAGATTCCCCCTCTACATTTATTTTTTTTCCTTTCTATCTGACTCTCCCTTTGAATAATCAAAGCTGACTTTGAACTAACACACACACACGCACATACATCTTCCCCCCCTTAAATATAGCCCTATAGATATATACATATCACAGCCTTTAATTCTTTTATTCACGGTTTCATTTTGTGCGAGAATGTGAAAGTTCTGAGCAAAATAAAGCTCTCACAGGCACGGCAACAAACACAGGGAGTGGGATCCAGACACATATTGCAATTAACACCAGTGTTTAATTAGCAGGCAGCTGCACTGGGCAAGGGCCTTTTGATTTTGCCTTTTTGCGGAGTTTTTGATCTTACATTTACTTATAGTTGTACCTCTCTCAGCTGCTGTGCTTAAAAAAAACCAAAAACCCTCTCAGGGAAAGTTTTGGAAGGGGGCCATGGCAGACACTTGATCTGGTTCATGATTTACGCAAACATTTGGGAAGCAATTCACTTTGTCTGTCTTCAGTAGAAATTCTATTTTAAAAACTGGATTTTTTTGTCCATGAACATGCTTTGATGTATTTGTAAAAGAAAAAAAAAAGGTAAATTATTGACAAGAAAAGTAAAGTCTGATGAAACCGTGTGGGTGGTGTACGTGTCTCACTATAAAGAGATTTAGTAAGGCAATGTGGAAAACTTTTACCTCAGGCAGCCTAGATTTCTCTGTATTTAATTTAGGTCACAAATGAAAGAAGTTTCACAGTCTCATCGAGTCCCTATTGAACATCTTCCTTTCTCAACAAACTGCCATCTAATTTGCCCACTTGATAGCTCTACTGAGGAGAAGACCAGATGGCACAGAAAGGTGTGTTTGAATGTGTCGGTTATACATTTGCAGTGCAGTTAACTGAGGTGAGGCACCGTGTGCCAACACACTGGGTGTGTCTAGACTACTGAGTTTTGTCGACAAAAGTGGACTTTTGTCGACAAAACTATACATAACGTCGACAGAACTCAGCAGTTTTGTCAACGCTGGTAAACCTCATTTTACGAGGCATAACGCCTTTTGTTGACAGAGTTCTGTCGACAGAAGGTGTTATTGCCTGTAGGCTTGCGTCTAGACTACAGGGTTTTGTCGACAAAGCAGCTTGCTTTGTCGACAGAACTGAATGTGTCTAGACGCTCTATGTCTACAGTATCTGTCGACAAAACTTCCGTTGACAAAACCCTGTAGTCTAGACATACCCACGGTTACCACGCACCAGTGTTGTCAGGTGGTAACTGGCTTTAAGAATTGGGCTGGAGCCTTGGACATCTCCAGTACTTTTTATTGGATCTCAACACTTAATATAGTCTTGTTCAAATGCAAGCTGCAACTCAGGATATGTCTTCATGAAGCAGCAATGCACACTGGAGGGGTGTGATTTCTAAAACGCAGGCTAACTGGCCCAGGTAAGCCCGGCTGGCAGAAACTAAACGTTCTTTAGTGCCCATTAATGTACAGAACAGCACTATGTTAATGTATACGACAGCAGCACCTAAGATTGATGTGCCCTGGAAGAGCTGAGTATATTGCTAAATGTATCTAATACCGGTACACATGTCCAAATACTTTTCACTTACTCAAATGCATGGGTGTTAATTAGTGGGGCCAATAGACTCACTGGGCCCCTTGGCAAAGTGGAGGGGGCTAGCTGCATACTCGCAGAAGGGGTGGGGGGTTGGGTAGTGGACACTTGAATTGCTGGGCCCCTGCAAAAGTTGCCCTCTTTGCCCTCCCTTCCCTCCCCCATCAGGAGGCCTGGGTGTAATTGAGGGAAGAAGTTCACCCATTGGGCTCGTCTACACTGGCCCCTTTTCCGAAAGGGGCATGTTAATTTCACAGGTTGTAATAGGGAAATCCGCGGGGGATTTAAATATCCCCCGCGGCATTTAAATAAAAATGTCCGCCGTTTTTTTCCAGCTTTTAGAAAAGCTGGAAAAGAGCATCTACACTGGCCCCGATCCTCCGGAAAAAAAGCCCTTTTCCGGAGGATCTTATTCCTACTTCAAAGGATCTTATTCCTACTTTTCTAAAAGCCGGAAAAAAGCGGCGGACATTTTTATTTAAATGCCGCGGGGGATATTTAAATCCCCCGCGCATTTCCCTATTACGACCTGTGAAATTAACATGCCCCTTTCGGAAAAGGGGCCAGTGTAGACGTAGCCATTATGTTTGACCTGGAGTGGAGTACTTTGTGCATCTGACTCATAACATGGTACTTCTCGGATTACCTTGCAATAGCTTAGGACCAGTAGTACCTTATATTTGAACCCTGCTGTGAAGTTATGTGGTCAGCCTCCCTAATGTGCATAATTTATGAGGAAAATACAAGTAATTTATTCCCATTGAATGTCTTAATTTAACTGACTCTGAAATTGGACCTATTCACACAAATGCAGCTTCTGAGTCTATCAATGATTACTAAAATGATTAGGGGTTTGGAACGGGTCCCATATGTGGAGAGGTTAAAGCGACTGGGACTTTTCAGTTTAGAAAAGAGGAGACCGAGGGGGGATATGATAGAGGTATATAAAATCATGAGTGGTGTGGAGAGGGCTGATAAAGAAAAGTTATTTGTTAGTTCCCTAAATAGAAGAACTAGAGGACACCAAATGAAATTAATGGGTAGCAGGTTTAAAACTAATAAAAGAAAGTTCTTCTTCACACAGCGTGTAGTCAGCCTGTGGAACTCCTTGCCAGAGGAGGCTGTGAAGGCTAGGACTATAATAGATTTTAAAGAGAAGCTAGATAATTTCATGGAGGTTAGGTCCATAAAAGGCTATTAGCCAGAGGATAAAATGGTGTCCTTGGCCTCTGTTTGTCAGAGGCTGGAGAGGGATGGCAGGAGACAAATCTCTTGATCATTGTCTTCGGTCCACCCTCTCTGGGGTACCTGATGCTGGCCACTGTCGGCAGACAGGCTACTGGGCTAGAAGGACCTTTGGTCTGACCCAGTACGGCCGTTCTTACGTTCTTATTTTCAATGATACTTGTGTGGCCTGTTAACGTAGGATTTGATTTCCTCACAATCTTTAATGTCTTTACAACATACGTAGGAAGGAGAAAATTCAGTTGTCCCCATTTTGCAGATGGGAAACTGAGATACAGCTAGGCAAAAGGCCAGATTTGGAAAGGTATGTTAGGCACCTCAAGATGCAGTTAGGTGCCTAACTCCCAGGTGTTTTACACTTCTCTGCATCTTGAGGTGCCTAACTACCATTGCACAAATCTGGCTCGGAATGATTTGCACAACACCATACAGGAATCTAAGGTGGAACAGGGAATTAAATCCAAGTCTCTGGCTAGTGCTCTAACTGCTGGACCATCCTCCCTCTCTGTCCAAGTTTGACACCAACCTTGTCCTGCAAACATACCCCTATTGACCTTGAGCTTTTACTAAAGCACCTATCTCTGTTCATGTGACAAAAATAGACATTGGAAATAACCGTATCTCATTGTATACACTGACAAGAGCACTGCCCCTCTCCCATTCCTTTGTGGGTTGTGTCAGCTAGTTCCAAACCCCTCTGCAGTGCAGGGGTTGTACGGATGTATGCCTTTTTCCAAGGTGCCATTCAATCCCAAGGATCCACAATTGTTACTAGCAATGTTTTAGCATGAATACCCCGATCGCCACATGGCTATTTTCTGAGAGTCATGCAGTCAAAGCCTCATTGTATTCACTATTCCCCTGTGCTGTATACACTGTCTTTCCAGCTGTATTTGTAATAATACCATGTTTAAGCAAAGGTGAAGCTTGATATAACCAAGCCAAATTGTGAAGTGGCTTGGCCAGCCCTCATGAATGTGGAACTTCTAACTAACCTGGAGAGTTGAGGGTTGTTTTTTGTTTGTTTGTTTGTTTTTTGTTTAAAACTCTAGGACTTCCCTATTCCGGCTTTTCATCCATATGTTTCCTGACATGGTTTAGCTGGTCAGAGCGGAGGGGACCGACTTACGTTAGAACAGTGTCCTTATGGGCTGTAGTTTAGCTCTGGTTGGCTGCAACCATAGTGACACTGAGCTGAGGCATAATTTTTAGAGCTGGAAAGCCACCGTAGAGTGAACCTGTATCACAGAGTGATTCCAAGACATTTGTCCCAACTAATCAGGGAAATCCTGCTAGCCTGAAGCCCTTTCAGTTCCACTGAAATAGCAAACATCTGAGAATTGCTGAGCCCTGGGGTGAGTGTTTGACTTTTATAGTTTGGGTATCATGTTGGTTAAAATCTGGCATTTATAAAAGGGCATTTGGGAGCTTGCCCTATACTCTGGTTTTTCCATTCCTGAATTATCTTATAGAGAATCAGAGTTGCCAAAACCACGCACTTATGTGGGCATGAAACAATTACCTTCGTTTATACAGAGGAGCTGTGGCACTATTCTACCTTAGTGAGCAGTCATAATGCTGAAAGGGTGCTTTAGCAACCTCTCCAAGCAACAGAGTGAATCTATCTGATAAAAATTCAGGGTTTTAAATAGTAGCGGTAGGTGGCAAATGTGAAGAGTCTACTGTATACAAAGTTAGATGCAAGGGTCTGAAAGGCAATAAAAATGATCTACTAAGACAGCTGCTCAAGATACAAGCTATCAATTTTGATTTTAAACTGACAAGAAAGTTTATTGTTGCTAGTTGCTGAGTACAAACGTGTGTGGCTTTCTCTGACAGATAAGCCTGCTGACTGACCGAAATACCAAAGGAAATAATTTGCTCATGTGGGTATCCTATTAAAAAAATAATCCGGCTGTAGTATAAAAGCACTTACGTACCTGTAAACAAGAGAAGTATCTGGTCTTCTGCCAGTGACCATGCCAGATGCTTCAAAGACCGTCCCATCCTCCTATCCCAGTATGTGTAAGTCAGAGGCGTAGTGACACCCGGAGCATGGAGTTTCATGTCTAATCATCTTGGCTAATAGCCATTGATGAGTCTATAGCCTATGAAACTTGTTCTGTAAAACCAGTTATTGCAACGCACTGTATGTAGAAATACTTGGGATCGTACTTGCTGGTCTTGTGAGGTGAGAATTCCTGCCTACATGAGAACTGAAGGTGAAAAAATGTGAAAGACCTGAAATTTGTTAAAACTGAGAAGTTATTAATGGAAAGTCAGTACTGGAGATCAATGCTGATTTTTTTTTTATTAGCAAAAATCTGTTTCCTCCGCTTAGCCATTTCTTCAAGATTGCTTCACAGAATACCAAGAAGATAGGGCTAGTGTGATTTCAGGCAGAAGTAACATGCTAATGGAACATCCTCTTTCCAGACAGGATATAAGGCACAGTGGTAATATTTTTGCTCCAACACTCCAGATACCATCATTGCTCGCAAGTCTGATAGTTGTATCTACAAATCAAACTCAGTCCTGGTATGAGTCACATCTGCTTAACACTTAATGGGAATTGCTCCCATTTACACTCATGTTGAATTTGGCCTAAAGTTTCAGATTAAATCCAGAATAGTTGATTAGAGATATACCCAGTATACTACAGGTGGTTTCAAATACAGAAATATTTCTTAATGAGGAACACCCAGTCAAATACTGCTTTAATATTAATGGTTTCAGGACATAACCATCATATTGTTTTTCTCAGGAAGATACAAAGTTGTTACCCTGCACTTGTCTCTTGTACCAGTAAAAATACTTTATTTGAAGTTCTTTAGTTCCTGGACAAAGACAACTATTGCACCTAACTGCAGTTTCACAACAACTTTTAACGGAGGCCTACTCATTACCCAGTGGAAAAAGTACAGGAATAGGGAGATGATACAGGTATTCAATCTGTTTAAATTACATGTTTAACTGTTCAACAATTTACATATTAATTGCAGATTTTGCACCGGAGCTATGAAAACAGTGTGGCTTAGGCACACGTATAAGAGAGTTACTATTCTTTTAAGGTCCTTACTGCTACAGCCACTACAGATGGCAAATAGTGATGGATTTATGGGAGCAAAATGTTTATAGAAAGGTTCAGGTTTCCTAAGTGAACACAGCGAAACCACTCTGAGCAGTTATCGGTGATCTCATGTCCTAGGCTCGGGTTGAAGAGGTCTGACTTGTAACAGAAAGGAAAGGAAATCTGATAGAAATGGTTTTGGTGAGCAGTTAGCAGTTTTAAAATCATGAAGGTGTCCTTTGTAGAGCAGCATAAATGGGTTTGCTCTGAAAGTAACTTGAAACAACCATTTTGTTTTTTTTAAATGCGTAAGAGTACAATGCCCAGATCAAAGTGTCATAAAAAAATGGTGCATCCACTGTTCCCAAGAGTCGGTGAAAAAAGGCCCTGTGGGACCTGAAGATTTGGTCAGGCAGCCTAAGCTCATAGTAAAACTTGAGAGTCTAAGGGCAGTCCCCATCATGAAATGGCTGTGGCCATGTCCAAACTCAATATTTACCCCCCTTAAAACCCACAACAAAAGGGCCAACAAACTTAATCTAAGAATACTTTTCAGTTTCTAGGAGGAGTTGAAGTTGAACAGAGTAAGTCAGAAGACAGATACATCCACACACTGCTTTGTCACTAATACTGAAGCAAAGCTGTTGCTAAACCTATGTTATGTGATTGTAAAACCTGTGTGGATTTGGAATCTGTCCCATCACTTGGCCAGTGGAGCTCATGCTGTTAGGGATGGATTGGAGGAGTTCATAATCCACCTCCATCTGTGAGGTGGACTATTAAAAAATTAAAGCAACTTCACCCCCACAGGCTTGGGAAAGTAAAACCAGGCACAGTGGAGGGATTTGGGGTGAAAATAAGACCCTTCTCCACTTCCATTACAAAAGCTACTTAGCAGTGGCTCTTCCCATCCCACTTGCCCGTGATCATTAGTTTGAATTCTTACTTGACCAAAGAACCCCATAAAACATTAGTCAAACTAAATATATGGATGAATAATACTTAGCAAGGGTGTGGCACTTTTCAGTAATAGATCTCAGTGTGGAAAGAGCCTGGGAAAATGCCATTTTACAGTGAAGGGTAGATCCAGGAATAGCAATAGCCAAAAAATGGATCTTTCTTCTATTGCTAGAAATCATTACATCAAAAATAATAATACCTTGGAGCCTTGAATTTCAGATCCCTTGTGTGTTTGTCACCCCCAAAAACAAGGTCTAATTGAGATTGGGCATGGAAGGTTCTCTTCTCTTCCTCCCCTCCATGGAGTAGCCAGAAACCTAAATTTTAGAGAAATAAACTTCTTTTTTTAATACAAACAATTTATTTAGTGATCTGTACATGTGATGAAGTCTGGCCTCATCCAGGCCTTCCGAAAAAAACCCAAAAATCAAGTAAAAATGTATAAATACATATATATTTCTTACAAAAAAGAGACATTTACAAAATATACATACTGCATTTCTCCTACAGTTTTTAATGTGCACATCAAAGGACAAAACAAGCCCTCTGAGTTTGGGACCAGATGTCCTGAAGGATTTGACTGAGGGGATATTTCCTTCTCCCCCTCCTCAAGCTACTGTATATGCCCATTAGGCAGTAACAGTCTGTTCTCACCCTGAACAGTTTTAAAAGTTTCATTCAAAATCTCTGCTCTTCATTATGAGCAGTGATTACAGACTTAGGGAAAAAAGTTAGGGGGCAGGGCTTGTTAAAAAATCCATAATTCCCTGATTAGTCTTTAGGCAAAAATAAAAGTCAAACCCTTTAGATCATAAAGCTAAAAAGTAGTATTTAAAATATGAAAGTCAATCTATAAATTTAACACATAAATGTAACATGACTGAAGACTCTGAAAGAATAAGTCACTAGTCATATATCAAAAGGAATATGAAAGACTGTGAAGTTTAATTTCTTTTTAATCAGTTTCCCTTCTCTGGCAAAAGTTTCAAGATATGATCACTGGGAACTTAAGTCTTTGTACTTCTATTTAGAAAGTACAAGATTTCTCACACCTTTTTTAAAAGGTGAGCAGTTCCATCTTTAAAAAACCCCAACAACATTGCACTATTGTTACAATGTAGTTTAGGGAATTAGATGACAAGGCAAATTTGCACTTCACGGTCTAAAAACTATCCCACCTGTCCCCCAAATCCAGTCACTTTGCTCTCTTTCACTGTACCCTAGAACAATCCAAACAAAATAGCAAACAAATAAGGCTTATGGGAAGGAAGAGAAAAATTGTATATACTTATCTTACATATCTTAATGCATCCTGTTTTGTCAGGTGTTCTGAATTAAAACTTGTTTAACCAAAAGTCTGGCATTTCTTTTGGCTAGAACAGAAACCCCTACTGCACAGTGTATGAAAGCAATCTGCCTTCTCCTTTTTCATAAGAATGTTTATAGGTATATGCTAATCACAGGCAAGGTTGAATTTTAACTACTCCTTTTTGTTAGCTTGCCCATAAAAAACGGTCTCATGCTTATGCCTTTCCACAGAGAAAACACTTTTGTTTCCTCTTTGTCTCCTATAACAAAGGAAGGGGTGGGGGGGACGTTTTGCTGAAAAGCAACAAGTTCTGTCTTTTAGAGTATTAAATAGCAGCTCCCTCCTCAAAACAGCAAGGCTACCCCTACTCCAGTTAGGTTCGTCTTGATAAGCCATCATGAGCTATAAAAGCAACCCATATTCTGTCCAATAGAAAGGGGAGTGCAAGGGCTTCTGGTTATAATTGGCAGCTTCTTTTAAAATACTCACATGCTTTCTCTGGGTTGGAATGACAAGACAATGAAATAGGACTCAGGAAATTAAGCCAAGGTTGGTTGCAGCATAACCGAGGTCAACTATGGATTTGACCATTTCTTGACTCCAGTTTCCTGGCCCACACTGTCTACCGGCACTAACACAGCAGATCCAGCTTAACCTGTTGCCCAGACACTACAGGAGTGGTTTTTAAAAAGGGACTTTTTGCAGGGAAAGGACTCCCCATCCGCAGTCTAAGAAGGGTGCTTACTCTGTGCTTTTCAACTGGGTTGGCAAGCCAGCCAGCAAGTCATTGTCTGAGGATTTTGCCTTTGGGGCCGGCAGAGTAGCAGAATCCCCCCCCCCCAAAAGGAGCCCACTCACCACCCTTTGAGAGTCCCTCTGGGGCCTGCGTGGCTCTCCCGGGCACACACTCCAAGAGCCGCAGCAGCCTTCAGGGGAGAGCAGCGAGGGGCTGGCTCATCATACCGCGGTCTCCCCTTTGCTGCCGCTGCTGAGTCTGTGGTAGAAGCGCCGCCAGGACTGGAGGGTCTTGCCGGACCAGATCCAGAAGCCGGTGGTGATGCCCACGATCATGGTCATGAGGTATTTGATCATGAAGACGGTGAAGTCCGGGCTCATGGGGGCGAAGTGGGCGGGGCAGGGCACGGCGTAGCTCTTGCAGGTCTGCAGCAGCCAGGTCTTCTCCCAGGTGGCCCGGAAGGCCTGCTCGTAGAAGTAGCAGGCCAGCACGATGGTGGCGGGCACGGTGTAGAGCACGCTGAAGACCCCGATCCGCACCATCAGCTTCTCCAGCTTCTCCGTCTTGCTGCCGTCGTGCTTCATGATGGTGCGGATGCGGAAGAGCGAGACGAAGCCGGCCAGCAGGAAGGAGGTGCCGATGAAGAGGTAGACGAAGAGCGGGGCCAACACGAAGCCCCGCAGCGAGTCCACGCTGGAGAGGCCCACGTAGCAGACCCCGCTCAGCACGTCCCCGTCCACCTGCCCCATGGCCAGGATGGTGATGGTCTTGACGGCCGGCACGGCCCAGGCGGCCAGGTGGAAATACTGCGAGTTGGCCTCGATGGCCTCGTGGCCCCACTTCATGCCGGCGGCCAGGAACCAGGTGAGGGACAGGACCACCCACCAGATGGAGCTGGCCATGCCGAAGAAGTAGAGGATCATGAAGAGTATGGTGCAGCCCTCCTTCTTGGTGCCCTGCGCCACGGTGCGGTAGCCCTCCTCCGAGAAGCGCTCCACGCACACCGCCCGCTCCTCCAGCAGGAAACCGGCCACGTGGGCCACGGCCACCATGAAGTAGCAGCCCGAGAGGAAGATGATGGGCCGCTCCGGGTAGCTGAAGCGCCGCATGTCCACCAGGTAGGTCAGCACGGTGAAGAGGGTGGAGGCGCAGCACAGCACCGACCAGACGCCCACCCATAGCCGGGCGAAGCGCACCTCGCTCTCCTTGAAGTACATCAGCCCGTGGGGGCGGCCGGGCTCGCAGGGCGCCCCGCAGTCCCGCTCCCCCAGGAAGCGGTAGCCCAGGTAAGGCGGCACCTGGAGCTGCCGGGGGCAGGAGAAGGTGAAGCCGGCGGGGGGCAGCGGCGGCGGGGTGAGGAAGTCGGGCAGGCCGGGGGTGGCGTAGGCGGTCGGGGGCCCGGCCCCTGCTCCGCCGCGGCCGGGGGTCTCCGAGGTGTTCTGGCCCACGCAGATCTCGCCCGCGCCGTGCACGGGGAAGTTCTCGCAGCGCAGGCGCTCGGGCCACTGGAAGCCGAACTTGTTCATGAGCGCCTCGCAGCCCTGGCGGGCGCGCTCGCACAGGGAGCGGCAGGGCGGGATGGCCTGCTCCAGCACCGTGCACACCGGCGCGTACATGGAGCACAGGAAGAACTTGAGCTCGGCCGAGCACTGCACCTTCACCAGCGGGTAGAACTGGTGCACCTCCAGCCCCGCGTCCTCCTGGTTGGTGTGGCCCAGCAGGTTGGGCAGGATGGTCTGGTTGTAGGCGATGTCGGTGCACAGCGGGATGGAGATGGGTTGGCAGAAGCCGTGGTCCGGCACCGAGATGCCCTTCTCGCCGTGGTACTGCTGGGCCGCCGAGCCTAGGAGGGCAGCCAGCAGGACGGCCAGGCCCAGAGAAGCAGCCGTTACAGGCCACATTGCTGGGGCAGCCGGAGGGAGCAGAGGCGCGGGGAGCCCTTCAGGGCCGGAACATCAGCAGAGAAGCTCTGCGGTGCGCTTGCCAGGGGCCGGAGAGTCCTTGTTCAATCCCAGCCGCACTACTGCTGTTTTCCACGGGTCGGGGGGCTTGTCCCCGACGTCCAGCCCTCCCGCGAAGTTTCCTGAGAGGCCTGCCGCGGGCGCGGGGAGAGAAACAAAACCCCCACAAATCTCGGCAAAGTGTTAGCCGCCTGTGCAGAAAATCCCGTGGCTGTGGCGGCGGCAACTCGCTGGCTCCGCTCCCCGCCTGGCTGCTCAGCCCTACAGCTTGGGCTTCAGGTTACAGTTAAACGGATTATTAGTTCGCCCGACTGATCTGTGTCCTTTACTGGGGGGCTTAATTAACTGTCAAAATCCAGTTACGGCGCGGTTCTCCCTCTGGCTCCGACGGTTTCCCCTCTAGGCTCCTTCTCAATTCACAGGGCCGGCGAAACGCTCTGCAGCGGGTACAGTCCGAAGCGAGGGTACAGCAGCCACTACAACGTCTTCGGGCTAGCGAGCGTCTCCAGTCCAACTAATGGCACACAAAAAAGATACATATATGTCTCAGGATTCCACGGAACCCCGCCCCTTCCCCCATTCACAACCACACAGCAGGCGGGGCATAGAACCTCCGCTCTGGCCAATCGCCGCTTCTGTTTCCTCTACAGCTCTGCTCGGGATTGGTTGGAATAAAAAAAAGGGGCGTGGGCGGGAGAGGAGGCGCCTGGACAGTTCTGGGAGGGATCTCTCAGCTGAAAAGTTGAGAGAAACTTCCCTCCCCGCCCCCATCTGTTAAGGGGGCATCGGGTAGTGGCGAAGACGGGTTGGGTGTGGGAGAAATGTGCCTGAAAAGAGCTGCCTTTCCCCTGCCCGGAAACACATTTTTTGAGACTACCAGGCGCCCCCAGCAAATTCCCTCTGGGATGCTGAGCTGGAAGGTGCAGTGGAAAAAGGCAGTCCTGTCGGAGAAGGATCCAGAGATTGCGCTCTGGGTGGCCTTAGAAAATCTAATATTAAGTAAAGTGTGCACAGGCTTTGAAAATGTAAGAGCTATATAAATGCCACGAATTATTAAAATGGAAAAACGAGCAACATCCTCTTCACAGGTACGGAGTGAATGAATGACTCTGGGATTTGTAATGTGCCTATGGTTATTTATTGCATAAGGGATCAGATTTATTATGACATACAGCTTTATTATTTTTGCTGGCAAAATAAATGGATTTGTAAATAGATTTTTCAGGCATTTTTTAAAACTTTTTTTGTTACAGATCACTGAGAAATTTAAAATTTCATTTGCAATCTTGATGCAAAGTCTCCACTATAACAGTCTTGAATGCTGAGATCATGCATGAAACCCCACTTTCTTTCCTCAAGATTCTTTAGTCTTTTAAGGTTTCTCTATGAAAATGTATTCCTTGCCCTTCGGAAAAATGTCCTCATAGCTTAGGACATTGACATCATTAGAGAGCTGGGAGTATCTGTAAAATTGGACGAATTTATGGACAAAAAAGCTTCATTGTGGCTTTTGCAGCCACATTTCTGTCTAAGGTGCATCATCTGAACAACAGTCACTGGAGCCATCCTGCTTCCCCCCCCCCCTCCCCCGAAGAATAAGTTGTGTGTGCTTTCCTTGAGCATTGGCCATTGAACACCACTAAGTGACAATGGGAAGGAGGCCCTAAAAAGCATTGTTTTGGCCCTGGTCATGCACCACTCATCCCAGCCACATTCTCCGTTGCTTGTGGTCAGTGAAGGTCTGCCCAGCCACCGTAGTGTATACTCCACTTCATGGACTAATAAGACCAACTGTGATCTCAATAAGAGAAGCATAAATCTAGACTAAATCCTGATGTTGCTTTGGATTTACACTGCCCTCATAATTGTGCCCAGGGACATTCTGACTGTGCCGATGTGTTTTGTGGGGAAAAAATTGTTTTCTAGACTTATAACTTCTTCAGAGCAGCCACTGTGTAGCTCAGTGTTAATAAAATATTGAATAAGGAAATTAGATACAGCAATGAATGGACATTCTGCTAAGTATTCAGTTCTCTGAAAGTGTAAGTGTTTGTGTTTTTATAAAAACACTGAGCTCTTAAAAATACATGGGGTGGTGAGACTGAACTCATTTCATTACTGCAGGAGCAGTTTCTGGAGAAGAAACCCATCTTTCCTTTATTTTTACTTATAGAAGTTTGAGACCATCCTGGAGAACCTTTTCTTCTTCAGTCTGGCATGATTTATTTCCTGACTAATTTGCTTTCATGCACCCAGTCATCAAAAATGATTTTCCAATGTTGAACTTTAATTTGTTCCCCCAGCAAAAACTATATTGGCTTGCCTACAGTATCACTTTCCCCTTTGCCATCAATAAAGCTTTAAAAGATTGCTCTTCCAGTGTTTGCCGCTCCAGCTTTCTTTAATGCTCCACGAGCTACTGAATTAGTTTTCTTTAAAACTTGCCCTAAAACCTTAATTTTCTTTCTAGATTATATGACTGCTTCATGTGCAAAGTATTTTGTGGTATTGTCTATGAAGAATGTGATATGAAAAGAAATGCTACAATACAAAGAGAGAAACTAACTGCAGACTTTCTGCCTGCTGCTTTGCCCATTCCGCTTCGTTGATGTAAGAAAGCAGGGATTCACTGCTGGTGAATTGGTGTAGCAACAGATCCTCTCTTTTTTCAGAACTAGGTTTCAGCAACATAGAAATTATGACTGAAGCCAACAAGACTAGGGAACTTCAAAATTGATTTGTAGGTCATGGCAAATTGCATCATGGGCTAATCAGAAGGCCCTGCTGCAGTTCCACACAATGGGACAAATTAAGCATGCAGGGCCAAATTCAACCCAGTGGAAGCAGTTGTATAGATTCATTGCATTCAGAGAAGCTGCACCTATTGGCACTACCGCTGTAAATATGTCGGTATGACCCCAAATATTAGTTTTCACTTTGAAGTCTTGAAGTTTCTGTTTCAAACATACATCTACAGTTTTTCTAAAGCCATGTAATAGTGCTTTTTTAGGATAGTGGGAAATGCGAGACCCAGTCCTTTCCTACTGGAAACCTTGAAGATCCCCTAGTTTTTCATTTCCTAATAGCACTTTCATTAGGCCAGTGGTCCAACCCATCATAGAATTTACAAGAAATGTCATGAAAGACTCTGATGCTTCACCAACATATATAGTCAGACATTTTATGTGCACCATATTTCTTAATACTGTATTGAAAGACAATAGAGTTCACTCATACAATGCCCATAGCAGAAGGGAAGAGAAACTGGAATACAGGCAAGAAGGAAAGGATATCTTAATTAGTTCCTGAGGTGATATGAAAAGAGAGGGACAGTGCTAAGGATGTGAAAGGACACTGAAAGGCTGTTCTAGATGTTAGAAATATGCAAAAGGAATCTACCTCTGAGCAGGGAAGTCTGTGAAGCATGCTGTGCCATTCCAGGTTTTTTCCCTAAAAAACACAGACCTTGGGAACAAAAAAAACAGCCACTGTAAGAAAGTGATCCCAGGGTGGCAGTTTGAGGTCTGAGGATAACCCAGTCTGCAAGCTTGGCTTAAATCCCAGGAACAGAGCCTTGAAATGTTGGTACTCTGTAGTTGCCCAATCCTTCCATTGCCCGCCCCTGAGACAGCCAGACAGAAAGAATGTGTAGGATGAACTAGGTCATATTTGTAAGCTTTCTCCATGTCCATGAAGACTAGAAACTAA
Source organism: Pelodiscus sinensis (assembly GCF_052426305.1). NCBI lineage: Eukaryota > Metazoa > Chordata > Testudines > Trionychidae > Pelodiscus > Pelodiscus sinensis. The sequence goes on from NC_143058.1 coordinate 58,365,315, forward strand.
CTTTTTTTTCTTGAAGAATGAAGGTTGAAATCTTGATCATGAAGGTTGATATGGAGCTGGGACTTTAAGTACAAACAATGATCATAAGACTCATTACAAAATTAGGGATGTGAATGGTTAACCAGTTCACCAGTAAGCATCACCCTTACTAGGTGATGCTTACCAGTTATGGTTAACCAGAGGGTAGGGAGCTGCTCCAGCTCAGCCAGGCCCAGCCAGCCCCGTGACTTGGTGCAGTGGGCCCAGCCAGGCCAGAGCAGCCTGCTTCACCATGGCCAGGGGGCTCTCCAGCTTGTCTGGAACAGCCCCTGCCTGCAATGGGCCTGGCCTGGCCCGAGCAGAGCACTGTGGGAGGGGGGGATGCTCCAGCCTGTCTGGAGCAGCCCCTGACTGCAGTGGCCCAGCCTGACTGCAGCAGCCCTCCCTCATTGATCCCTGTTTAAGCAGTTAACTGGTTAAACATAATGGTTAGCCAGTTAACTGATTAAACGGGATTTTACGTCCCTTTTACAAAATCAGGAGATCAGTTCTCCTGCAAGTTTCAAGCAATTCAGGGGCATTCAGTCCATTCCCTGTCCTGCCAGCTCTTCACTCTGGAACAGAGGCTACGCAGATTGTGGCAATAGATCCGGAATCTCTATATGATATTGGTTGAAACTCAAGCGGGAAATTCATAGCACTTACTTCCCCAGGTATTGCCAAGTCTTCAACGATACAGGCAGCTCAGTGTAAATTTCACTAGTTTTAATCTGCAAAATAACTTTTACATAGCAGGAGGGATTCTCATCAGCAGCTGAATGCAGTCAATCATTATTAGCGGGGTTGTCAGCCACCCAGAACAAATTTGTTGACTAGCAGGGGCATCTTTTTCTGTGGGTCAAGGGGGGCAGTGACCCCTCAGCTTTGTTTCCTCCCCTCTGACTTTTTATATGTCTATATGTTCCACATTTTGTCATTCTCTCTCTCTCTCCTTCCCTCCCCCAACTTTGCAGGATATAATCACTATGTTCTGCATGTTGACACACCTTGGTCTCCTCTCCTCCAATTTTTTCTCAGATGAGGCCCCTGCTGCACAGAAATAGATGCTGAGAAACTATCCTTTGCAGCTGTGTAAGAACTCCAGAAGATCTTTTTGATGCAGTTGCTCAGCCCATGATGTCCTCCACTAGGTTCTGTCTTTCTTGTCATATCATTTGTTGCAGGTTAGCTATAAATCATGGTCGACTGTGATTATGGATCTGAAATAGCCCTTCTGCATCTTCCTCGACAGTTGAAGAAAAGGTACACTCAGTAAAGAGGTGGTTTGTTGGCAACCCACTACTCTCCCTCAGACCCCTATGGAAGCACCTGGCTTCCTTTAGTCTCTGAGGGTAGCCCATCAGATCCCAACCACTTGCCTCAGTAGGGGTATGTCTACACTACAAAGTTAATTCGAACTAACGGACGTTAGTTTGAATTAACTTTGATAGGCGCTACACTAGCGCTCTGCTAGTTCGAACTTAATTCAAACTAGAGGAGCGCTTAGTTTGAACTAGGAAAACCTCATTCTACGAGGACTAAGCCTAGTTTGAATTTACTAGTTTGAATTAAGGGGGTGTGTAGCCCCTTAATTCGAACTAGTGGGAGGCTAGCCCTCCCCAGCTTTCCCTGGTGGCCACTCTGGCCAACACCAGGGAAACTCTATTGCCCCCCTCCCGGCCCCGGAGCCCTTAAAAGGGCACGGGCTGGCTACGGTGCCTGTGCCAGGTGCAAGCCTGCCAGCACCCAGCCAGCAGACCCTGCACCTGGCACGGCTCGAGCCAGCCACCCGATGCCCCCCAGCCCTCCCCGTCTTCCCGGGACCAGGCTGGCGGCTCCCGGGAGCTTGCCCGGGACCGCAAGAGGCGGGCACCCGCCTGGTCTAGTGCGGACTCATCCACGACCTCCGCACTAGGCACAGGAAAGTGGCCATCTAGGGCAGGAGAGCTGCCAGCCTGGCCACCCAGGAGCAGGTGTGCATGAAAATCAAGGTGGTCCACTGAGACCCCCGACCCTGAGCCCTGAGCTTACAATGGTTAACGGCCATCCTTAACCCCGGTTCAAGGTCCACTTAATGTGGACATGTTAATTCGAATTAGCAAAACGCTAATTCGAACTAGTTTTTTAGTCTGGATGCGTTAGTTCGAATTAGCTTAGTTCGAATTAACTAATTTGAACTAAGTAAATTCGAATTAGCGCTGTAGTGTAGACATACCCTAGGAGAGTGGCCCTTACTCAAATCATGGGAGGTATTGATTGGTCCCTGACGCAGGAATAATACCCAGATGTCTGGACAGCGTGTGGCCAGCTGGATGGATTGAACACAGAACTCTGGAAGCTAACCCAATCAGCTATGGGGAGTGCTGCAGAGGGGAAGAAATTCTACATGGTGAATCTTTCCGTCCATGCATTTTTTTTAAAGTTTCTTTTCTGAGTTAGGTTTTTAAATGAAAAAAGGTATCCCTACATCCCCACAGCTTTTCCCATTGAGGTAATGCAGTGTGGATTTCAACTTTGGTGTTTCTTATCTAATTCTGAACCCTTCACATGGGGGGAAAGCTCATCATTTTGTTTAGAGGTGGGGGGGGGGCCTACGGGCTGGATCTGGCCCTGGCTTGCTTTGATTTGGCAAGAGGTTATAGGGGTTGCAGCTTAGGGCCCCAGGCTAGCGGAGCTCCCCTAAAGCCCCTGTGTTCCAAGCCAGTCCTTCCTGGAAGCCTCAGGGTGAACATTTTTAGATGAACTGTTATAAGAGTTCCAATCATCACTGCTCTTTAAAACAACAAAGATCAAACAAATAACAAAGGTCTGTTTTGCTGTACTTACTACTTCATTCCCAATTGACAGAGTCCTACCGAAACGTGCCGCTGTTCAGTAGTTCTCATAGTGTTTTTTGTTTTTGTTTTTTTGCTACTCAGTTTGCTAAAGCCCCAGATTTACCTAGCTGAATTAGGTTTTTAGTGTTTCATTTAGCTAAATTACTTTGCCGTCATTTTTAACCTCAGCATTTTTTAAGTGTATTTTGTGTACATTCATCCATGACTGGGCATGCTACAGAGCAGAGTTGATCACAATTGGTGAGATGTAAGGCTTTGTGGGGCAGCTATGCTGTGCCTCTAATTTGCATAGTAAAAATAAAACAACTGTGCCGCAATAGTATTTACTTCTACCTATATCAGCCTGGGTAGATTAATCAAATAGCGTATTGTTTGAGTTTATCAATGAGATCTGGTATTTATCTGGTGACATAGGACAGCATGATGCTTCTCAAGGGAAAAAAGACCATGCCCCTGCCTCCCAAGGAGCTTAATCTGAAGACTGAAGACATAACAAACTGATTGACAAAGAGCATATGGGGAGGACACAGATGACAAAAGGAGGGGGAGATTGCTGCAGGGGATGGATGGAGCTTCCCACAGGGAGAGAGAGGTAAAAGCTGGTTGCAGGATGGCTATCTAAGATAATTGTTAGCCTATGGGGTAATATTTCAAAGGATGCCATGGAAGCATCATTGCCTGGCACATTTAAAATCAAGCTGGACAAAACAATTAAGTACGCAAGAGGGAATAGTTCTGCATTGGTGTGGAGATGGGCTAGCTGGCTTACAGATCTTTGTGCATTCTGTGACTTAAAAATGTGGAGTTAATCTCATCCTCACTCAGCAGTTTGGTGAGAGAGTGACAAGGAGCTACATTTAACCCTTTGGTGACACTTTGGGCACCTCTGATTTGAAGCAAATTTCATCTGTTTAAACTAAGGCTATGTCTACAGTACAAAGAACAGGCAGAAAAAGCATGGTATCTTTTTCCGCATTTCTTACGAAAGATTTACAAGGATGCCGAAAAACACATCTGCTTTTCCGAAATTTTTTTCGGAAAAGCAGACGCATTCCTTGGACATGGCAGAGCTTTTCCGGGATACCTCTGGACATAGCCTTAAAAACAGCAAATAGTCCTGCTGCAGGACTATTCCCTGTTTTTTAAGTTTTTCCAGTTACAGACTCACATGATTGCCCCTCTGAATCTTTTCAGTTGTTTAGTAACCGGTACAGTTTTTAAGCTGCAGTGCCCTAGATGTCAGGCTTATGAAATAAAATGTAGAAGAGATTATTTGTTTCTTTAACTGTGGGCATTATTGACAATACACATTTTGTCTGGTATCCATGGCATCAATTAACATCCTGCCTTGATATAATTGTGTCATTGTATAGGATGAAGTAAAGGCCTCTGGAGCTGACAAACAAGATGGGGTCCATGCCTGCAGTTCCCTTTCATCAAGGGGGAACATTCCTCACAGATAACCATGATTAAAAATCTCAGCGGGGTGGCCGTGTTAGTCTGTAACTTTAAAAACAATGAGTAGTCCTGTAGCACCTTAGAGAGGAACACAAATATGTGTAGAATCATGAGCTTTCGTGGACCCACTTCCTCAGATGAGCAGAGTGGAGAGAAAAAGGGGGGGACCCTCACAATTCATAACAGAAAAAGAAGGGGGGGGGGGAGAAATACCTGTCAATAGTCAATGAGAGGATGACTACAGCTAATTTTTGAATCCAGCCAAGGCCTGGGAGGTGGGAGGAATATTAATCTCTCTGAAAGCAACACGGTCTGCTCAATTCTCTCAACTTCAACAGCAATGCTCCATGCAGCAGGTCCATTCCTAGCTCTGTCTGATAACCCTGATGTATGTAATTGAATCACACACGAGTTCCCATCTGACTCTTGGCTATGGAAGGTATCCCTACAGTTCACAAATGTGAAGTTTTCTCTTGCTCAGCTCCTGGGTTGGTGGAAACAGGAGTGGCTGAGTGGGTAAGGTGAGAAGGATTTGGCCCAAATAAAAGATGGCAGAGACCTATTAGATCATCTCGTCTTCTGAGAATTTCCCAGTGGCTTCTCTGGTCGAATTTAAATGGCCCAAGTAGTGGAGCCACTCTGGGGACTTTTTGGAAGACTATTGTACAGATCACACAATCAAGCAACTGGTTTATCTTTGCTGGATTAAAACTTGCCAAGGAAGAGTACTGTCTCCTGAAATACTTGTTTTCCAAAGTCTGCCAAAAGAGAGAAGAGGAATTGTTCTTTGATTCAGAATTTGCCAGATGTCTTTAAGCCGGGGAATCTTTAAGCCGTTGTTTACAAAATCCTCTCTCCTTTTCTCCCCCATGCTTAAATGACCAATCACTACCACTGCCCCCCTGTTAAGGGAAAAAATTCCATAGCAGAGACTGTCTTGCCAAAATGGAACCAACAGCAAAACAAACATTTTAATTCTTTTTGTGGAGTCATGTGGCCAGGGGAAAAGAAACTGTTAGGAGCTCAGAGCTAACTGAGGCCTCTATGCAGTAGGCTGTGGCTTCATTGTGATCAGATCTACAGGGGTTATGGTTAGGCCTCATATATCATCCCAGAGGACCCTCCATTCCATAGAACAATAGAGAAGAAATTCTGAAAAGGCACCTTCAGAACACGTTCCTCCCCTTCTCCTATGGGTTTTACTGCAAGAGGGGTAATCTGGCTCCTGTTCCCTGGTGATTTAATTTATGAAAGTCCTTAACTGAAACAGAAACTTCCAGAATACTGTGATCCTAGTAGGGCAACAAATATAGGATCAAGATGTGAAATTTGATACAGACAGAATAATAGAGGCCAGGAAAAGACAGATCCTCTAAATTAATCGTGTCTTTTCTTCAGTAAACTATTACAAAAATATCTCCTTTGTCTCAGTGGTGGACCTTACTGACTAAACCTGTTGGGTGCATCTAGACGGGCAAGATTTTTACCAGCTGTCTACACTGGCTGCTTTAATTTGCGCAAGAGCACTGACTTTGTAATGTACAAAATCAGTGCTTCTTGTGCAAATACTTTCACGATCCCGCTCAGGAAAAAGCCCTCTCGTGCAAGAATACTTGCTCAGGAGGGCCAGTGTAGACAGGGAAGAACTGTTTTGCGCAAAAAAGCCCTGATGGCTAAAATAGCGATCGGGGCTTTCTAGTGCAAAATTGCGTCTAGACTGGCCACGGATGCTTTTGCGCAAAAGCACTTTTTGCGCAAAAGCATCCGTGCCAATCTAGACGCACTTTTGCAGAAATACTTTTAACGGAAAAACTTTTCCGTTAAAAGTATTTCCGCAAAATCATGCCAGTCTAGACACAGCTGTTTAGATCTGCCAATGATGGGTTCTTTTTTGCCCTTGAAGTCATTAAGCTGATTTCCCTGGTGGGACCAGAAAGCAACGTTTTAAATAATCCTCTCCTGCTAAGTTAAGTCACTAGTGGGAATGAGAGCCCATTTTCTTAATTATATGTTGACTAATATATTTAGTGGTCTCCTCCCTCTCTTCTGTCATTCAGCCACATGGGGAGATTGTAGTAACTTATTGTAAAGCCTTAGGGGTTTATTGAAACACCACCACAGTCAGCTTGGAGTGGAGAGCTGTGCCACTTCCACTGTTTAATACTTTGTGAAATTATTTATGTGCTCTACTGCTTGCCTACACAGAAGTGCCTTTTGAAACTCCCGTGAAACAGATTTTTGAATGGAACAATAATTAGGAGCACGAGGAACAATGCAGTACATTAGAAAACAAGAAAAATCCTGTTATGGCGTGGAAACGCCATCGGAGAGATTTCAGCGGCATATAACGTTTTCTTACACCAACTAAAATGAAATCACTGCATGTCCATTTTTCACCTTCCCATGTTAAGACATTCAGAGTTAAGGCTGAAATTCTGTTCTTGACTCACCCTTATATAGCTTGGCATTTGCAGCACCGAATGAGAGATCCTGGCTATGATGCATAATGACCAGAAGGTCAAAATCTTCACTATACTCACACAACTACAAGAGAGTTGTTCAGGATTGGCCCTTCAGATTTTTAAATGTCAGTTATTGTCATATGCAGTGTTGTTGCCACTATTTTAGTGTGAGACTGCATGAGATAATATCTCTTATTTGACCAGCTTCCGTGGGTGAGAGAGAAACAAGTTCTCAAGCCGGCACAGAACTCTTCTTCAAGTCTGGGAAATGTACTCAGAATGTCATAGGTGGAACCACAAGGTGGAATAGATCATTTAGTATAAGTAATTAACGCATATTGCCAAGGGCTATTTTGCCACCTCTCCAGTCAGAGGGTGGAAAGTGGGGAAAAACCTGGGGGAGGAAGGTAAAGCGGGTTATAGATTGTTGTAATGCTCCATGTTACTATTATAAAGGAGAGGTGTCCATCATGCCATCTGTCAGAGAATGTTTGAGAATACACTGGAAGACTTGAGAAGTTTGATAAATGTATGTTGCCCTGAGCCGAGTTGGAGACCCACAGAATGTCAGGGTGTCCTCTGATCAATGTCCCTTTCATATTCCCAGAGCGTCTGGACAATGGATCACCTCAAATGACGTGGTTGTCAGGAATGTTGTTTATAGAGAGGGAAGGAGGGGCTGTCTCTAGTCCCCGTCCCTTCCAGCCATCACCCTGCCTTCTTCTCCCTGGACAACCCATCCCCCGAGGGATGTGACCTTGGGGATTACAAGGGTGTTTGGCCCAGCAAGGCAGCAGCAGTCACGCCCTCCTAAACTCCCCATGGAGGTGGGAGCTGCAGGGAAGCGGAGTGTAGAGTTAACCCCACATCAGGAGGTGGAGGGCAGGGAGCGGCGCCTGGGGTCTGGGAGGGGAAGGCAGGGCAAGGGTCTGTGCTTGGGGGCTGGAGGATGTACCTGGGGGCAAAAGGCAGGGAAGAGGGCCACAAGGTGGCCACAAGATGAGACAGGATAGGGCAAGACACCCCTGCAGGGAGGGCACAACCTGGAGGGGCTAATTCCCAGGCTGGCCAGCAGGAGGTGCTGCTAGTAAACGATAAATCCAGTGTCTCTATTCAATCCATGGTTTTTAGTATCTAGCAAAGTTATGAATTTAAGCTCCCAGGTTCATCTTTTGACGTTGTTGTGCAGGTTTCCTTTGAGGATGAGCACTGGGAAGCAGGACACAGCGTGGTGGCTTACTTTGGGGAAAGTGTGGTAAGGTAGGGTATTTTTGTTTGTCACTTAAAATGCATGTAGCAACTCCTAAAGCCACTTGTTCAGCTGCAGCACAAGTCTGACAAAGCCACAGCTTTAATAACATACTTACCTGTGACTATTTCTATCTCAAGCAGAAATCGCATAGAAATCTTACATGATAGGACTTTGAGGGAAAGCCTCCAAAGCAAGTGTGGAGGGATGCAGGAAGTGGGATTAATACGCTGGTAGGTGGCACTCTTCTCTCTGATCCTGTTTCCTAATATGTTGTCGGAGAGATGCATTTTTGAAGATGTTGGCACTGAGCTGAGATGTAATAATATCTTGTTCTTATATTGCACTTTTCAGTAGCAGATCTCTACTGAAGAGGGCAGTAAGACTGAGATGCAAGGTCTGAAATATGACGATGGCCATTAAACATCCAATGGTGCTTATTGCAAAACGAGGGCCATTAACTCTGGTATTTTGGCTAATTCCTACTTCTTTATTTCCATCGTTGCCATTGCAAGGGCTGGCGGGTTTTTCAGTGGCAAAGGTACATACATTGCATCTGCATTCAGGAAAACACAAATTCAGAATAAAAAAAAAGAAACCATTCTAAACCAAGTAAATGCCAACCATTGTTCACCAAAAAAATGTGGGGGGTCTTGCAAAACAGTTCTGACCAGTTCTATTCCTGATTTACACTGCGTGCAGTTAAAAGGAGATTTTGATCAATTGTTTAAACAAAATATAGAAGTGAAAATAAGGGTATGTCTACACAGCAACATTATTTCAAAATAACTAGCATTATTTCAAAATAACTTACTCTGCATCTATACAGCAGGCAGTTATTTTGAAATAATGTCAAAATACTGACAGGCTGGAGGACTTCTTACTCCGAGTCCTGTAACCCTCCTTGTACAAGGAGTAAGGGAAGTCAGAGGAAGTGTGCTCTATTTCCAAATAAGTGCTGTGTAGACGCTCCCAATTTCAAAATAAGCTATTTTGAAACAAAACCAAAGGATGGTGGGTCCAATTTAGGCATCCAGTTAATATCAGAAATTTCCATTGACTTTGGTTGGAGTTAGTTGTTTGCAGTGTGATAGCAGCTGCATAATTAGGTCTGTGGAGTTCATTTGGTCAGGCCCAGGGGGCTACAGTGGGGCAGCAGGGGGGCGGGGAGTCAGTAAGCACCAACAATGAATTCTTTTCATTTTTTAACTTAAGGTCTGAGTAGAGGAAATGCCAAGTATTTCCTCCACCCCCTCTAGATTCATTGTCTGTTGGGGGGAGATTAAGAGTTAAGCAGTGAAGGACCCAGGTTCACTTGACACCTGTATCTGAGACAGCTCAAGCAAGGGAAATAGAAGGAAAAAATCTCCTGGCAGCCATTTGAAAGATACCTCTTCCTGACTTGGAAGCCTTGACTGATGGTTTAGCTTTGTGGAGCCATATGGTGAAACATCTTGAAGGCGCAGCAAAAAGGGGCCGGTGCCAGAGCTGGGAATAGAAATCAAGTCATTATTGGAAACCAGATCTCTGACAGACTGGAGCTAGGGGAATGCTACTTTCTTCTTAATTTTGTTTCATGTTTCAGTGTCTTCCTTTTCTGTAGTCAGGGCTCAAAGAAACATTGGCAAGGTTAAATTCCTTTTCACTGTTTCACAGTGAGAAGCAGTTCTTGCTGGACAGTGGTTAAAAGGAACAATTTACCTCATACACTGGACTGAAAGGACTGGACTCCAAAACAGGCTGCTAAGTAACTCAAATGGGAAATCAGGGGCTCCAAAATTTGGGGGGCTCCCCTCTTTTGTTCTCTAGAAGAGAAAACCTTTGTCATAAATTGGAGCATTGTTCTCTCCTCTTAAGAAACAATGTAATAGTAGAAATATGTCTGTAATGTCAGATTTCCCTGGAATTCCAACCCAAGGAGCTCAGACAGTTCTACCTAGGCCTCTGTTGGTATAGCCCAGCTATTAACACACACCACACCAGGCCCATCAAGATAAGAATTTTAATGACTATAATGGATTCCCTCTTCTCCTTTTTTCACTGGGTACATTACATTTGTTTCCAGCAGGGAAGAGTTTATAAATGAATGGCTATGTTAGTCCTGTGGAATTCAGCCTCTTGCATGGCTATGTGGATGAGCTCCAGAGACCTAGGGAAACTTTCTTTTAATACACTCCTTGCAGCACAATAAAGATAAAAGAGGAAGGGAAATATTTATATTCTAGCAAAGGAGCGCTTCCTTTCAGGCTCTTGTTTTATTTATTAGCTTGTTCTATCCCCCCTCCCCCCCCTTTTTTTTGCAGTTTTTCTGTGTTTGTTTATATCTTCCCTCTTGCTCTCTCTCCCCTTTATTCACTTATTTTGTCCCTGAGTGACCGTGAATGTGAAAGTCTGGAAAGGTTGTCAAAAATATCAGATTCTGATTGAGTGTAATTCCCAGTATGTAAAAACATCTCTTCCACCCCATCTTTTTAACAGAGAACATTGATTTATATTATAACACTTCAACAACTGAATAACTTGTATCTGGTTTACTCCAGTAGATGAAGCTATGGAAACACAGTGAATTATTTTTTTAAGAGCACACTGTCCCACAGATGCCTGACTATCTCCACATCTATAAAGGCATCAGTCTTCTTTGTGGAAGCCCTTGTTGATGCGCAACACAGCTACTTTGAGACCCCTGTATCCTCATTCATCAAACACTTCCTTTCCTCTGAGGAACTGTCCCTGAGGATCATTCATTTCCTCCAACTAAGATGCCCAGGTGAAAGGAATTTGGAGAACATTTTTGTGTCAGAGTTCAGCTCCTCATACTTTACTTAAAGGTTAAATAAATCAGATATAAAGAAAGATATGGCATTTTCTATCCATTCAGTTTTGTTTTACCCATTCACATTTTCTTCATTTTTATATTGTACAGAATTGTATGCAATTCTTTTGGTTAAAATGTACACAATGATCCGTATAGATGTAATTTATCAATACTATCTTCATCAGTATTTGCAATTCTAATAATGACCTTTTCTGCATCATCCACTCTTGTAACAAATGGGTGCTAGACGGTATTAAAAATATCACACAAAAATTAAATAGAGACTACTGCAAATTTAGCCCTCTAACCACACCAGTGCATTTCTATTCCACACAGAATTGCAAAATGTCTGAAAAAAATATGCTGGCATTTTAAAATATCTTCAATACAAACAGATGAACAAATGAAATCCATTTGGAAAGTGGACTGATCTCACTTACAATTCATCTCCCCCCACCCCAAACAAAAAAGCTGCTGTGCCGCTGTTCTGTTTCCATTCTCTGATCTGGAACTCAAACCAATATTTTAATGTCTTTTTCTCCCAAATCAATTAATGAAGCCTATCTAAGGAAATGTAGGCTTTTGTCTTTTGATTGGTTAATCCTCTCACACTGTCTAGACAGATAATGGTAATTAAACCATTTACAAATGATTTGAAAAGGTGTCGCCCAGACACAGATCCCATTGACTTCTGCTCAGCAGCGGTTGTTCCCGTGCTTTTGAAAATCAGGCCCTAAATAAACAGAATTGTGGCCTCTCCCTGCAATACACAGTTCAAAATACAAAGAGATCTTCCCCTGATAACTGTAGTAGCCATTGATGGCCGTGGCATGAGAACTTAATTGTGCCAAGTAACAGCCATCCATGCAAGCCTGGTGCGTTCACTCCTGGGTGATTGAGGCAGTGGCAGAAAACTCAGAGCTTGTCTGCATTTTAGGGAATTTTTTGCCTGGTGTAGTTACACAGGTGCAAACCCTCAAAGTTGCTGAACAGCAGCTGTGTAAATTTGGACTTAGTCTGGCCTGAGGTGGGGAGGCATCTTCATGGGATGTGTGTGGCTACACTGGTGAACTACACATGTGCAAAAAATCTCTTCTAGAGATGTGCCCTTAGTGCACCCTGCAAATTTTCTTCATTGTCAGCATCTCCCTGCCAATCCGTCTCTTGACATTTTCCTCCCGCTTTTCATACTTGCACAATAGCTTTCTTTCTTGATGCATCCAGACAGCCTATCACTTTTTCCAAGTGGCATTCAGTTTTACTGCAGTTTTAAGAATACTGGTAGGAGAACATTATAGATCATACAGATTTGAGCCTAAAGTGAGCAAAAAGAATGTAACAGCTGATTTATATTTTCAAATGCTTTTATCCCAGTAAATTAAGTTGGAGGAAGTCTAAAGAGCCTGCCTTAGCAGAGCCTGCCTTAGCATTTTAGGCAGCCCTGTGAAAGTTTTTTACAGCTCCCTGTGCAAATATAATCAACTTCAGTCCACTCGTAATTACACTTTTAGACACACAGGATGAGCTTGAAGATGCTGGAGATGATGAGAAAGGTGATTATTAAGGTACACTCATACTTGCAGGGGACATTGTAAACTTTTTTTAAAAGTTGCTCAATTTTTACAATCCTAATTTTTGATTGTTTACCCTTTATGCAGGCATTTTTTAAAATTTTGAAATTCCATTTAAGAGAAGTTTTATAAGTCCCCTCTCCCACCCCGTTTCTCTACTGCATCCTACAGGACCTTTCAGCAAAGGCAGGGGTGTCCAAACTTTTTTCAAAGAGGGCCAGATTTGATGAAGTGAACATGTGTGAGGGCCGACCATTTTGCCTGACATTCTTTGAACCATTAAAATTAAATGCAAATTAACTATTTTATGCAAAGTTTATTGCAAACGGCATACTTTTCATTTCGTCACATGGATGACAAATCTAAACAGGTGTTAAATCACTCTGCCTTTCATATCTGAAGGCCAGATGAAAAAAAAATCCAGGAAGCTGAAATATATGTCAGGAACATTGTAAAGTACATTACATATTATTGGTAATAAAGGTTGTCTGTCAACTTTTAAGTTCAAAAAATATGAACAGGAACATAACACCAAGTATACATGTTGTGTCCAAATATATTTATAACTGATTTAGACCAACTGACTAACTGAGATTTTACAATGTATTCATCTTAATACATATGGATTCGTTGGGGGCCATAAAAGATAGATATTGCCAAATTACCTGTGGGGCCGTATTAAACCGGAACACGGGCCGCAATTGGCCCGCGGGCCGGACTTTGGACATGCCTGAGCAAAGGGGAGGGAGCCAGAGAGAAAACCCACCAAGTGTGCAGAATCCTACAAATCCATGGATATCTGCCTTAGATCTTTGGGTATCCACATCCATGGATCTCTTTTGCTGATGCAGATACAAATGCTATATCCGTGCAGGGCTCTACTAGTGCTTGGAATGGGGTTGCCTTTCACCCATCCTGTGTACACAGTAGTGGCCCGCCTCCTCCATAGCAACATCATCTTAGTCAAACTAGGCCCTCCCTGCTGCTAACCTCCTCCTTGGGAACTAAAGAAGGATCCTTAGTGGATGATGAACTTGCTTTTTCTTGCAGTTAGGATTGGAGGAGTGGAGGGCTGCCCTTGGATTCTCCTGTCCAACAACATGCTAAGAGAGTTTTCACCAGCCCCACGTAGAGTCTTCCTGGCTCTTCTCCCCGCTGCACAGTTCCATACAGGGTCCATAGAGGTAAACAAAGGGTTCCCCCAATCCCATGTGTTTATACCAGTTGCTATGGCTCCTCCAGCTTTATGCCGGGTACGTCTAGACTACATGCCTTTTTCGAAAGGTGTTTTCAAAAAAGCCTCTTTCAAAAAAGAGCGTCTAGATTGCACTAAGTGGATCGAAAAAGCGATCCGCTTTTTCGAAAAAGAGCGTCCAGGCAAAAAAGGGCACCAGGAAGCACTTGTGCCAGGGCATGGGGGCAGCCTTTACTTCCGGCGCCTGCAGCAAGCTCTTTGCAGAGACGTGTGCTTTAAGGGACCCCCCTGAACAGCCGTTCCTCTGCTCCTGCAGCTGGCTTGCCTACCTCCTAAAGGGACAGCAAAGCTTCTGCTGTGCTTGCTTGGAGTGCCCTGCTTTCTGGGACACCACAGCATTTTTTTCCTGGTTGGTTTTTGTGCTTTTAATTGTTTTTTTGCCATAGAGCCGGAGCTGCCCTGGGCAGGTGATGGCCCCATGCTGTAGTGCTTCAAGTTCTGCTGCAACTCCATGAGACCTTCATGATGTTCATGCCAGGTCTGGATTCTGAACCCAGCCTTCAGCCCCTCGCTCTGGCTGCAGCAACCCTGTTCTTGCCACCCAGCTTCTTCCATGAGAGGTGATTTTGGAGGCTGGAGACAAGTTCAGACTGGTGGGACCGGCTCGTCATGGAGCGGTGGGACGACCAGGCTTGGCTCCAGAACTTCAATATGCGGAAGTCCGCATTCCAGGAGCTGTGTACCTGGCTCGCTTCCACCCTGCAATGACAGGACACCCACCTGCGCCCTGCCATCCCCCTGGAGAAGAGGGTGGCTATTGCACTCTGGAAGCTGGCCACCCCGATAGCTACCGTTCGGTAGGACACCACTTTGGCATGGGGAGAGCTACTGTTGGCGCCGTGTTGATGGAGGCAAGTCCCTCTGGGGGGGGACAGTCAATGCGGGGTAGGGGAAGTGTAACAGGAAAGGGCGAAGGGGGGGGCTCCTGACCTCACCCTGCCCTACTGCTGGGAGTGGCCACTGGGGGGGGGCTCTTGGGGTCTTCGGGGGAGGAGAGAGTGGGGGCCACCAAAGGACTCAGGCAACCCCTCTAACTTCCTATCCTGTGTGTTTGTATATGTCTATTTCTGCAGGGGATGAGGACCATCAACTCAGAGCTGCTGAACAGGATTGTCCACCTCGGAGACCTAGACACCATCATGGCCGGCTTTGCTGGGCTGGGATTCCTGTGGAGGAGCGCTCGATGGAACTCACATCCTGATCCGTGCACCACCCCATCCAGCAGCCCGGTACATCAACAGAAAAGGACACTTCTCCACGGTGCTGCAGGCCCTGGGTGATCACCGTGGACTATTCACTGATATTTGTGTGGGGCAGTCGGGCCAGGCACATGATGCCTAGATCTTCTGAAATTCCTACCTTTACCACAGGCTGCAGCTGGAACATTCTTCCTGCAGCAAAACTTTGCTGTTGGGGATGTGGAGATGCCAATCTGCATTGTGGCCGATGCAGCGTGCCCCTCATGCCCTGGCTCATGAAGCCATACGCTGGGCATCTGAACGCGAGCAGGGAACAATTTAACGCGCACCTGATATGGGTGCGTTTGCAGGTTGAATGCGCCTTTGGCCGGCTGAAGGGCAGGTTTAGGTACCTGCTCACTCGCCTCGATATGGGGGAACACAATATCCCTGAAGTGGTGGTTGCGTGTTCCGTGCTCCACAAACTGATGGAGAGCAAAGGGGAGGCCTTCCTCCCAGGGTGGGGGATACGGGCTTATGTGGAGGGGTACGAGCAGCCCTGAACAGCTGCCATCTGCCAAGCCCATCAGGTGGAGGTCCGCATCCGGGAGGCTCTGCGTGAGAGATTCTCAGCAGGAGCCCAATGGTTCTCCACAGGGTCTCCCCAATGAGGCCTGGGTCCCCTGCCCCAAGACCTTTCCTCCCACAACCAATCCCTGCACCAGTCTCCGGACAGTGAACACACACACACACATACCAGGCTTAATATAAAAAACGTTATGTTTATTAACAAACAATGTGCAAAGAAATAACTTTTTGCAACAAAATAAAACTGCAAATTCTTTTCAAAAATAAACTTTCTTGTTCAACTACCAAAGTCTTTTTAAAACTGGGTCGGAGGGGAGATGTAAACCTGGAGGAGGCAGGGACAGAGGGAGAGAGGGCGGTTTAGGTCTCAGGGTGTACCTGGCCCACAAAAGTCTGCCACCTCGAGTCTGTGGTTCTAAACGTGCTCAGTCGCCTCCTGGAGGGACTCGGCTCCAGCACTATGAAGGCAGGATAAGGGACGTCCTCAAGTTAGGGAGGTGGGGTGGATTCTGGCGTGGCCTCAGAGATAGGGCAACTGCCTGGGACAGTGTGGGGGCTGCAGCTGGCTGTGCACTAGTCGGGGAGGGTGTCAGGGGGTGAAGGTAGGAAGGGGAGGCAGGGATGAGGGGGAGGAAGGGGGCAGGGGCTGCGGGACAGGAAGGGGGGCAGAGGAGGCTGGAGCAGGTTGAGTGGGAGGAGCAGCAATAGGGACAGGACCTGGGACACCCAGGGCCTCTCGGATACTCCCACACACTGCCGTCCACTGCGGGAGGAAATCCTCCAGCAAGCGGTTGTGCCACCGAGCCTCTTCCCATGCCCTTTCAGCCATGGTCTCTTCCATCCTTTTGAGGGCCTCTACGTCTCGCATGAGGTTATTGTAGACCCGCCAGTGGCTGCGGCTTCCGTGGGACTGGGTGGGTGCTGGCCCGGGTGTCGTATGGTGGTCTGATCCGGCAGGAGGGGAAGAGGGAGATGTGATCACTTTTGTGAATGCACACACTGTCCCTGCTTATGATCAGTGAGTAAGTCCTTAGAACAAGGGCTGGGAATGTTCTCACTGTGAGCCCACGTCTGGCCTGGCCAGCTGCCCCAGCCTCACAGGGGCCCCAAGGTGGTCAGGGCAACATCCCCCCCCCAACACACCATCCCCCACCATGGCCATACAGCTCAGGGAAGTGTCCAGCCACAGTGGGTCACAAGTCGTAGGACGGGGGCCTGGAGCAGCTTGAGTCTTCCAGGGCTCGCAACCACACACCCATCGCCTGCCCGTGGCAGCACTGTCTGCAGAACCGATTGTTGTGTCGCTTGTGTCCAAGTGCTAGGTATGACACTTGCGGTGGTCTGTGTGGTATCGTGCACATGCCCTTGTGATTGGCTTGCTTCCCGCAGTTCCTGGTGGGGGGAGGACAGCCCTCCCTGGGGTCAGACATGAGTAGGGCCCTCCCCAAGCTGTGAGCAGGTGCCCATGTGTGCCCTGGAATGAACATGCTTACACATGCACAGAGAGGTGCAGGCATTGTGGGATGCTGTCGGAAGCCCGTTCTATGGACGAAACAAACAGCAGAGACTGCACTGGCTTTCTGTCAACAATAAAGGGACGAGAAAAGAAAAAAAAGTCTCTCGTAGGAGAGGACGATTTTTGTTGCCCAAACGGGGTGCTTTCCCCCAATAAAGGGCACATTGCAGTGCAGCCACTCTCACTGTTTTGTCGCCAAAAGGCAGGTTTTGGCAACACAACTTTGTAGCATAGACAAAGCCTCGAAAAGAAGCCCTCTATTCACAAGTGATGTAAGGCAGCATGTTGCCCCAGGGTCTAATGTACCTCGGTTTTGACGTCAATGGACGATCTCTGGGGTAGGGTTTGTGGGATAGTTCCACATCCGTGGCAATTGATTTTCTTGGCGCCCATGCTGAGTGCTATCAGGAATGCTAATAAGAGTGATGGCTATTGTGATTTGCTCACCATGAACTTGATGAGGCTCCCTGACGTCAAAAGGTGATAAACTTTTGCTCACTGCTGACTTGGTCTAAGTAAAGAGTTCTTGAGCAGATTTGCCAGTGCTTTAGGCAAATCTGTGCTTTTGGGGACTTCAATTTTACAGAGCAACAAGTAAAACCCTTTGGGTACTGGAGGACTGTTTATTGGAGAATCCCTTCCGATCAGAAAGTCAAAGCATTCAGCCTGATCTCCAGCCTCTTGTTAAAGCGTGATATTTCCTAGTTGAGTGGAACAAGGCAAGATTCTATTTTTCTCTCTCATCTTTGTGTAAAATAGATATTAATAATTGAGACCCCTTAATTACGTTTTCCAGGGGGAGGCCACTCCTTATGTAAAAATAGAATTGTACTCTCTAGAGGTCTGTTTCCATAGTCTTGCTAATTACTGGGTGGCTCTGCTAGGCCCTAAGCATGCGCATCGCTGGTTGAAGTTATCTGGACATCTGGGATTAGGCTGTTATCAAAGACTCTCACCCAATTTAAGTAATGATAGAAATGTGATTTGTCCTTTTCATATGTGTTCAATTAATCACCTTCCTTCCCCCCCCCCCCTGCATCCCCCTTCTGTTCTGAAATGTGATTTGTCCTTTTCATATGTGTTCATTTTTTTAAATTGTATCCTTTGGTATATATGGTTGTGACTATTTTCTTCCACTATTTGATCTGAGGAAGTGGGTCTGGCCCACGAAAGCTCATCATCTAATAAACCATCTTGTTAGTCTTTAAAGTGCTACATTGTCCTGCATTTTGCTTCAGCTACCCCAGACTAACACGGCTACATTTCTATCACTATTTCACTGTGCTGTCACTCTAATGCCCTCTGTCACTGAAATAGAGCCACTGAAATCCACAATATAAACATGTAGCATAATATCCATCTATAATATGCAACATCCTTGTCTCCTGAGAGCTGTCTGCCAGAGACTATGCATTATTATAATGTAGTAAATATAGGACATCTATCTTCAGCAGAATTTAGCTCTTAGCCATTTAAATGTTCCTATAAAGAGAAAAAGAAGGAAAATGCCTTTCAGTTCTGTACTTGAGATATGGATGCACGTTTACATTCTATAAGCCTGTTACATTCTATACATAGAGAGGATGTATACCAAAGGTCTATATTTTGCATAAACAAAACTTTTGGGGCACATTGTAGTGCTTTTTATTTAGAAACATCAAATCATTGTTCTGAATCTTTGTAAATTCCCTTCATATGCCCTATATATAATCAACTTTTAAAAAGCTCTCCAGCCTTATGAAAAGTCATAATTTCATAACAGGGGCAGATTTCTTTTCTAATGTTAATTATTTTAATTAAACAAAAAGATCCCCCGCCAAATGGCAGGATTCCAGTCACCATGAGCAAAACTACAATAATAAAGCAACCTAGGTGCGTGGTGGAGGAAAGAAAATGTTGATGAGGATTGATATTTCAGTGTAAGGTTTGCAAAGGGTTATTCTGAGAAAGCATGAGAAATCAAGCTATTGGTGCCATTTCTTGTGTAAGTGCTCACCAACAGGAGTCAAGGTTGCCCAGTCAATCCCTGTGCATCTGTGGATAAAAGCGTCTTCTCCCCCCTTTGGAGAAAAAATAGAAAAAAGGTGCCAAATGCACAGATTGAAGGCTATATTCATATTAAACGTGAATTGGGTAAATTTGATAGAAACTTAATTTAGTTGGATAATTTTTATTTTAATTATATTGTAAGTCATTCTTAAACAAAGTTCTGCATTAATAATTAAAAATTTTCATTTGTATTTAAGTCTATTATAGTTGTCTAGCTTTTGGCAGCACATTCTTCAATTATGTCATTAAAGTCCATTTCTTGACAGGTCGTTTTCAATCGATATAATCGAAAGACCTACAAAATGCTCATGGCTCATAGTAGATCTTAAGTAATTCTTTATTAGTTTCAATTTTTCCATAGTACCTTTTAGACTGAGATTACATTCTTCAAGTTTTCTTTTTTTCTTTAATTTCTGGCTTCCTGACAAATATTTTCTACCTGCATCTCTTGCTCTGATAGTCATTTCATAATTTGGGGGTTTCGGCGAATTTACACTTATAAAATTGTTATTTATCTGTAAAAAACAGAGTGAGTGACATGGCGCATGCACCACGGCCACAGCCAACAGGTAGTAGCGTGTGCGCAAATCAGTTTCAATCCATCGCCCGTTGCGTATTCACATTACTTCATTACACGTTTCACATATCAATATTAAATGTTCGTTATTAAAAAAACTAGCCAATAGTCCGTCATAAGATGGGATTTTCGGGTCTCTCCTCCACATATGTCTCTCTCTCTCTCTCTTTCTCTCTCCTCCTCCTACTGTCTCCCCCCTCTCTCTCTCAGCTCTCCTCTGCCTGCTGCCTCTCTCTCCATCTTTCTCTTTCTCTTCTCCCCCTCCTGCCTCTCACTCTCTCTTTCTCTTCTCCTCCCCATCCTGCCTCTCACTTGTGGAGCCCAAATGGCCATTTGCGCCCAACTGAAGAGCACAGAACTCAGCTGAATGCCATGGCAGGAGGCGAAGTGGGGTGGGGCAGTGACATACACTGCCAGGGTGGGGGACCTGGATCCTCTGTCATGCCGTTCACCTTCTGCCTTGGTGCTCGGCTGAATTCTCCACTGCGCGGGAGAAAGCGGTGCAAGAGGCCGTTTGGACTCTGCGCTGCACCCTCATGCTGCATGGGGAGTGCGGGGCCCAAATGGCCGCTTGCGCCACTGCTTGCTCCTGTGTGACGGCTCGGTGCAGGGCCTATTGAAGCGCGGGACCCGGGGCAGCTGCCCTGCTCGCCCTAACCTGTATCCACCGCTGCTAGTCTGGAATGGAATTGCTTCTCATAAAACCATACCCAAAAGTGGCTTAGGTGAAAGGGCTGGCAGGAGGCACATCCCGATGTCTGGAACTACTCCAGCTCCAATACTCCCACTCCACA